>NC_132853.1:40702987-41013136 GCF_048164855.1 Canis lupus baileyi
AGAAGCAGGCTCCATGCAGGGAGCCTGAGGTGGGACTCGACCTGGGTCTCTAGGCTCACACCCTGGGCTGAAGGTGGTGCTAAACCGCAGAGCCACCTGGGCTACCCTAAGATTTTTTTTTTTTTAAGATTTATTTATTCATGAGAGACACAGAGAAAGAGACAGAGATCTAGGCAGAGGGAGAAGGAGCCTGATACAGAACTCGATTCCAGGACCCTGGATCACAACCTGAGCCGAAGGCAGATGCTCAACCACTGAGCCACCCAGGCATCCCTAAATATTTTATTTTTAAAAAAATATTTATTTATTTAAGTAATCTCTACACCCAACATGGGTCTTAAACTCAAAACCCCGAGAGATCAAGAGTCCCATATTCTACAGACTGAGCCAGCCAGGTGCCCCTCACCATATCACCTATTAAATGGGAATAATATTAGTATCTGCCTCCTAGTTTTGTTATGAAGATTAAATGAATTCATGTTTATAAAGCACTTAGTAAAATGCCTATCACATGGTAAGTATGAATCATCGCACTCATCTCTTTCTCTAATTATTGGAACTTTATTTCTTACTGAACTGCAAACTCCTCTAAGGAAGTGTATCTGCTTCATTTTTCCAATCCCCAGCAGCAAGCACCATGTGTGCCACATGTTGGGCCCTCAGCAAGCATTTGTTGCCTGAATGGCATTATTCAGGCAGTTTGAAATTCTATCTTGGAGCCTTGGAGAAGGGAGGTGGATGGAAAAATAGGTGTGTGGGATGCCTGGGTGGTTCAGCAGTTGAGTGTCTGCCTTCAGCCCAGTGCGCGACCATGGGGTCCTGGGATCGAGTCCCTCATAGGGCTCCCTGCATGGAGCCGGCTTCTCTCTCTGCCTATGTCTCTGTCTCTCTCTGATTTTCTCATGAATAAATAAATAAAATCTTAGAAAAGCGAAAAAGAAAAATGGGTGTGAGTCCCACACATAGACAAGAAGCAGGACTGCCCAGGAAGAGAGCATGGAGGGAATGGAACACTGGAGAAAGATTGATGGCAGGAAATGAAAGGAGCCAGAAAACGAACCCTTGAGAGGATATACTTTCAAGGAAACCATGAAAAAAGAGAGTTCAAGTGGATTGAGGTGAGTCCAGATGAAAGCCTGTCTTAAAGGTGGAGTACTAAAATTTTGTGGTTAGCAAGCTGACTCTGAGGTTTAAAAAAAAGTTTGTTTTCTTTTTTTTTTGCTTTTTTTTTTTTTTTTTTGAGTCACAGAGGAAGGAAATGACAGTCATTGTGTAATAGTTTTCTTTCTTTCTTTTTTTTTTTTTTTTGTGTAATAGTTTTCTAAAACTTAACAGGCTTTCAAGTCTGGGTCTCTATTTGTCCTGCTGGGAAAGTTGAGACAGCTAGGGTACATTGAAGATCATAGGGAAAAGAGACGGTTTGGGCCTCTCCAAGGTGCTGCTTCTCAACTAAATCATAATGGAGTCACGTTATATCTTCACTCACAACATGAGATAGAAAATTCAAGTAAAATGTCCATTTTTGCCCTTCATTATTTCGTTTAGGCTGGTAAAGCAGGATTGATGATGTTTTTGCCAAGTAGACAAATTATCAGCATCAGGTTTTTGTCTGAAGTATCTCCCTCATTACAATTGAATCTCAATAGGGTTCCACCACCCATGGAGCCTGAATAACCAGTTTTCCCAGTTTTCCTGACTTAGCTCTGGTTACTACAATTTGGGATCCCTACTCCTTCTTAGGGAGTCAATATCAGTATTTGAGAAAAGTGTTTTTATAAATAGTAGGTAGCACTGATGTAGAAAATGTTAGGGTTCAGAGCTGATGGCCAAAGAGAATTCTTGAGACGTCTTTTGTGCAAAAAGGTGGTTTTATTAAAGCATGGGGATAGGACCCATGGGGAGAAAGAGCTGCACTGAGGTCATGAGGAGTGGCCGATTATATACTTCAAAGTTGGGAGAGGGTTAAGGATAGCATAAGTCTCTAAGGAATTTTGGAAGCAATGTTTTTAGGACCTTGAGCGGATTAGCTATTGTTGGGAAAAGGTCATTTATTACTCTTTAATAAAATCTTAGTCACGGGACCCTTCAGATATATATCAGTGGGTCATATGCTTGGGGGATGATTGCCAACATGTATCTTGAGGGTTAGAGATAAAGGAAGTTTCCAAAGCAATTTTTATATGTTAAAGTAGATTTACAGAATCCTGGGTGTCTGGCTAAGATTGCCTTTTGCCCTTAGCAAAGTATTAACATAGGGGCAGCTGAGTCCCTAGAGGAATGTCACTCTGCCTGTTTCAAGGACTTGTCCCTTGAAATTGTCCCTGGGCTTTAGGTAGTTACGGAAATTTAATTTTTCTTTTGCCTTTGCTTCCCACATCAACATCACTTCTGCATTTTCCTACATCAGCATCACTTTTGCATTTTAACAAACTTATTCTTTCAAAAATTTTGAGGAATAGAAAACCCTTAAGTGGTCAAAGGGGCCTGCAGGAATCCACCGAACAAGTAAAAAATGTACTGTCACAACATACGGCCTTATGGGTATTTTCCCACTAACTGGAGAAAGCTAGACCCTGATTCCTTGCTAGAGGGACTGAACCAAGTACCTTTTCCTATAAAGGGCTTTTCCATACTTAAGTGAACGAGCCACTTGTTCAAGGCTCTACTATGGATCTTAGCAAGGCGTTCGCTGCTCATTCAGGGGCTTCAATGTTCTCTTCTGTAAAATAACGAAAAAGGGTGCGTGTGTAACGCAGAGGAGACTGGACTGTAAGCGCTTTTTTTTTTTTTTTTTTTTTTGTAAGCACTTTTAATAAGCCGCCCTCCAGCTCTCAGGTCGTTTCATGTCTCCCCTTCCTTCATGTTCCTTTCCTCAAGAAAAGTTGTGTTTTTTTTTTTTTTTTTTGCATTTGAAAAGAAAGCAAGCAGGCAGCCTAGCCTCGAGGGCTAAGTGTTAGGGAGAAAGGATTCTGAAGGGCGCAGCGGCGGAGGCCGCAAAGCAGCCGCACCAGCAGCCCCCACAGGCAGCCCAGTCCCGCGGGGCCCGGAGTCACAGGCGCAGGAACAAGATGGCGTCAGCTCTCAGGGTCTTGCCTGCGCCCCCGCGACTCTGCACTGCGGCAGCCGACCCAGGCCTCTCCCCATTGGCTGACTGCAATGAGGTCATCGTGGGGGCGGGGCCGGCGGCTGCGCGGGGGCAGGGCTTTGCGGACGCACGCGCGTCGAGCGCCGCTGTCCCGAGCCGCTGAAGCTGCGGGCTTGGTCTGGGGCGGCTGCTTTGGCTGCGGCCCGGCCCCCGGCTGAAGGTGAGCGGGGGATGTAGGTACAGCGCGGCAGCGAGCGGCGTCGGAAGGGCACGGGAAATGCTCCTAACAGTCTCCTCGCTTGTCAAAAGGAATTAAGCAGGGACCTTAGGTCTCTGAGAGGAAATGAGGGGTTCACCCCTCTTCGGGCACCCCGCCTGAGGGCAGAGGAATCGGAGGTTCATTCCTCTTTGGAGGCCCTGAACCCTTCCCCCATTTAAGGCGGAGGCGGAGGAACAGAAGGTTACTGGGTAGGCAGAAGAATTTGGGGGGCTTCTTAAAGGGGCTTCCAATTCAATGGTCCCTCCCCCACCTTTAATCACTTCTGAAGGTAGGTGTGCCTGGGCTCAAGGGAATTCCTGCTTTCTCACTGGGTAGACAGGAAATGAAGCAGGTGAATTTGAATACCTCGTAGGAGGCGAGGACTGGATAACAATTGTGAGGCTGGGCGCCCGCCGCTTTATTTATACTTACGTTGTGCGGAATGAATTACTGTTTCTTCGTATTTTGTTTTGTGACATCCTCACCCCCGAATCGCTTTGGTCTGTTTAGTTTTCTCTTTGGCTCCAGCGGGAGAGATATGTTCTAGGGAGACTTGTAATCATTAAAGACCAGAAGGAGGGAGGCAACTCTGAGGCTGTCATTATTGGCAGCCCCTGAACTCTGCTGATCAGGCATGATTTTACCTGCTTCAGAGGTTGTGGAATCTCTCCTTGTTTTGGGGAGGATGTGGGAGGGTTTGTAACAGCTGTTTTGGGTGACTCAGGTATAGACCATTTTAAAGGCAGGCTACATAATCTCTTGAGAAATTGTTGCTTATGTCTGAGTGTGTTGTTTTGCTGCCTTGAACATCAAATGCCCAAAGGTATTGTCATTCAGATTTCTCAAAATGTCTTCCCGCCTTGCAGAGCAGTAACTCTTCCTTTGATGCCAGTTTCACGTATCATTATGGTTGCCCTCATGATACTAAAAATACTGTACGGTTTGCTGAGTTTAGATAGGGTACAGCCTGTGCCTCACAATAGCTGATTGAGAATAAATAATTGCAGTTTCAGGACCACTGATAGCGCCATTGTCTTTCATACTGGCCAAGGGTAAGACAGCCCTAAAAGGAAACCTTTATTGGCTCATGCATGAGAAGCTTTAACAGATGGAAGAATGTAATTAATCTTGAAGATGGGGATAAAAAAATAGAAAGCTACGGGGGTGGCAAGCTTGTTCTTTGTGGTTTGATAAAACTGCTTTGTCATTATCAATGTATTCCTGTCATGCTGGACTTGAAATTGAACTTAATTTGCAGGCTTTTTTTTTTTTTTTTTAAACTAGTAGGCTCCACACCCAAGGTGGGGCTTGAACTCATGACCCTGAGATCAAGAGTCACATGCTGTGCTAACTGAACCAGCCAGGTGCCCCTGCCCCCCACCTCCCTTCCTGAGATAATGCTGATGTGTTTAGATTCCTTTGGGAGAAAATGGTGTTTTCTGAGGAGTTAGGTTAAGCCCTTTAAAGTAGCCATAGCTCTAGGATAGTGCTGGGACTCCAGCAGTTAGAATGGGCAGTAGAGGTTAAAAAACTAGTCTCAACAGAGACATCCTTTATGAAAGGGTAATGTAGGTTTCTTCTGTTTGTTTCCTAACACAAGCCAAAAAAAGGTGCAGTGTGGACGTCACCAGATCATAATACCCTGTCCAGGGCATTTAAAGAGCTGTTTGGGAATCCCAGTTCCTGTTTTTGAACGTGGATACATTCTTATGTATTGAGACTCCTTAAAATGTTGTCATTTAATCCTGATGTTGACTGTGAAGGAAGTGACTTTTCATCAGGTACTCTGTGGGAGAGGATTTTGCAATTTTTGCAATTTCTCCTCTCAGTCCTTCTAAGCAGGATGTTAAAGATCTGTCTGCATAAGGTGGTAGACATGAAATGCAAAACAAAAGAGCCTTACTGTTGTTGTGTTTGCTCTTAGCCCTGTAATGCAGTTTTCTCTTTTTGCCTTAGGTTGGAGAGAAATCCAGGTACTCTGTTGACTGGTACTTCCCGCCACCATGGGGGAGCTTTTCCGGAGTGAGGAGATGACACTGGCTCAGCTTTTTCTACAGTCAGAAGCTGCTTATTGTTGCGTCAGTGAATTAGGGGAACTGGGAAAGGTTCAGTTTCGTGATGTAAGTAGTTGTGGGGCTGCTTCTTGAATACCGCTGAACTGTTTTTCTTAGGGGCAGTTGCCTTGTGATGAATGTTTTGCTTTTTATTTGCAAAAATAACATTATAGCACTGGCTTAATATTGGTAGAGTGTACATTTTCAATTGTCTCTCTAGAGGTAAGAATGTTTTGTGCCAATCTTTCCACGATTTTACTAACTCCCCCTTTGAGAATAATCCTAAGCAGTCTCAAGGTGATTGCCTGAGATGCAAGTAGAGGACACCACTCTAACCTGTTCAAGGCTTACACTTTGCTTTTGGCCTCTTTAATACCATAGCAAGTTATTTTTAAAAAATGTCATAGCTCTTCCATACAGTAGGAAGTATTTATTACAAAATTTGATGTGTCCTGTTACAGATGTATAAGTAAGCATATACTAAGATACTGAATCAACTTCTGTTGGAATGAATGAGGAGTGGTCAGAAAGGGGTGGAATTCATCAATATAGGCTTCCTGAAATTGGCATGCTGAAATTATAATCTGGTGACATAGTACATTTCTAATTCTCTTTGAACCTTTTTATACCTTCTGTTTTCTAATGTTCTTCCTGACTGATTCCTTCTCTGACCTTGTGGGGTCTCACTGCTGTCTTTCCCTAGCCTCTCTTTTATCTTCTCCACTGTGGCCCTCTGTGTCTGTTTCCCAAGCTCTCTCTGCTCTCTCTGGATGAGTTTCTCCATACCCTCATCTTCCTTATTCACCTTTTTTTGATGATCTCTTCTATTCTCAAATCTTCCACTTTTATTTAGTGAGTCCCAAATCTGTATCTCTGGCCCTGACAGCTCCCAAATGTCATCTCTAAATTTACAGCTCTCTAAGAATTCTATCATCTCTGCTTCTCCTGGTAGCATGTCTAAATCCTACCACTTACACCTTTTCCTAAACTATTTCTTCATTCTGATTTCCTAAAATTTGAGCTAATGCATCGATATTCTTCCAGTTTTCTAGACTTGAGACCTAAATCAAACCTAAGTCACCCTTAATTTGCAATCCTTCATTTGGTCTATGGTATCTTCCCCCTCCTAACACCCACTGTGTCTATTCAGCATTCTTCATTTTTACTTACGATGTATTGCAATCATAGGGAAAATTATAGGGAAAAACATAATGAATACCTGTGTTTCTACTAACATTCCACATACAATTGAAGGCTTCTGTGTATCCTTCCTCCATGCTATTTCTCTCCCCACCTCCCTAGAGGTAACCTCTGCATTGATTTTTGCTTTTTTTTTTTTTTTAATGTAAGCTCCATGCCCAGCATGAACTCAGCCAGAGACCAAGAGTTGCATGCTCTATTGACTAAGCAAACCATGAGCCCAGTTTTTGCTTTTATCATTCCATATATTTTTGTTTTTGTTTTTAAAAATTTTATTTGGGAGAGTGAGAATGAAGGGGAGAGAGAGAGAGAGAGCATGCATGCGCGCACAAGCAGTGGGGGAGGGGCAGAGAGAAAGGGAGAAGCAGACTCCCTGCTGAGCAGGGAGTCTGATGTGGGACTCCATCCCAAGACTCTGGGGTCATAACTTGAGCTGGAGACAGACCCTTAGCCAACTGAGCCACCCAAGTGCCCCTCCCAGGTGTTTTTTTTTTTTTCTCCCATGTGGTTTTTTTTTTTTTTTTATGATAGTCATACAGAGAGAGAGAGAGAGAGAGAGGCAGAGACATAGGCAGAGGGAGAAGCAGGCTCCATGCACCGGGAGCCTGACGTGGGATTCGATCCTGGGTCTCCAGGATCGCGCCCTGGGCCAAAGGCAGGCGCCAAACCGCTGCGCCACCCAGGGATCCCTCCCATGTGGTTTTTAAAAAAAATTTTCTGTGTATGTATATATCACTAAGTAGTCATATATACTAGTATAATTTTGCATGTTTTATTTATTTTTTAAAAATTTTTAAAAGATTATTTATTTATTAATAAGAGATACAGACAGAGAGGCAGAAACATATACACAGACTCCCTGCGGGGAGTCTGAATCAGGACTTGATCCCAGGACCACGGGACACAGCCTGAGCCAAAGGCAGACCCTCAACCACTGAGCCACCCAGGTGCCCCTATTTTGCATGTTTTAAAACTATATGCATGGTATATTGTATATATCCTTCAACAGTGCTTTTTGTTTTTTATTTTATTTATTTATTTTTTAGAATTTATTTATTCATGAGACACACACACACACACACACACACACACAGGCAGAGGAAGAAGCAGGCACATGCAGGGAGCCTGAAGTGGGACTGGATCCCGGGTCTCCAGGATCACGCCCAGGGCTGAAGGCGGCGCTAAACCACTGAGCTACCCGGGCTGCCCAACACTGTGCTTTTTAAATTCATTATTTATGAGATTTGACCATGGGGTACAGGTAGTACTAGTTCATTTCTTTAAATGGCTTTATAGTTATTATATACACAGTCTATCATGTTTTCCTTATGATGAACAGTTCTTTGTTATTACAGTGTTGCAAGCAAGATTCTTGTATGTCTCTTGGTATACATGCAGGATAGTTTCTCCAGAGCAGTGGTTCTCAAACGTTTTGGTCTAAGGGCCTCTTTACACTCCAAAAACATGATTGAGGACCCCAAAGTTTTTATGTGAGTTATAGCTATCAATATTTATTGTATTGGAAATTAAAACTGAGATATGCTTAAAATGCTTATTTACTTAAAAATCACAAAAATAAACCTGGTATGTGTTATATCATAAATAACTTTTTTTTTTTTAAGATGTCATTTATTTATTCATGAGAGACACACAGAGAGAGGCAGAGACACAGGCAGAGGGAGAAGCAGGCTTCATTTAGGAAGCCTGATGCAGAACTCAATCCCTCTGGGATCACACCCTGAGTCAAAGGCAGATGCTCAATTACTGAGCCACCTATGTGTCCCACATAAATAACCTTTTTATGAAAAATAACTATATTTTCTGAAACAGAAAACAAAAATAGAGGAATGGCATTGTGTTTACATTTTTGAAAATCTTTTTAATGTCTGAATTAATAAAAGATAGCTGGATTCTCCTATCTGCTTCTGTAGTCATCTGGCTGCAATGTATACCATGAGCCTCTGGTAAACTTCACTGAACACTCATGAGAGAGAGAGGATGAAAAAGGCAAATGATGTTCTAGTGTTACTGTGTAGAGTATTGATCTCAAAGACTTGCTGCTGTGTCAGGGATTATAAGTATGGCATTGCTGAGTATGGTGGGCCTCTTTAACTGTGACGTGTGTTAAAGCCTACTTGACAGTGTCATACCTGTTCAAATTAACGATTGTTGGTTGAAAGTTCCTGTTGTTTTATAACTGTGTCAATATAGCTTAAAGAAATTTGCCAATATGATGGGTGTGAGATGCTATATTTTTTGTTTTAATTTGCATTTTCTTGGTTAGTACACTGGGTATCTTTTATCTGTTTTTTTTTTTTTAAGATTTTATTTATTTATTCACGAGAGACACAGAGAGGCAGAGACATAGGCAGAGGGAGAAGCAGGCTCCATGCAGGGAGCCCGATGGGGGACTCGATCCTGGGACTCTAGGATCGCACCCTGGGCTGAAGGCAGGTGCTAAACCACTGAGCCACCCAGGTGTCCCTCTTTTTATCTGTTTATTGGACATAAGGGGTTTCATTTCCCATGAATGTGTTGTCCATACCATCTGCTTGTTTTTCATTGGATTGCTTGTCTGGCTTATTGACTTGTAGAATATGTAAAAGTTCTTCTTATCTACTGGAAGCTAATCTTTTTCTAATCCTTTACTGACAATTTGGCTTGTCTTTTTCCTTTGTTTATGGTATATGTTGTCATGTAAAAGTTATTGTTCTTTTTTGCTTGTTGGTATTTTTTGCCCTTAATTTTTATTTTGAAAATTTCAAGGCTGAATACTCTGGTGTGGATTCATCAGTTGTTAACATTTTGCTATATTTGATAAAATCTTTTTTATTGCACCATTGGAGAGTAAACTATTTTCTCCTTTCAAATCATTTTATTTTATTTTATTTTATTTTATTTTATTTTATTTTATTTTATTATTTTATTTTTCCAAATACATAAGGACCATTACTAACGTGTTGAAGAAGAGTAACAGCAAACTAATACTGGTTGGGATTGTGTTCAGCTGTATGTAACTGAAAACCCAAGTGATAGGGGTGTACTTTTCTCATGGAACATGAAGCTGAGCTTCACGTTATCATCAGTGTTCTAGTAAGATCATTCTGTATCTCTTTTTTGCCTTTGAGCATTTGGCTTTTGTACTTGTAGATGACCACCACAGTTCCAGGTGTTACATCCATATTCTAGGCAAGAAGAAGAAAGTGGAGGGAAGATGGAGAAATGGTTTTATCAGGAGAAAAAACAACAACAAAAAAATCCTCAGAAATCCTCAGGAGACTTTCCTAATTTATGTTAACCAGTTTTTTGTTTTGCTTTTTTTTTTAAGATTTTAGGGCAGCCCCGGTGGCACAGCGGTTTGGCGGTGGCACAGCGGTTTGGCGCCGCCTGCAGCCCGGGGCGTGATCCTGGAGACCCTGGATCGAGTCCCATGTCAGGCTCTCTGCATGGAGCCTGCTTCTCCCTCTGCCTGTGTCTCTGCCTCTCATTCTCTCTCTGTGTCTCTATAAATAAATAAATAAAATCTTAAAAAAATAATAAATAAAGATTTTATTTATTTATTCATGAGAAACACAGAAAGAGAGGCAGAGACACACACAGGCAGAGGGAGAAGCAGGCTCCATGCAGGGACCCCCATGTGGGACTCAGTCCTGGGACTCCAGGATCGTGCCCTGGGCCGAAGGCAGGTGCCAAACTGCTGAGTCACCCAGGGATCCCCTGTGTTAACCAGAATTATGACATAGTCTAGCTGCAAGGGAGTCTGGGAAAAGTGGTTTTTCAACTGAGCAGTAACTGCCTTGAACAAATTGAGATTTTTGTTAATAAGGAAGTAGGGTATTATCTGTTACATGGCATTCTTGTCTATGCTCCTGACTTTAAGGAGAATCTTTTTTAATTCACAAATTAATTTTTATTAATTTTAAGTTTATTTATTTAAGTAATCTCTACACCCAGTGGGGGCTTGAACTCAGTGACCCCAAGATCAAGAGTCACGTGCTCTTGCGACTGAGCCAGCCAGGTGCCCCAATATTTCACAATGTAAATAGAACATTTACTCTTAAATTCTTGGAAAATTCTATTAAATTATAGATTCCTTTCAATTTCTGATTTTATTGCCATAAATGATTATGGAATTTTATGGGTTGCCTTTTCTTCATTTATTGAGGTTATCACCACAGTCAGCTTTAGAATTTTTATTACCCAAGACAAGAGACTCTATACCATTAACAGTCACTGCCTATTTCCTCCCAATCCCCCTCTTCCCATCACACTCCCTGACAGCCACTAATCTACTTTCAGTTTCTATGGATTTGCCTATTCTGAACATTTCATGTCAATAGAATCATATACTATGTAGTCTTTTCTGACTGGCTTCTTTCATCTGGCATGTTTTCAAGGTTCGTCCATGTTGTATCTTGTATCTATTTTTCCTGTGAAATTATGCAATTGTGAAATTGTATTAAAATGAGTGTATTAAAAAAAAGTGTATTAAAATGAGTGTCAGTTTCAGGTATAAGGCAGAGTTGTTATCTATCTTCTCGGCAAAAGATACCACTCTGGGTTTTAGAGAGACAATTGAATAAGACATTTTCCTCACTCAACTTGTTCAAAATCTTCTGTGACTCACCTGTCTCCTTATCCAGGCTTCTCTTTGACATACTTCTCTACTGTTCAGCCCCTTATTGTTTAACACTTAAAATCACAATGACAGTTTGCATTCTTTTGATCAATGCATGTTGAGTATTTTTTTTTTTAATTTTTTAATTTTTTTTATTTTATTTATGATAGTCACACAGAGAGAGAGAGGCAGAGACACAGGCATAGGGAGAAGCAGGCTCCATGCACTGGGAGCCCAACGTGGGATTCGATCCCGGGTCTCCAGGATCGCGCCCTGGGTCAAAGTCAGGCACCAAACCGCTGCGCCACCCAGGGATCCCGCATGTTGAGTATTTTACATTATTATCGGAGGCATTTCTCCCAGCATCCCTGAGAAGTAGAACCTACTTTTATTTTTAAATTTTTTTAAATTTTTTATTTATTTATGATAGTCCCACACACAGAGAGAGAGAGAGAGAGAGGCAGAGACACAGGCAGAGGCAGAAGCAGGCTCCATGCACCGGGAGCCCGACGTGGAACTCGATCCCGGATCTCCAGGATCGCGCCCTGGGCCAAAGGCAGGCGCCAAACCGCTGTGCCACCCAGGGATCCCCTAGAACCTACTTTTAAATAGTGGAATTTATCATTCTCATTTTCCAGACTAGGAACCTATGACATAGATGAAAATAGCTATCCAGGACACACAGATCTGTACCCCCAGACTGTCTGACTCCTCTGCTTATGTTTTTTTATTTTATTTTAAGATTTTATTCATTATTTAAGAGGCACAGAGAGAGGGGCAGAGACACAGTCAGTGGGAGAATCATGCTCCCTGTGGGGAGCCTGATGTGGGACTCAATCCCAGGACTCTGGGATCATGACCTGAGCCAAAGGCAGATGCTCAACCACTGAGCCACCCAGGCATCCCTGCCTATGTTCTTTTAAATTGAGATAGGCCAAAAAAAGTCACCATTTTACAGTGTACAATTCATTGGTTTTTAGTGTATTCACAGTTATGCAGCTGTCACCACTAATTCCAAAACATTTCATTATCCTCAAAAGAAGCCTTGTACCCATTAGCAATCACTCCTCATGACTCCCTCCACCACCCTGACCAACTACTTAATCTCTATCTCTACGGATTTCCCTATTTTGGACATTAAACATGATTGGAATCATATGTTGCCTTTTGTGTCTTGATTCTTTGGCCTACTATATTGTTTTCAGGGTTCATCAACGTTGTAGCTTGTATTAAGACTTCATTCCTTTTTATGGCTGAGTGATATTCTGTGGTATGTATATACTGCCATTTGTTTATTCATTCATCAGTTGATAAGCATATTTGGGTTGTTTCTACTTTTTGACTCTTGTCAGTAATGCTGCTCTAAGCATTTGTGTACAAGTATTTGTTTGAGTGCTTATACCTAAGGGTGGAATTGCTGGGTCATATGGTAATTCTGTGTTTAATTTTTTGAGGAACCTCCAGACTACTTTTTCTTTTTTTAAATATTTTATTTATTTATTCATGACAGAGAGAGAGAGCGAGAGAGAGGCAGACAGAGACACAGGCAGAGGGAGAAGCAGGCTCCATGCAGGGAGCCTGATGCAGGACTGGATCCCAGGTCTCCAGGCTCACACCCCGAGCTAAAGGCAGCACTATACCACTGGGCCACCGGTGCTGCCCAAGACTACTTTTCACAGCAGCCACACACCAGCAATATACAAGGGTTCCAATTTTTTTCCACCTCACCGATAATGGCTATTTTCCATTTAAAAATTTTATTATAGCTGTCCTAATGGCTATGAAGTTGTATCTCATAGTGGTTTTTTTTTTTTTTTTTTTTAAGATTTTATTTATTTCTGAGAATACACAGAGAGGAGAGAGAGAAGCAGAGACACAGGCAGAGGGAGAAGCAGGTGCCATGCAAGGAGCCTGACGTGGGACTCGATCCCGGGTCTCCAGGATCAGGCCCTGGGCCAAAGGCGGCACTAAACCGCTGAGACACCCAGGCTGCCCTGGTTTTTCTTTTTAAGATTATTTATTTATGGGATCCCTGGGTGGCGCAGCGGCTTAGCGCCTGCCTTTGGCCCAGGGCACGATCCTGGAGACCCGGGATCGAATCCCACATCGGGCTCCCGGTGCATGGAGCCTGCTTCTCCCTCTGCCTGTGTCTCTGCCTCTCTCTCTCTTTCTCTGTGACTATCATAAAAAAAAAAAAAAGATATTTATTTATTTATTCATGAGAAATAGAGAGAGAGACATAGGCAGAGGAAAACAGGCTTCCCGAGGGGAGCCTGATGTGGGGACTTCATCCCAGGACTCCGGTATCACGCCCAGAGCCAAAGGTAGAGGGTTCAACTGCTGAGCCACCCAGGCATCCCTCATAGTGGTTTTGATTTGCATTTCAAATGGCCAGTTATGTGGAGCATCTTTTCATATGCTTATTGTCCATTTGTATAAATTTTTTTTTTTTAATTCTAAAATCATCCTTGCAAGCCTGGGTAACCCAACTTGGTCATTAGTTGTATTTTGAAAGAATTTGGAGGATGGTTTCCTAATATTATATTAGGATTTTTTTCACTTATATAGTAGTCCCTTTTTTTATCCCTGGAGGATACATTCCAAGTATATACATACCACTGTGGGTGCTTGAACCCACAGATAGTACTAAACCCAAATATGCATATTGTATTTTGCTATACATACATACCTATGATAAAGTTTAATTTATAAAGTAGGCACAGTAAGAGATTAACAAACAATAATAACATAGAACAATTATAGTCCTACACTTTAATGAAAGTATGTGAATGTGGTCAATCTCTCAATATCATATTATACTGTACTACTTGGGAGGATATGAGAGGATAAAATGCCTTTGTAAGGAGAAGAATGAGGTGGATGATGTAGGCTTGGTGACATAGCATTAGTCTACTTTGACTTTCTGACCAAAGGAGGATCACTTGCTTCCGGACCACAGTTGACTGCAGTAACTAAAACCATGAATAAGGGGAAACTGCTATATCAATAAGTGATATTGGCTTTTATTTTTATTTTAATTAAATTAATTAATTAATTTTGATATTGGCTTTTAGTGTCCTTTCTGAAACTACTATTATCTGGTATCAAGTTTATACTGACCAATCTTACTAATTGAAGAGTGTTCCTTCATTTTTCCACTTTTGAACAATTTTTCAAAGATTTGGGCTTTTCTAGTCTTTGAAAGATTAGTAGAAACTATCTTTAAACGTTGTAGGCTTGATAGTCTTATTTTTAAAATAACCCCAGTGTGGGGCTTGAGCTCACAGCCCTGAGATCAAGAGTACATATTCCACGGACTGAGCCAGTGAGGCGCCGATAGGCCTGATATTTTTAGATGGATATATTTTATTTATTTATTTATTTTTAAATGATTTTATTTATTTATTCATGAGAGAGACAGGTAGAGACATAGGCAGAGGGAGAAGCAGGCTCCATTCCATGCAGGGAGCCTGACATGGGACTCGATCCTGGGTCTCCAGGATCACACCCTGGGCTGAAGGCAGCGCTAAACCGCTGAGCCACCCAGGCTGCCCAAATAACCAGCTTTTAAGAAAATAATAAAAATCTAAAAATATATTAAAAAGTAAAAAATATAACAAAACCAAAAATAGCTTTTGGTTTGGTGGATCTTCTCTGGAACTTTCATTCATTTCTGCTCTTTGTTGTTTTCTGTTGTTTTCCTGTCACCTTGTTCTTACTTCTTGAACACTTGGCACATTTGTTTTTAGTTTATTCTAGTACATGCATTTAAGGCTATACATTTCCTTTTTTTTTTTTTTTTTGTAAGATTTATGTATTTATTTTAGAGAGGGCAGGGAGAAAGAGTTTCTTTTTTTAAAGATTTTATAAATTTATGTATTTATTTATTTATCTTTTTTTAAGATTTATTTATTTATTTATGATAGACATAGAGAAAGAGAGGCAGAGACACAGGAGGAGGGAGAAGCAGGCTCCATGCCAGGAGCCCAATGTGGGACTTGATCCCAGGACTCCAGGATCATGCCCTGCGCCAAAGGCAGGTGCTAAACCGCTGAGCCACCCAGGGATTCCCAGATTTTATTTATTTATTCATGAGAGAAACAGAGTGAGAGGCAGAGACATAGGCAGAGGGAGAAGCAGGCTCCACGCAGGGAGCCTGATGTGGGATTTGATCCCAGGACTCCAGGATCACGCCCTGGGCTGAAGGTGGTGCTAAACCGCTGAGCCACCCGGGCTGCCCAAGAAAGAATTTTAAACAGACTCCATGCTGTACTTCGAGCCCAACGCAGGACTCAATCACACAACCTGAGCTGAAACCAATAGTTCAATATTTAATTGACTGTGCCATCCAGGTGGCCCTAAATTTCCTTTTATTTTATTTTTTTAAAGATTTTATTTATTCATGAGAGAGAGAGAAAGAGAGAGGCAGAGACACAAGCAGAGGGAGAAGCAGACTCCATGCAGGAAGCCCGACATGGGACTTGATCCTGGGTCTCCAAGATCACGCCCTGGTCCGAAGGTGGTGCTAAACCACTGAGCCACCCGGGCTGCCCCTAAATTTCCTTTTATATAGTACTTTATTTTTTTTAAAGAAGGATTTATTTTTTTATTATTATTAATTTTTAAAGATTTTGATTTATTTATTCGTGAGAAATACAGAGAGAGAGCGCGGCAGAGGCATAGGCAGAAGAAGCAGGCTCCATGCAGGGAGCCTGACGTGGGACTTGATCCTGGGTTCCAGGATCACACCCTGGGCTGAAGGCAGGTGCCCAACCGCTGAGCCACCCAGGCTTCCCTTAAATAGTACTTTAGCTGCATCCCACAGAGTTTGATCTTGACATTAAAAAATAAAATTTTAGGAGAGCCTAGGTGTCTTAGTCAATTAAGCGTGTGCTTTTGGCTCAGGTCATGATCCCAGTCTCCTGGGATCAAGCCCCACATTGGGTTCCCTAATCAGTGGGGAATCCACTTCTCCCTTTCCCCCTACTTGTATGCATGTTCTGTCTGTCTCTTTCTCAAATAAAATCTAAACAATAAAATATTTTTATTTTAAGTAGACTCCATGCCAAACACGGGCTTGAACTCACAACCTCAAGACCGAGTTGCACAGTCTCTGATCTTTACATTTTCATTATCATTACATTCTAAATATTTTTAAATTTTTTTAAAATTTTTATTTATTTATGATAGTCACAGAGAGAGAGAGAGGCAGAGATATAGGCAGAGGGAGAAGCAGGCTCCATGCACCGGGAGCCCGATGTGGGATTCGATCCCGGGTCTCCAGGATCGCGCCCTGGGCCAAAGGCAGGTGCCAAAGCGCTGCGCCACCCAGGGATCCCACATTCTAAATATTTTAATAATTTCTTTAATTATCTTTTTTTTTTTCAAGATTTTTTATTTTTTTAAGGGGGGGGCATGAGCAGGTTGGAGGCAGAGGGAGAGGGAGAATCAGACTCCCACTGAGCAGGGAGCCCAATGCTGGGCTCAATCCTAGAACTCTGGGATCATGACCTGAGCTAAAGGTAGAGGCTTAACCAAGTGAGCCACCAAGGCTCCCTATTCTCTTTAAAGTAAAATTTAAAAAAAAAGATTTATTTTATTTTATTTTATTTTACTTTACTTTATTTTATTTTATTTCATGAGAACGCAAGCAGGGTGAGGAGCAGAGGGTAAGGGAGAGGCAGAAATAATCTGAAGCAGATTCTGCATTGAGCGCCCACGAGCTTGATCTTGCAACCTCGAGATCATGAGCTGAGCTGAAACCAAGAGTTGGATGCTTACTGACTGAGCCAGGCACCACTAAGAATTTTGTTATGATTTCTTCTTTTGAACCATGAGATATTTAGGACTATTTTAGAATTTCCAAGTATGTCATTTAGGTGTTCGTTTTTTTTTTTTTTTTAATTTATTTATTTAGAGAGAGAGCATGCATGCACAGAGCCAGGGGAGTAGGGGCAGAGGGAGAGTTTGTTTCGTTTTTTTTTTTTTTTTTTTTTTTTTTAAGATTTTATTTATTTCAGAGAAAGAGAGTGAGAGGGTTTGCACATATGAGCAGGGGTGGGGGCAGAGGGAGAGAGAGAATCCCAAGCCTACTTCACACTGAACATGGAGCCCAACTCAGGGCTCGATCCCACAACCCCAAGATCACAACCTGAGCCAAAATCAAGAGTTGGGCAGTCAAGACTGGGCCACCCAGACACCCCTAGGTTGTATTTTTTGTATTGATTTATTTTTAAAAAATATTTATTTGAGAGAGTCTCTACTTCTCTGTGTGTGTCTCTCATGAATAAATAAATAAAATTTAAAAACAAACAAACCAGGAGTTGGATGCTTAACTGACTGAGGCACCAAGGCACCCCTTGATACTGATTTCTTTTTTTCTTTCTTTTTTTTTTTTTTTTTTAAAGATTTTATTTATTCATTCATGAGAGACACACACAGAGAGAGACAGAGATAGAGGCAGAGGGAGAAGCAGGCTCCACGCAGGGAGCCCGGCGTGGGACTCCATCCCAGGACTCCAGGATCACACCCTGGGCCAAAGGCAGGCGCCAAACCACTGAGCCCCCAGGGATCCCTTGATATTGATTTCTAACTTAATTGCATTATCATAGAACATTGTATAGTACCCATTCTTTAATGAGATTTGCTGTATGACCTATTTTGTAGTCAGCTTTCATAATTAACTCATAAATAGAGAACTCTTGGATGCTTTGCCTCTGTCTGTATGTGTCTATATATGTGTATATATATGTATATTAGATTAAGCTTATTAGGTTGTTCACATATTCTCTGTCCTTATATTTGGTAGACTTGATATATTAATAATTTAAAAGTATATTTAAAATTTCCTACTACATGGGGCACCTGTGTGGTTTAGTCAGTTAAGCTTCTGCCTTTGGCTCAGTTGATGATCCCAGGATCCTGGGATTGAACACCATGCCCCCTCACCTCACCTCCCCCCTCCTTGTCTCTGCTCAGCAGGGAGCCTGCTTCTCTTCCTCTGCCAGCCACTCTGCCTACTGGTCTGTGCTTGTGCACTCTCTTTCTTTCTGTCAAATAAATAAAATCTTTAAAAAAATAAATAAAAATTTCCCCTTCATAGATTTGTCAGTGTCTCCTTGTGGTTCTGCTATTCTTTTGGAAATATTTTTGAGGATGCCTTGCCCAGATATTTTGAAACGCCTTACCTGAAACTGGCTGAAATTGAACTTTGCCTCCAGATAATGAAACCAGTAAAGTTATTAGGAGTCTTGTGGCTACTTTCACTTCACTGTCATGTTTATTGAAGTGGAAATTTCAAGTAGAGGGTCAATATACTGCCTTCTTGGTGAAAGAAACAAACATTTTATTAGAGACGTGGAAGTTTAGGATTGTTGTATTTTCCTGGAAACTGTAGTGATTTTCATAATCACTTATAATGCTTTTTGCCTTAAGTTCTCTCTAAATTAATATAATACCAATAATGTACTTACTAGTTTCTCCATCATTAGTCATCCCCTCTTACAATTTATTCTTCATACATAGTATTATTCTTCAAAAAAGTAAATCTTTAAAAAGTGTTTTTAAAAAATCAGATTGATTCCATTCTGCCTAGGGAACTATTTTTCCCCCTTCTGATTGTGCGAATTATTTATGTCTCTGAGTCGCTTGTCATGGTCTTTTTGCTTCATTCTGCCTATTTTTGGTTGGTGAACTTTGCCTCATCCCACAGAGTCTAGCTCAGGTGTTTCCTTTGTACATTTTTTATACTTGCTCATTTTTTCTCATAGTTACTCCTGTGTATGTTCATTCCTTTCTTTTGTTCTTCCATTTGTTTTTTCTCCTTCCTTCCATTCTTCCTTCCTTTTTTTCTTCCCACTTTTTTTTTTTTAATGGATGTAAAATTTATATTCACCGAAATGCAGAGACCTTAAGAGTACAATTTGATGATTTGGTAAATGTTTATACCTTTGCACCCACCACCCCAGGCAAGATATAGAATATTTCCATCAGCCCAGAAAGATATCTTGTGCCTACTTCTGGTCATTCTCCACTGTTTTGTTTTCTACCATCATCTAGTTTTGCCTGTTTTTGAACTTTATGTGAATGGAATCATACATTGCAAAACCTTATGTTTGACTTATTTAATTTAAGCTCATGTTGAGATGTATTTATTTTTATGTGTATCTATCGTTGATTCTTTTTATATTATGGAGTAGTATTTATTCCATTGTATGAATACACCACAATGTCTTTATCTGTTCTGTTGTTGGATATTTGGAACATTGCCAGTTTGGGGCTATTGTGAATAAAGCTGCTGTAAACATTCTTGTATAAGTCTCTGTAGACATGTTTCTATTTCTCAAACAAATACCTAGTACTAGAATGCTTAGTCATGATGTAGGTAGGTATATGTTAAATTGCATAAGAAACTGACAACAATATTTACTTTTTTAAAATAGCATTTATCACAACAAATTGTATTTATTTGTGTCTGTCTCATCCATGGGTCTGATAGCTCCTCAAAGCTCAGACATACCCTTTTGTATTTAGGCCAGTGCCTAATACAGTCTCTGGCACATATTTGGTGCTCCATAAATGTTGAATGAGTAGCTATAGTTCTTTATTTGTATTACTTTTTAGCTCCTTTCTAAATTTAATTTTATTGGTTTGTTTGAGAGAGAGTGTATGCATGCATGGTGAGGGGGCAAAGAGAGAGGTGAGAGAATCTTTTTTTTTTTTTTTAATATTTTATTTATTTATTCATGAGAGACACAGAGAGGCAAAAACATAGGCAGAAAGAGAAGCAGGCTCCCCATGAGGAGCCCGATGCGGGACTCGACCCCAGGACCTGGGATCACGACCTGAGCCCAAGGCAGGTGCTCAACTGCTGAGCCACCCAGGCATCCTGGGGTGAGAGAATCTTAAGCAGACTCTACACTAAGCACAGAGCCCAACATGGGGCTGAATCCCATTACCGTGAGATAACGATCTGAGCCAAAATCAAGAGATGGTTAACCAATTGAGCCACCCAGGCACCTCTTATTTGTGTTACTTCTATGAAATCTGTCACATGGTATCTTATTGGTTGTGTTCATCTTTTTTCTTCATTAGATTGTAGGCTTCTTTGTAAGTAGGAACTTGTTTTAGTCTTGTTTGTAATTTCCAGAATATCTGTCACATTGCTTTGAAAATTACTTGTGGGGACACCTGGATGGCTTAACAGTTGAGTGTCTCTCTTTGGCTGGGGGTGTGATCCTGGAGTCCGGGGATGGAGTCCCACATCGGGCTCCCCACAGGGAGCCTGCTTCTCCCTCTGTGTATGTCTTTGCCTCTGTGTGTGTGTGTGTCTCTCATGAATAAATAAAATCTTTTTTTTAAAAAAGAGTTTATTTATTTATTCATGAGAGACACTGAGGGAGGCCTGCTTCTCCCTCTGTGTATGTCTTTGCCTCTGTGTGTGTGTGTGTGTCTCTCATGAATAAATAAAATCTTTTTTTTTAAAGAGTTTATTTATTTATTCATGAGAGACACTGAGGGAGGCAGAGACATAGGCAGAGGGAGAAGCAGGCTCCCTGAGTGGAGCCCAATGTGGGACTTGATCCTGGGACCCCAGGATCACGCCCTGAGCCAAAGGCAGATGCTCAACCGTTGAGCCATCCAGGCATCCCAATAAAAATCTTTAAGAAAAAAAAGAAAAGAAAAGAAAATTACTTGTGATGTATGAATGAATAAACCAGCCTGCCCCCTTGGAAGTAAAGACCCTTAGACAGAAGAATAAGACAGGTTTGCCTTCTGTCTCTTCTAACAGGGAGGAAGAGAAGGAATACCTGGCAGAGCTTCTATTACATCTTTTCCTCAAATTTTTGTTGAGGAGTGCTCACTGAGACTTTGGTCTGAGAAGACCATTTTGTACCATAGTGTTTTATCTAACTTGCCTCCTCATTCCAATAATATGGTGTTACAGAGAGGGAGGGGTTTTTATCTTCAGTTGGTGTGATTGGCCCTGAAACAGGTTTTGTAGGTCAGTAGGGCATTTTTATTAGTCTTGTATCATACACTGGCAGAAAAATATTAGGCTTTCACTTTTACAGAGTGTTGCTTGTGAAACAGGAAATAGATTCAGTATTTAAATATTTGGTATTGTGTTCTCATTTTGCAGTTAAATCCAGATGTGAATGTTTTCCAGCGGAAATTTGTGAATGAAGTTAGAAGATGTGAAGAAATGGATCGAAAGCTTCGTATGTGCATTGTGGTCCTGTATGATGTTCCTATAATGAGCCATTTGTTTTAAATTAGATGGGGCCATCCAGATGCCCCACCATCTATTTGAGATGTCAACATAGCCACATTTTAATGTGACCTTTTTATGAGAGAAGAAACATTTATTAGCATCCTATTGAGTGTTGGGGTGTTCATATACTTTATTTTATTCATTCCTCACAATATTCCTTCAGGTGGATGTTACCTCAATTAATAAATAAGGAAGCTGGGGTGCCTGGCTGGCTCAGTTGGGAGAGCATCTGACTCTTGATCTTGGAGTTAACCAATTGTTAATTGTTAATTGGGATCATGAGTTCGAGCTCTACATTGAGTATAGAGATTACTTTATAAATAAATAAATGAGGAAACCAAAGATCAGAGAGATTAAGTGACTTGCCCCAAGAACATAAGCATTATGCTGGAATCAGTATTTTTTTTTTTTTAAGATTTTATTTATCTATTGAAAGACACAGAGAAAGAGAGAGGCAGAGACACAGGCAGAGGGAGAATCAGGCTCCATGCAGGGAGCCCGACGTTGGACTCGATCCCAGGTCTCCAGGATCACACCCTGGGCCAAAGGCAGAGCTAAACCGCTGAGCCACCGGGGCTGCCCTGGAATCAGTATTTGAATCCAGGTTGTTCTCTCTGGCTCCCAAACCCATGATCTTGCTACTATACTATGCCAGCTTTCAGTTAGCTGATTGGTGAATTTGGTCCCTGCCCTAAAAAAGTCACTAGTTGTCACTTTTCTGGTATTTTGGGGCCTTATTCTGTGTCATGCTTTTTGGTTTTTGTTTTGTTAAAACTGATCTGATTAATTTCAACTTTGACAAAACCCTTTTGGTCTGGAGTTGTCTCACTGGGATGCTAAATGTCAAACATTTTATTGAATTGTATTCTTCTGTAGCTCTGCCCTACAACAATATCTACAAACAGAACTATCATACTCTGGGGTAGTAGTCACACAGGGTGGAAAACTGAAGTAGATGAGCTCCAGTTTTAAGATGAGAATTGGGAAAGATGGTAGTGGGATGATAATCCTCTTTGGGGTATCTGTGATTTAGAAAGTATGCAGTGAAAGAAGACGAACATGGAGGAAAAAGAATTTACATGTTCTGCTTTTATATGAAAACATCTTTATAAAACAGTTCTTTTTAGCCAAGTTTTGGGTTTTATTTTTTTTCTTCAAATATTGGCAATTCAAAGCCTATGCTTATACATGAATGTTTTGATTTTGTCATTTTAGGATTTGTTGAGAAAGAGATAAGGAAAGCTAATATCCCAATTATGGACACTGGTGAAAACCCAGAGGTGCCCTTCCCCCGGGACATGATTGACTTAGAGGTAAACAATTCTTCTGAGGGGGCCAGATAAGTTTCTTTCTACTTAAATGCAGAAATTATTTTCCTATGTGGATGGAGAGTAGAGGAATTCTTGCTGCCATTGTCCATGTTGTCTCTTGCTTGTAAGTTTCTTGGAAATTTTTTATAGAGCACTATCTTGAACAGTATCACATGCCACCAAATATTGCCTTATTGAAACCTTATTGGATTCATGTCAACATATCTAGTAACTTATTAATCTCATACACTAAATGAATAACCAGTAGACCTTTCAATATTTTACCCACTAAAGATCCCCTGAGAAATTCAACCAAGGTGTGTAATAGAACCTATAGCTAATAAAGACAGATGTGGTTAAGCAAAAAATTTTCATAAAGTTGCCCTGGTAAAATCATATATTTGCTGAGTAGATATAAAATATGTTTGAACCATCATTGTTGCAAGAATTCTGTGGGATGGATGAATTCATCTTTCAGAACAAGCATATTTAACTTAGTTTGAGTTAATAGTTCGGTTTTTTTCCCCCCATAGGCCAATTTTGAGAAGATTGAAAATGAACTGAAAGAAATCAACACAAATCAGGAAGCTCTGAAGAGAAATTTCCTGGAATTGACTGAATTAAAATTTATACTTCGCAAAACTCAGCAATTTTTTGATGAGGTCAGACTATTGTTTCTTTTAGTATTTGAGCAGCTGATATTACACTTGCACAAGTGGGCCATGTTGTTATTCCAAAAATTATTTTAATTTGCTAGTTTGAAAGCAATACCATTTTTGCACCATTTTAGTTGAAGAAATGTCAGATTATGTTCCATTTTTCATGCAGTACACAGCCAGTCATAGTTTTGTATATTTTTGCATTTTCTGCAATTTTTCATCTAAAATGTGGAAAGGAACCCTAATGTAGTTGTATATACATAGTCAGAATTTTTACATTATATTTTAAGGTAAGTAAATGCTTAAGGTAAAAGTTAAAACAATAAGAAACATTTGATCCTATGTGTTTAACGAAGGTTTAATCTCCAAACTTTTTGTCATCAGATTTTAATTTTTATTTTATTCTCTATGTTTGCATATCAATCATGAGCACATTTGTAACTATTCATAGAGCACATGTTCCATTTTAATTATTTAAGAGTTTTTCTTTATGTTATATGGAAATACTGGTAGGATGCCTGTTTTGAAATTCCTGGATTTTCACAGAAACTCAATTGCACTCTTTTATAGGGGGAAAATGTAAGTCAATTCCTGGGTTAAAAATGTAGGCTGCACTTGACAGTTTGCTGAGGTGAGCCCATGGAAAGGCATGGGAGCAAGGCTTTCAGAAAGCTTCCTTCTCCTGATTACACTTGGAGGGAAGTCTTAGTTTTCAGCCTGGACTTGCTTTATTGATGGCCTAACATATTGGTAACCCTTTTTTACAGTAAGGTGTCTTTGCCACCAGATTAGCAATATCAGGTACTTCAGCTATTAGTCCAGCCACTATTCAGTGTGCCTTCCATAAAATTCTTTATTTCCTTCACTCAACAACAACAAAACAGTTGGCAAAGCTTTTTAAAAATAGAGGGCCCATTTTAGTTAGCCTGTAGTATATTCTCAGTTCTACTTTTCACATGTGTGTTTTAAGAGAAGACCAGACTCTCTGTAGCTCTCGAGACTGGAGCAGGGACTCTGTAACCAGCAGCATGAGCCTCACCTGCAAACTTCTCAGAATGCACATTACTACTTCCCACTCCAAACTCAGGGAATCAGAAACTCTGAGGGTGGGGCCCAGCAATCTGTTTTCACAAGGTGACTCTGAAGCACACTAGTTTGTGAACCTCTAGGCTCGAGAAAGTCAGCTAAAGATGTTACATTCCTCGGTAACTAAGGACTGACTTAGAGAAGGCATGCTAATTAAAAAATCTCTTGGGGCAAGGGAAAGGGGAAAAGCTCATGTGAATTTAATGCATGATCATCCCAAGAGTCAGAATCGGGCTATGCATCAAGAGAGGTTTGGTATGAATATTCAGCTTGCTCACTGAGCTGAGAATTTTGAGATTGACAGGAACTTTTCTCACCAGGCCCCAATATCTCATTGCTTTAGAGGGTGTGGGACAGTGTGATTAACTCTTTCCAAGTGTTTCAGGTCTTTTGCAATAGACATGGCCACTTTTGGCATATGGCTTTATTTATTTGTTTGTTTGTTTGTTTATTGGCGTATGGTTTTAATGAACAAATAATCTGGAATTCCATTTGCTCACAGTCTAAACTGTATTATATTTATATTCATTAATCCACTGAGCATTTAATGAGTACCTACTCTTCATGAGGCACAGGATGCATAAGACATGGTCCCTGTGTTCATGGAATATATCACTTAGTCATTAGGAAACATGCCAGAACACACTGCCTCCACATGCTCACAAATGTGTGCTTTTCTAAATGTGTGCAAACTGCTGCCCACAGATAAAATTTAAACTGGCCTCAGAATCAAAGCTTAGGTACTTTGAGCATCATTTGGGGCTTAATTCTTTTGCCTTCCCCCCTTATTTCCCCTTTTGATATAGTCTTAGTTTATTGCTGGGATGTTGCTGAAATGTATGAAAATATCTTTCATAATCTCCTGAGTTTAAGGAATGGAATAAGCTTCCTTGTCTAGTTCATTCTGGGAGAAATTCTAAATAAAGTCTGACAAATGGACTCCCTTATGGGCAATAGTTACTTGAACTGTTAATGTTATTAAAAACAAAATACAAGAAATCACTTGGAAAGATGATCACAATTTTCAAAATGTAAGTTCTAGATTTAGGAATTTTCTTTGTGATTAATAAATCTAAACATGAAACACCTGTGTTGGGAAGGCAGGCTGGAAGACTTTATGACCTACACACCCAATCCACAGTGGATTGTTTCCCCCCCTTGCTCACTCAAAACTTTTTTTTTTTTTGTTAAACCTTGAAATACTTTTGAGCACAAGGCCTTGGCTGTGAGAGATTCTTTGGCTGCTTTAGTCATAAATCTCTCTTGTTCCTAGCACCCTCAATATATAGTGTAGGAAGTCTTCTGGCAAAAGCTACTCTGCCTTTCCTCTCCAAGTCAGAGTCAGTGCCTTGCCAGCACCTGCCACTAGCCCATAGGCTCAGCCAGGTCCCTTTCAATGGCCCTTGTCCTCCTATTGCCAAACAGCAGCCTCAGGTGTTACTGCCATGACAGAAGGTAAGACCTCACAGAGTAAGTGCATCTGTGCATGAGTGCACATTTTAAATAACCCAAAGGATAAAGAAACTTGGGACCCTCAAATCTCGGAAACAATTTTTTCACGAGATTGTCTTCCATGCCTGAACTTACAGTGTTTGCAAATGGCCTGAAATACGACCAGTTTCAAATCCTTCTTTTTTATATAATTTGGTGAACATGATCAATAATTATTATAATAATGAGTTAGCAGAAAATGGCTGAATCAGAAAATGGTTCTTTCCATCTTTAGGCAGAGTGGTCATGATTGGCAAGATGTCTGGAAGAGGAAGAGTAAACATAAATTGAACATTCTTATGATTTAAGATGATTACAATTCAACTTAGCCATTTCTTATCCAGAGCATTTAAAATGACTTGTTAATGATTATCCTTTTCTCAGTCTTCTTGCTTATGAAGAACTGTAAGAGCTGGAGAGAGTTCTCTGCATCTTTTACCATAAGCACCCTAACATATGAGAGCGTAAAGAAGACTGGAAAAGTAATGGTTAATGGCATGCAGGTCCCTGCCTTCCTTTCCTTCTGAGTCTTCCATCCATCTGCTTTTCTTTACTTTTCTTTCTCATCTGCCATCTCCTCTGGGGCTTGGGTGAATACCTTAAGTGATGAAATGTGATTTCTCTCTCAACGTAGATGGAAGTAAAAGTGTTTGCTCTTGATAATTAATGCAGCTTGAGCTGGATGTGCTGCCTCTATTTCAGTGTCGACAGGGTGCTGCTGAAATCCTGCCACTTCCTCTTTAAGGGCATGGTTTTAGTGTTCTGACTGGGGGAAAGGTGCACCAGAAGACCATAGCAAGTAATTTAGATGCACATTGACAGTGTTGTTACTGTTATTAGGGAACCCAGAATAGGATTTAGATGCCCTACGATGCCATTTTATTTTTTTTTAATTTTTTAATTGTTTTTTTGAATTTATTTATGATAGTCACAGAGAGAGAGAGAGGCAGAGACATAGGCAGAGGGAGAAGCAGGCTCCATGCACCAAGAGCCCGATGTGGGATTCGATCCCGGGTCTCCAGGATCGCGCCCTGGGCCAAAGGCAGGCGCCAAACCGCTGCACCACCCACGGATCCCCTACGATGCCATTTTAGAGATTGTTTTATTTTTTTTTTATTTTTTATTTTTTAAAGATTTTATTTATTTATTATTTATTCATGAGAGACAGAGAGAGAGGCAGAGACACAGGCAGAAGGAGAAGCAGGCCCCATGTGGGATTTGATCCCAAGTCTCCAAGATCACGCCCTGGGCTGAAGGCCGACGCTCAACCGCTGAGCCACCCAGGTGTCCCATCATCTAGATTCTTAAAATAAATTGCCTGTGGCTTGCAGTCAGCTGATTTGATGAAGTAGAAACCAAAAAAGCGGGCAGCCCCGGTGGCGCAGCAGCTTAGCGCCGCCTGCAGCCCAGGGTGTGATCCTGGGGACCCGGGATCGAGTCCCACGTTGGGCTTCCTGCGTGCAGCCTGCTTCTCTCTCTGCCTGTGTCTCTGCCTCTCTTTCGCTCTCTCTGAATAAATAAATAAATAAATAAATCTTTAAAAAAAAAAAAGAAACCAAAAAAGCCACCTAAACTCCATTTGATAGCAAGTGGAAACCTGTGCCCCCATTATCTCATTTTAAACTTTCTCATATCTCATGACAGTATTTGTCTGCCCTCTGGCATACTCAGTGCCTACTTACTGGAGAGGTGGAGGGAGAGTTGGACATTGATCCTGCATCAACTTTTAGAATTCACTTCCCCCAAAAACTACTTTCTCTATTTTTTAAGGCTTTCAGCCATATCATTTGTTTATATACTTAGGTTTATATTCAATCCTAAAGCCCTTGCCTAGACCCCTTGACTTTACCTTTATGGTCCTATCACTTACCAAGTGAGGTTCCCTTGTGACATTTTTTTGATCACAGGGTTAACAGGAAGAGAATCAAAAAGATGTTTGGAATGAAAATAATAGAAATAAAAATTCTCCTGATATTTTTGTTCAGTTTTTTTTTTTTTTAAGATTTTATTTATTCATTCATGAGAGACACACACAGAGAGAGGCAGAGACACAGGCAGAGGGAGAAGCAGGCTCCATGCAGGGAGCCCGATGCAGGACTCAATCCCGGGTCTCCAGGATCATGACCTGGGCCAAAGGCAGTGCTAAACTGCTGAGCCACCCGGGCTGCCCTTCAGTTTTATTTTTGAAAAGGAAGATTATTATGGTTTATTTCTAGTCTTTGGTCAAGCAAGCAATGTGTGGATATTAAAGTTGAGGATATTAGGTGGTAGAGAAGTTGATTGGCCTTTATTTTTTAGAGCAGCTTCTCCTTCCTGATAAGAATAAAAAGGTGGTAGGATGTGTTGGATAGAGAGAGTCTAGGAAGTATAGACCTCCATCTGAGAAGGTCCTTCTCCTCCTTCATTTCATTGTATAAACTGTCATGGTGGAAATCATTTGAAATCTAAACAGTTAAACTAGCTTACGTGCTTTATATTGACTTATATTGTTTACTTTATCTTCACTTGATTTATATTATTGATTCAGCTATGTTCTTAGTGACCCTTAAACTATATACCCTAACATGAACTTTTCTTTTCTTTTTTTTTTTCTAACATGAACTTTTTAATATTCCTAGATTCCTGGTCAGAAACTAGGACATTCAGATGGGTTTTTACTTTTTCTTCCCTTTGTTGATTCAGGGGAGGACCAGGCCAGCTCAGCTACTGTGCTGCTTCTCCTTTTGGAGAAAGAAATACTTTTTAAATCCCATGGCTTGGGGTATTTTTATACAGTGGCCATGCTGAAAGCTCTCATGTTCTGAATTTTGAAGATCATGGAAACCCAGACACATGGAGGTACCCCTTCCCCTTTCTCCTGATCATACTGTGCTCAGGGCAGTGCTGGTGCCTTGCTTTCTTCTTGGAAAGAAAGTCTCCATCTTTCACATTTTCACCCAGGGGAAGTTCTAGTCTGTAGCTGCCTGGAAATCTGATGTTGAGAGTATCTTCAGAGCTGTTTTGGTTTTGCTGAAAACGGAGAAACATTTCAGTTTTCATCCACATGCAAAGGTATTTCTTGGTACTTTCATGGCTCACTCAGGGAAACACAGAAAAAAATGGTTTCCACCAAGTAACAGATTTATACATTGTCACCATTATTTAGTGTTTTTTTCCTTTATTCTGTATTTCAAAAACCATTTCCCCAGATGCTTTACTGGGGCAGTTAAGCTTTCTTTTCCTCTTGTTTCTTTCCTTTGTTTTCTTCCCCTATTCTTCTTTCTGTGGGTATGTCTTCTCTTTTGGTGGTTTGTGTTTTTTTTCTGTCTTTATTTTTCTGAACTTATCTCCTGGTTCCTCGTTCCCTGCATGCCACTAACTATTTTCATTAGATATTAATTGATTTGTGAATTCAGGCTGAATTGCATCATCAGCAGATGGCGGATCCAGACTTGTTGGAAGAGTCCTCGTCCCTCTTGGAGCCAAGTGAGATGGGAAGAGGCACACCTTTACGACTTGGGTAAGTATTACTTCAACCCTCCATAACTCAGTGGGGTTACCCTCATTTTTGCTGTCAAAAGAGTAGTGAGGCTGGCATTCACTTGTTTCCAGGATGTGTTCTCTTCTGAGCCTCTTGAGAGGTGTTCCTTTTTTTTTTTTTTTTTTTTTAAGATTTTTATTTATTTATTCATGAGAGACACAGAGAGAGAGAGATAGGCAGAGGGAGAAGCAGGCTCCATGCAGGGAGCCTGACGTGGGACTCAATCCTGGGTCTCCAGGATCATGCCCTGGGCCGAAGGTGGCACTAAACCGCTGAGCCACCCAGGCTGCCCTTGAGAGGTGTTCCTAAGTCACTTCAGATTCAATTCCTCAGCTGTTCTGTCAACCCTCTCCTGGTCCTGGGAGTAAGACTTTGGGAGCCTTTTTGATATAACATTGCATAGACTTGTGTTTGTCATTTTTGCCCCTCTCCGCTCACTTGTCTTCTTTGTCTTCAAGCCTTCCATCTCATGGTGTGGAATAGAGTTCCTCATCTGGTTCTTCTCCCCCACAGCTTCGTGGCCGGTGTGATTAACCGGGAGCGCATCCCTACTTTTGAGCGCATGCTTTGGCGGGTGTGCCGGGGAAATGTGTTCCTGCGACAGGCTGAAATCGAGAATCCCCTGGAGGATCCTGTGACTGTAAGACAAGGAAATTGCGTCCCATGGAGGTCTTATAAATGGAGCTCAGAGCAGTAACACTGCATAGTATCACCTAAATCTGACCTCCCACAGAGGAGGAGCCCTGTGCTTACTTCTGCCTTGATCTGAGAATATGAAATACTGCTCTTTTCCTCTTAACTCCCATTATATGTGTATATACACTATAGACTGACATATGCATTGACATTTTCGAGCCTCACCTATGTTGGTATTATTTGGACTATACATATGTTCTTTTCCCGTTATTTTAAACTTCAACTATATATACTTTCTGTTACTTATCAGAGGTCACAATTAACTTTCTATGAAAATTAGAGCAAGACATCTGGTTCCAAGTTTGCTACTCTCAGTGTGTTCAAAGAAGAGAGGGGTCCTCCTCAATTATGAGCTTTATAAGTTTATGAAATTTTTAGTTGGTAAAGTTTTTTGTCTACTTGTTTGTTTAGAGATTTAGAAACTTGGTTTAAAAATAATATATTGTGCAAGGTAGGATGATCTTCTCTACCCAGTGCTTTGCAAAGTAAGAATGCTGAACATCTTGGCATGTGACATAATGGGACATAATTGAACATCAACCTACATTCAGCATGGTGAATCCTAATTTCAAGGATCACAAGCAAGGAAGATGAAATGTTCTGCAAAGAAATGTACTTTACTTTTGTATTGATATTATGTGGAAGCCTGAGCTTGGTTTTTCTATTGAAAATTATCTTTTGGATTTTCTTAAATTAGTATTCTTTGCTCCCCAAGGAAAGATTGAATTGTGCGACTGTCAGAGTGGATGGGTCATGCAACTGAAAATGGTCTGCGTATTTGAGGCTTTTCTCTTTTTATCCTCCTGAACAGGAGAGTGATGACACTTAGGGTTCGGTGAGCCCCAACCGAGGAGCAGTTGTATAGACTCACTGAAAGCTGTGCTTGCCTTGTGGAGACATTGCATTCTGCAGTGACTTCTAATGTGGGGCTGTTCTCAGGAATATTCAGCCAAGTTTCTGAGCAATAGAAACATTATTTTATCAACAAATTAAGGAAAGGGGTCTGGATAGCTACAGCAGAGTGGCTGCACAAAGAATGTGCTCCAGTTTATTCTACATCCTGGGGAATTTAGGGATTTAAGACTCTTTGCCTCATTTTCTTCACTCATCTCTTTTTATCCTTCTATAGTTTATTTTTTATTATAAAAACTCTAGGAATAGAAAATATAGGCAACCAGAGGTAATCCTGGTTAACACCCAATTAAGCTTATTTTTCTGATCTTTCCCTGTGGTCCTTGTGTCAGACTTCACATATGAACTTGGTATTTGGAGTGGATTGTCCTCCTCCCTGTGCCCATTAGATCAAACTTAGCATGAAGCATGAGATTCCGTATCAGTGTTCTTCCCAAACCTTCACTTCCTTATAGTTACTCAGTCTCTTTACCTGGGAACTTCTAAGCATTGAACAAACAGGGATGGCTTCCTTTCTCTCTGTGCTTACTCAGACAATGTAAGTTTGAAATTGAACTGGCAAAAAGGGCTATATGGTGCTACAAGGAGAATCATTGTAGCATCTGTGTTCAGCTCATGATTGAGTTTAAAAACAAATACAGAAAGGTTTTTTTTGTGAATTAGAGACTACAGGGCAAATGTTCTTACAGCAGAGCTTAAATGGATTGAGGATGATGGTTCAAGTGCAGGGTCCTTCAAAGACTCCCATTGTTCCTATATCACCAAAAAAGTAGGATATTTAAGAAATTTTCTTCCAGACCAGAAGTCTGAATTCTCTGTTTTGGGTTTGGGGCCCAGGGTGACTACGTGCACAAGTCTGTATTCATCATTTTCTTCCAAGGTGATCAGCTAAAAAACAGAGTCAAGAAAATCTGCGAAGGGTAAGAGAAATGTGCTTCCCTGAGGATGCAGCCAGGCTGCCTAACTGTTAAGCCTTGAGTATAGAAGAGTGAAACAAGAACTCTTTTAGTCTACTTTGATACAGTGCATGTATCTTTTAATAATATTAAAGCAATTTTAAACAATTAGAAATGACCTAAGTTCATTTTTAAGAGTACTGTCAAAACCACAATTTCCTTGCTTTGGAAAAAGTAATTGAGACTCATGGTTTATAAATGCTACATTGTTCTAAGACAATGAGCTTGTGTACCTAGCAGTGTGCTACAGGCACTGTGCCCATACACTTCTGAAATTCTGCCCATAAGAGCTCTTTTCCATGCCATTTTTCTCTAGTAATTTACAATATGATTTGTGTTACTGAGTTTTAAAATTTTTTTTAATTTTTTTTTAATTTTTATTTATTTATTTATTTATTTATTTATTTATTTATTTTTTTAAAATTTTTTTTTAAGGTATTTATTTATTTATTTGTGATAGTCACAGAGAGAGAGAGAGGCAGAGACACAGGCAGAGGGAGAAGCAGGCTCCATGTACCGGGAGCCCGACGTGGGATTCGATCCCGGGTCTCCAGGATCGCGCCCTGGGCCAAAGGCAGGCGCCAAACCGCTGCGCCATCCAGGGATCCCTATTTATTTTTTATTTATTTATGATAGTCACAGAGAGAGAGAGAGAGAGAGAGAGAGAGAGAGGCAGAGACACAGGCAGAGGGAGAAGCAGGCTCCATGCACCGGGAGCCTGATGTGGGATTCGATCCCGGGTCTCCAGGATCACGCCCTGGGCCAAAGGCAGGCGCCAAACCGCTGCGCCACCCAGGGATCCCTTAAAATTTTTAATGTAAGGAAATTCAGTAGCTGCACGGAATGATCGGGGTAGTTCATCTGTTATAGCTCTATCTATAGGGCACTTTGTATTTATTAATGATCATTGCACCAGTCTGAGCTAATCCTGTTTTGGTCCTGCTAGTACATTAAGATTATTTTCTAGGGTTATTTAAATTGGATAGGTTAAGAAACTTCAGTGTTCATCATGCTGTGTCTGTATGTTCCAGGTTCCGGGCCTCACTTTATCCCTGTCCTGAGACACCACAGGAGAGGAAGGAAATGGCTTCTGGAGTTAATACCAGAATTGACGATCTCCAAATGGTACCAGAGGGCTGGAGGGAATTTTTTTTGGGGGGGGAGGGGTTAAATACTATAATTGAAGACCGTTCTCCTTTGAAACACTAACAGTTTATTAGGTACCTACAGCAGCCAGAATACAAAACAACAACAACAACAACAAAAAAAAACCGGGGGGTGCCCTTGGAGCTGGGAAAAATTTTAGGGAATGACTATTAAAAATAGCATTAATCATCCTCAAACGTGATAAGAATGCTATACACTGAAATTGTTGTTGCTAGGAGTATTCAGTTTCCCTTAAAAAAGTATACTTAACTGAGAAAAAAAAAAAATCAAGTAATATAAAAGTACATGTGAAGTCAGTTCCATCACCTCTTTCACATTCTCTTCCTCCAGAGGCAGCCACTCTTAACAGGTTGGTGTATAACCTTCTGGTCACCTCAGATTTTAACCACAAGGTCTAGCCAGAAAGTCCTCTGTAAGTCTTGTACCCAAGAAGAGACCATGTTAGATTTTTACCACATCACCAGTATGGTTTATATGCTCCATGGTTACCATGAGGTCCTAAGGATGGAGTCATGATTGAGACATGGAAGGAAGGGGTGACCAGGTGGAGCTTTGTTCCCTGTTGATAGGATGTAATGATTACCCTCTTTTGAAACATTAAAACATATAGTAGTCCCCACCCCCATTATCTGCACTTTTGCTTTCTGAGGTTTTAGTTACCCACAGTGAATTGAGGGTCTGAAGCATAATCCTCCACCTGACAATGTCAGCAATAGTAGCCTAATACTGTGTCCTATGCCTACATCATTCACTTCACTTCATCTCAGGTAGGCATTGTATCCTCTCATCCTCACGGTGAGAAGGGTAGGGCAGCTAGGTGGCTTAGCATCTGCCTTAGGCTCAGGTCATGATCCCAAGGTCCTGGGATTGAGCCTCACATTGAACTCCCTGCCCAGCTGGGAGTCTGCTTCTTCCTCTCGCTCTGCCCCTCACCCATGCTTGTGTTCTCTCTCTTGCTCTGCTCTCTCAAGTAAATAAAACCTTTTCTGAAAAATTAAAAAAAAAAAAATAGGTATGAGTACAGTACAATAAGATATTTAAGGAGGGAGATCCCATTCACATGATTTTTATTGTAACACATTGTTATGATTGTTCTATTATTGATTATTGTTAATCTCTTACTGTGCCTAATTTTTAAATTAAACTTCATCATAGGTAAGTGTCTATAGAAAAAAAAACATACTATAGGGTACCTGGGTGGCTCAGTGGTTGAGTGTCGTCGGCCTTCGGCTCAGGTCATGGTCCCGAGGTCCAGGTATCGAGTCCCACAGTGGGTTCCCTGCAGGCGGGCTGCTTCTCCCTCTACCTGTGTCTCTGGCTCTCTCTCTATATCTCTTATGAATAAATAAAATATTTTTAAAAACCATACTATATATAGAGTTAGGTACTATTCACGGTTTTAGGTACCCTTTGGGAGACTTAGGAGGAGTCTCCTATAAATAAGGGGGGCTCACTGTACTTAATCTCAAAGACAGTTCTTTCTAGGGGCAAAATCATCAGAGAGATGTTGATGTTGTAACTCCGATTTCAATTCCCTTTGTCCTCTTTCTCTCCAATTTCCATAGTCTATGACCCACCAACTTGACCTATCAGGCTCCTTTGAAATATGCTTACCTATTTAACCAAGAAAGGGAGTTTTTTAGAACTGCTGGTAATCAGTACTGATAGGCCAATCAGTACATTCTGGGTTCTAGGGCCATCTTATCCCCTCCTAGACTTATGAGTAGATTTTAATTAAGTAATTAATTAATTAATTTGAAGATTTATTTATTTATTTTTATTATTATTTTTTAAAGATTTTATTTATTTATTCATGAGAGACACAGAGAGAAAGAGAGGCAGAGACACAGGCAGAGGGAGAAGCAGGCTCCATGCAGGGAGCCCAATGTGGGACTCCATCCTGGGTCTCCAGGATCATGCCCTGGGCTGAAGGCGGCACTAAACCACTGAGTTACCAGGGCTGCCTTAAAGATTTGTTTATTTAAAGATTTATTTATTCGTGAGAGACACAGACTGAGAGAGAGAGAGAGAGATGTGGGCAGAGGGAGAAGCAGGCTCCTCGCAAAGAGCCCGATATGGGACTTGATCCCCGATCCCGGGATCACAAGCCAAGCCGAAGGCAGGTGCCCAACCGCTGAGCCACCCAGGTGTCCCATGGGTAGATTTTTATTTTAAATTTTTTTAAAAATAGATTTTATTTATTTATTCATGAGAAACACAGAGGGAGAGGCAGAGGGAGAAGCAGGCTCCATGCAGGGAGCCCGACGTAGGACTCAATCCTGGGTCTCCAGGATTAGGCTCTGGGCTGAAGGCGGCACCAAACTGCTGGGCCACCAGGGATGCCCATGGGTAGATTTTTTTTAAAGGCACAGGCAATATGATCAGAATTTGATCCTTGAAATACCTAAGTATATGAACTGAAACTTTAAAAAGGAGTTGAGGGGATTTTAAAAAGGAGTTGAGGGGATCCCTGGGTGTTGCAGCGGTTTAGCGCTGCCTTTGGCCCAGGGCGCGATCCTGGAGACCCGGGATCGAATCCCACGTCGGGCTCCCGGTGCATGGGGCCTGCTTCTCCCTCTGCCTATGTCTCTGCCTCTCTCTCTCTCTCTCTCTCTCTCTCTCTGTGACTATCATAAATAAATAAAAATTTTAAAATAATAAAAAATAAATTAAAAAAAATAAAAAGGAGTTGAGGAGTGCCTAACTGGCAGAGTTGGTAGAGTGTGTGACTCTTGATTTTGGGGCTGTGAATTCGAGCCCCATGTTGGGTGTGGAAATTGCTTAAAAATAAGTAAATAATGGGATCCCTGGGTAGCGCAGCGGTTTAGCGCCAGCCTTTGGCCCAGGGCGCGATCCTGGAGACCCGGGATCAAATCCCACGTCGGGCTCCCAGTGCATGGAGCCTGCTTCTCCCTCTACCTATGTTTCTGCCTCTCTCTCTCTCTCTCTCTCTGTGACTATCATAAATAAATAAAAATTAAAAAAAATAAGTAAATAAAAATAAAAAGGGATTGAATATCAAGGAATGAGATGTGGGGGTGGGGCAAAAGAAAAGCAGGGCATTGCTTACAAATTTACTTAGCATCCTTCCAGAAGTTTGAATAGTAGTTGTAGAATTGCCAACACCCAGAAGGAGAGAAAATAACTTTGTTCACTTGTTCCTTTCTTCTCAAGTGATACAAGAGTTTCTCGGGTGTGTGTGTGTGTGTGTGTGTGTGTGTGTGTGTGTGTGTGTTTAAAACCTCTATGGAAGTCAACACCTGCTGCCCTTCAGGAAGTAGTTACTACTTTTTTTCTGAATTGATTTGATGAGCCAAATATGATGGAGCCTTGTGCTAAAATGGCTAGTACTGCTTTTTCTCTTTAAAGAAATGTGGAGATTAAAAAAAAAAAAAAAAGAAATGTGGAGATTAAAGTCAATTTTCATGCAGAAGTGTGAGTGGTAGGTTGCTCACCCCTTGGCTTAGCCCCTCTCCTGCTATTGAAATCATAAATGGTGATAAACAAGTCAGTAGAGGGCAGCCCAGGTGGCTCAGTGGTTTAGCACCACCTTTGGCCCAGGGTGTGATCCTGGAGACCCAGGATCAAATCCCACGTCAGGCTCCCGGTGCATGGAGCCTGCTTCTCCCTCTGCCTATGTCTCTGCCTCTCTCTCTCTGTGTCTCTCTCTCATGCATAAATAATTTTTTTTTTTTTTATGATAGTCATACAGAGAGAGAGAGAGAGGCAGAGACACAGGCAGAGGGAGAAGCAGGCTCCATGCACCGGGAGCCTGATGTGGGATTCGATCCCGGGTCTCCAGGATCGCCCCCTGGGCCAAAGGCAGGCGCCAAACTGCTGCGCCACCCAGGGATCCCCTGCATAAATAAATATATATAAAAAAAAAAAAAAAAGTCAGTAGAATGTAAAGTGTCCCTGCCTCTTCCTCCCACTCTAGTCTTGGCAGTATGATTACTCAGGGAAATGTGTACTGGTTTCCAGAGGATCAGCACTGAAACATTTTTCCCCAAGAAGCCCGACACAAAGATAAAGCCTTATCTGCCCCCTGATAATAGTGGTATGTGGCAGTCTAAATCTCCTCTAAGGGCATATGTCCTTTTGACCCCATAGTGTCTCCTGTCCCTTGTTCCCTGGCATGGAGTCTCTCTTGGCATGGATGGATGATCACGTTCAGCACTACCTGTTTTCCATCATTCTCTGATACTGGTTTATGTTCAGGGCATTCTGCAGCTTACTGTTTTTAAGTATGGATTTTGTCAACTCCCAGGCCTATCATGCTGACTTTCTTGAGTCTGAGTTACAGACTCTACATGGAAAGTCATTGCTCTTTAATGATCCAGGTAAAAGCCAATGTGGATTTAGTGGGAAGATAAATATAGAGGAACTAAAAACTATTTTCCTCAGGCTTCTCTTCAGCTTTAAGCCAAATGAAAATGAATATTAGTAACTAAAACTCTTAATTTCTTATAATTTGCACTACCCCTCCACCCCCAAAAAGCCATTCTAATCAGAAGAAGAATAGATCCCTAATAACCCTTATCAGAACGCTATGCCTCTTTTCATTCATATCTTGAGATCTAAGACTGGTGTGGAAGGATCTCTCCTTGTTCCTTTCTCTCCCAAAAGGTTCTCAATCAAACAGAAGATCACCGCCAGAGGGTACTGCAGGCAGCTGCTAAGAACATCCGTGTCTGGTTCATCAAGGTGCGGAAGATGAAGGCCATCTACCACACCCTGAACCTATGCAACATAGATGTGACCCAGAAGTGCCTGATTGCAGAGGTCTGGTGCCCTGTCACTGACCTCGACTCCATCCAGTTTGCGCTCAGAAGGGGCACGGTAAGTCCCCCACATCTGGCAGTATAGCCAGGAAGAGAGGTTCCCATCCACAGTAACATTAGTTGACTACATTTTTATGGCATTTTTGCTTTTAGAATTCTTGAATATACTCATCTTGTACTCCTTTCATGTCCTAACAATACATTTTGTATAACCTTGTTTTCCAAATGTGGAAACTACAGTTCAAAAAACTTGAAATAACCGAGTACTTGGCTGGTTCAGTTGGTTGAGTGTCTGACTCTTGATTTTGGCTCAGGTCATGCATGACCTCAGGGTAAGGAGATCAAGTCCCGAATGAGGTTCCCCACTCAGTGAGGAATCTGAGATTCTCTCTGTCCCTCTGCCCCTCCCCCTCATGTGTGCACACACATGAGTTCTCTCTTTCTCTCAAAATAAAGAAATCTTAAAAGATTAAAAAAAAATGGACAAAATGACTTGGTCATATACCCATGATTCTTCAGAATGGCTCCTGACCAGAATATCAGTTTTCTTATCCGTTCTCTATGTCCTTCAGATCGCCTTTTTTTTTTTTTTTTTTTTTTGAAATTTGAGGGTGAGAGGAGGGAGAGCATGAGCTGGGTGAGGGGCAGAGGGAGAACCAGACTCCACACTGAGCAGGGAGCCAGACTTGGGGCTTGATCCCAAGACTCTGGGATCATGACCTGAGCCAAAGGTAGATGCTTAACTGACTGAGATACCCAGTCTCCCCCATCAGACTGCTTCTGAGGGATAACCCTGTCTAGTAATTAAGAGTTCAAAAAGATATGTTGCTTTCTCCATAAAAGGAGGACAAAACAATGATGCTCTTAGAAAGACAGATGAGGATATCTCAGACAAAGAAGTTCCATGTTTCCTTTGGCTGCACATTTTATTATTTATTTATTTCTTTATTTATTTTTAAAGATTTTATTTATTTATTCATGAGAGACAGAGAGAGAGAGAGGCAGAGGCATAGACAGAGGGCCCAATGTGAAACTCAATCCCAGCACCCTGGAATCATGCCCTGAGCCTAAGGCAAACGCTCAACCACTGAGCCACCCAGGTTTCCCAGGTTGCACATTTTAAAATTGAATATTTTGGGCAGTGGTGGAAAAAAAAAAAAAGATAAAATTGAATATTTTCACATAAGGATATTCTTTCCAACATTTAATTTAAATCTTTCATTGTAGATTTTATGCCTAGTTCCAATTTCTCCAAAGACTGGGCAAGAGTGAGATATAATTTACATGAAATAAAATGTGCCTATTTTATATGTATAGTTTGATGAGTTCTTTTTTTTTTTTAACTGGAGTTCAATTTGCCAACATCTAGCATATCACGTGCTATAGTTTGATGAGTTCTGATAAATTTATATACCTGTGTAACCACCACAATTAGGATGATGTAATTTTGATATATGTGTTTAATGTTTTCCAGGAACACAGTGGTTCCACTGTGCCCTCTATTCTGAACAGGATGCAAACAAATCAGACTCCCCCAACCTATAACAAAACAAACAAGTTCACATATGGCTTTCAGAACATAGTAGATGCTTACGGAATTGGAACTTACCGAGAGATAAATCCAGGTAAAAAAGCTCAAATCATCTCCCTCTAGAGGTTTTATTTTGTTGTTTTTGTTTCTTCTAATGCCTCCCTTCAAGTGTTCTTAAATAACTGGCATAAAACTAATGATGTTGTCAAGACCTCAACTCTAGTATAATTCCTGTAAAGATGTGCCCATTTTGATTGCTGCGTGGCATTCCTTTAAGAGGTGGTTTTATAGGAGTGAGCTCAGTGGATTAGGTTTTTTTGTGTGCCCTCACAACTATGAAATACACTCTAGCACACCATTTATTGGAAGTGCTTTTAATTCTTTTTTTTTTTTTTTATTTATGATAGTCACACAGAGAGAGAGAGAGAGAGAGAGAGAGAGAGAGAGGCAGAGACACAGGCAGAGGGAGAAGCAGGCTCCATGCACCGGGAGCCCGATGTGGGATTCGATCCCGGGTCTCCAGGATCGCGCTCTGGGCCAAAGGCAGGCACCAAACCGCTGCGCCACCCAGGGATCCCCTATTGGAAGTGCTTTAAGTAAAAAGTGTTTTCCCAGATTTCTGATATTTTTAAAGGGCTTCCCTATTCCAAGTTAGACAGGGAAAATACACAATTATTGACTATTTTAGACACAAAACAGATTTCTTTTTTTTTTTTTTCTTTTTTTACAAAGCAGATTTCATAAAGCAAAACCAGGGGAGTTAATTATTAAATCAGGAGTCTGAGAATTTGTTTTTAGCTGGTCTTCGGCAGGACTGACTTTGCTCTGGGTTCTGGGCTTTCTCCCACCTTCCTGGGAGCTTTATTTAGCTGAGAAATGGTTGCTGCACAAGGGAAGAAAGCTGGCCTGTCAAAGGAGCAGTGTTTGAGGGGTTAGAGAAAAGGAATTAAAGAACGAACCACACTGTTGCCAGGGCTAGGGACAAAACTTTCATTTCCTATGTTCTTTGTTTAAAATGCTAGCAGCCGCCCAGATCCCATCAGAGCTGCTTTGTGAGGATGTACAGATCCTGCCATGGAAGGTTTTCTCTGGCAATTCATCTGACCAACAGCTAGGGAATAAGTCCCCTTATACTGATCTTAGAGTATGTAGGAGAATGTGATCTGCCAGTGGTAGTTGCAGTTTTCTGTATTTGTTTTTTTCCTCCTTTGGTTTCTTTATAGCTCCATATACCATCATCACTTTCCCTTTCTTGTTTGCTGTGATGTTTGGGGACTTTGGCCATGGCATTTTGATGACTCTTTTTGCTGTATGGATGGTATTGAGGGAGAGCCGGATCCTCTCTCAGAAGAATGAGAATGAGGTAATGTCTGCTGTATCTGTGTTAGACTGAAACTTCATAATTTCTTAAGCATTCATTATATAATTATGATCTGAAAGTCTTTTATCCATGAATTTATAGTGAAGTTACAGAGGCTGTTTCTAGAGGAGTTATATTCATTTTAACTCTAAAGCAACCATGTACTGTGAGAACTTCTTGTTACTGTATTTTGGCCTTTACTCTAAGTTCCCTGACCCGGGGTGGGGTAAAGTACTATAAGAAGGGTCTAGAATATTCTCAATAATATTCTGTTGTCACAACATGAGCCACAGGCAATATTTTTCATTGACTTCTTTGTTCTGGTTCCCAGATGTTTAGCACTGTGTTCAGCGGCCGGTACATTATTCTTTTGATGGGTGTGTTTTCCATCTACACTGGCCTCATCTACAATGATTGCTTTTCCAAGTCTCTTAATATCTTCGGGTCATCCTGGAGCGTACGGCCGATGTTCACTATATATAATTGGACGTAAGTTGCAAAGAAATTAAAAGTCAAAGATTATTCCTTTCCTATTCAGCTCTGATTTTCCAGACAAGAAGTAAACTTACACTTATTTAGGAAATAGCTGACAGCATCTCTTGTTTCAGAAGAATGCAGTGTCCCCTTTTATTTATGCCCTGGGCTGGTAAGTTCTTTGTGATTCTTTTAGCACTGTCAGGAAACTGAGTGCTTGGGACACCTGGGTAGCCCAGTCAGTTAAGCATCTGACTCTTGAGCTCAGCTCAGGTCTTGACCTCAGGGCTATGAGTTCAAGCCCCACACCCAGTGTGGAGCCTACTTAAAAAAGAAAAAAGAAAAAAAAAGATGGGGCACCTGGTGTCTCAGCCAGCTGAGTGTCTGCCTTTGGTTTGGGTCATCATCTCAGGGTCCTGGGATCAAGCCCTGCAATGGACTCCCTGATCAGTGGGGAACCTGCTTCTCCCTCTCCCTCTGCCCCTCCCCCTGCTTGTATACTCTCTCTCTCTCTCTGAAATAAATTTCAAAATCTTAAAAAAAAAGAAAGAAAAGCTGAGGCTATAAATTTAGGCACATCGATTCTTTTTGTAAATTAAAAGCAGATTCTGCACATTACCCTACTTAGTTGTATAGGTGTATTTGTTTGTTGTGGTCTTTTTTTTTTTTTTTAAGATTTTATTTATTTGAGAGAGAAGGATTGAGAGCATGAGAAAGAGAGATAGAGAGCATGAGCAGGGAGAGGTGTAGAAGGAGAGGGAGAAGCAGGCTCCCCACTGTGCAGGGAGCCCCATGTAGGACTCAATCCCAGGACCCTGGAATCATGACCTTAGCTGAAGACAGAGAGCTACTCAGGTGGCTTATTACGGTCTTCTCTGATCCATTCTCTTACTTAGATGCAAGTACCTCCTCTTTTATTGATAATACAAGACAGCTATAATAATTTCTTTTAGGATCAGTTTTTGGACCCCAGCAGTTTCCCTCTCTTGATAAATGGAACTTTTTTCCTAACATGGTAGGGAGGAGACGCTTCGGGGGAACCCTGTTCTGCAGTTGAACCCATCTGTCCGTGGAGTTTTTGGTGGACCATACCCCTTTGGCATTGATCCAGTAAGAGCACTTCTTTCCTATTATGTCTAACATTAGTTGTGGGGTTTTTTTTGTTTGTTTTTTTAAGATTTTGTTTATTTATTTTGGAGAGAGAGAGAAGAGAGCACGTGTGTTGGGGGAGGGACAAAGGGGCAGGGAGAGGAAGAAGGAAAGAATCCCAAGCAGACTCTGCACTCAGTGCAGAGCCCGTTGCAAGACTTGATCCCATGACCCTGAGATCATGACCCATAGCTGAAACCAAGAGTTGAATGCCCAACCATCTGAGCCACCCAGGTACCCCTAACACCAGATTTTTAAAACTGTAACCCTGAAGTGAGAGAATTAAATTGAAGATAAATAGTTATTTGTTTTTCAATTAAAGTATTTTTGTTTCTTGTTTTTGTTTTTTAAAGATTTTATTTATTTGAGAAAAAGAGAGGAGTGCTTGAGAGGAAGAGAGCAAGAGCAAGAGAGCCAGCATGAGGAGCAGAGGGAGAGGGAGAAGTGACTCACCACTGAGCAGGGAGCCTGATGGGGGACTCGATCCCAGGACCCTGAGATCATGACTTGAGCTGAAGGCAGATGCTCAACCTACTGAGCCACCCAGGGGCCCCCAATTGAAGTATTTTTGGAAAGCCTTTGTTTATCTGTCCATAGTACTTCCAAACCATAAGAGACCCAAGTGCCTAGGGGAACCAAATAATTTTTCCTGCCCTGCTTCTTTCAAAGGTGGCTAATGATTTTAACCATAGGAAGATTGATTTTCAAGAGTCCTTCCCAGTTTCTGTTTAACTTAGTTTGGTTTTATATTTAGCAGATAATTTAACAAAGCAGAAGTAGTTCTTTCTTATGGATTTTTATATTTGTATTATTATCTTTATATACTTATAAAAACTTATCCCAGAATTAAACAAAAACCTTAGGGAAATAAAATGTGATCAGATCTTTTGTATTGTGCGCTTAGGGGAGACAGGGAAAGAAATCTAAGAATGAGCATTTAGAGGGACGTCTGGGTGGCTCAGTGGTTGAACATCTGCTTTTGGCTCAGGTCATGATCCCAGGTTCCTGGAGTCATGTTCTCCCTCTGCCTATATCTCTGCTTCTCTCTATGTCTCTCATGAATAAATAAATAAAATCTTAAAAGAAAAAATGAGCATTGGACAGTAAGCAATATAGCATTCCAGAAGAAAAATATCATTATAGGCCAGAAAGGTCAAAGTTGCTTTTAAAAATGGGCATTAATTTGGACTTCAGCAATATTTCTGGGGATCCCTGGGTGGCTCAGCGGTTTAGCACCTGTCTTTAGCTCAGGGCCTGATCCTGGGGTCCCAGGATTGAGTCCCATATCGGGCTCCCTGAGTGGAGCCTGATTCTCCCTCTGCCTGTGTCTCTGCCTGTCTCTCTCTCTCTGTGTCTCTCATGAATAAATAAATGAAATCTTTAAAAAAAATTTCAGATTGTTACAGATGGGGAGAAGTATGTGCAAAAGAATAGAAGTGGGGAAATCCAAAGTTACTCATTTTGATTATTACAAGAGCAAATATTACTGAAATGGTTATTGGGGGCCAAACACTATACTCTCCCCTCAGCATATCTGATTTCCCCTCAAAGAGTTCTAAGAGGGAAATACTGCTATCCCTATCATACATATAAGGAGACCAAGACCTGAAAAGGTTGAAAAACATTTTATGTACACATTTAACAAATGTTTACTGAATCCCTGTTGTGTGCAGATATGGTGCTTGCTGGAGGAAACACATAATTTAAGCTGTAGCTCCTGCTGTCAAGTAGCTTAGAGTCTAATAATATTAGGAAAAAATAATAATCATAATATTAGGTAACATTATGTAGTGTTCTATAGTTAACAGAATGTTATCTTTTTCTTTTTTTTTCTTAAGGATTTATTTATTAGTTAGTTAGTTAGTTGACAGAGAGAGAGGGAGAGCACAAGTAGGGGGAGGAGGCAGAGGGAGAGGGAGAAGCAGATTTCCCAGCGAGCAAGGGAGCCTGATGCGAGGCTTGATCCCAGAATCCTGGGATCTTGACCTGAGCCAAAGGCGACATTCAACCAACTGAACCACCCAGGCACCCCAGCAGAATGTTTTCTGTTGTTGTCTTGCATGCATCTCATTTGATGCTTAAGGGTAGGTTTTATGTTTGAAGTGCCTGTTGGATGCACCAGTATAAATGTCCACCAGGCAGTTGGACCTATAGAATTGAATTTCAGGGAAGACTGGGACTGAGAAAGTACTAGCCACAAATTTTCAGGTTAGAAGTCACCAAGGATGAGCTCCTCACAAGGATGCTGGTTCTGAAAAAATGATGCCAGGCTAGTTGGTGGAAGATCTGGCTTATTATGTTACTGAGTTTGTCCTTTATCCTAGAGAAGACAGTGCAGGTGCAGGGTACGTTTGGGCACAGGGAAGTGACTGCATCAGAGTCATTGATTTAGGAAATGTAATCTGATGGTTAAGTAGAGGCAGAAGAAATGTGGAAAATATTATAGCTGTCCAGGCCCTAAGTGACAAAGCTTATGGCAATTAATATTTAAAAATAGATGGAATGGCAGCACTACTGGAATATGATCAGCAAAACACAGACTATGAAACATCTACAAGATAAATGCCCCAGCTTCAAATATTTTATAATTAAAAAATTTGAGGGATAATTTATAGATTAGATGTTTAAGAGCTGTGTCAATGTAGAGACCTGATCTGGACTCTACTTTGAATAAATTAATTCTTTTTTAAAAATTGAGGCAAAATCAGGGAAATTTGAATACTGACTATATGTTTCATTATATTAAAGATTTGTTGTTGGGACATCTGGGTGGCTTAGTTGGTTAAGTGTCTACCTTTCACTTGGGTTGTGATCCCAGGGTTCTGGGATCAAGACTCCTGTCGTTGGGCTCCCTGCTCAGCAGGGAGCCTGCTTCTCCCTCTCCCTCTGCCTGCCACTCTGCCTACTTGTGCTCTCTATCAAATAAATAAGATCTTTAAAAAAAAAAAATTGTTAATGCTTTTGAGGGTAATAATAGTATTATGGTCACGTTTTAAAAATGAGTCCTTACCTAAAAAGAATGTGTGTAGCGGGGGAGGTGCCTGGGTGGCTCAGGCAGTTAAGCGTCCTGCTCGTGGTGTCAGCTCAGTTCATGACGTCAGGGTTATGAGATGGAGCCACCTGTCCATGCTGGGTGTGGAGCATGCTTAAGATTCTCTCTCTCTGGGATGCCTGAGTGGCTCAGCAGTTGAATGCCTCCCTTTGGCCCAGGGCATGATCCTGGAGTCCCGGGATCGAGGCCCACATTGGGCTTCCTGCATGGAGTCTCCTTCTCTCTTTGCCTGTATCTCTGCCTCTCTCTGTGTCTCTCATGAATGAATAAATAAAATCTTAAAAAAAAAAAAGGTTCTCTCTCCCTCTTCTTCTGCCCTCATCCCTTCTTCCACATGCAGGCACACTACACACGCTCTCTCTTTAAAAAAAAAAAAAAGAGTCTGAAATATTTACAGGTAAAATGATGTGATAAGTGGGCTTTACATCCAAATAATACAGAGATGTGGAGTAGGTTGCCTTATGATAAAATAATATTGACTTTGAGTATTGTTCACCTGCGTCATAAGTAAATTCAAGGTTGTTATACTGTCCTCTCTACTTAAGTCTATGTTTAGAATTTTCCATAATTAAAAAAAAGGCTTAGAAAATAGGTGAATAGGAACAGCCTGCTGGCTCAGCTGATAGAGCATGCAACTCTTGATCATAGGGTCATGAGTTCAAGCACCACATTGCGCATAGAGCTTACTTTAAAAAAGATAGCAGATTAGGGGATCCCTGGGTGGCTCAGCGATTTGGAGCCTGGCTTCGGCCCAGGGCGTGGTCCTGGAGTCCCGGGATCGAGTCCCACATCAGGCTCCCTGAGTGGAGCCTGCTACTCTGCCCCCCCCCCCCGCCCCTCTCTGTGTGTGTGTGTGTGTGTGTGTGTGTGTGTCTCATGAATAAATAAAGAAAATTTTATTTAAAAAAAAAGATAGCAGATGAATAATAATATCCCATTCATGAACTTTTTGTAATACCTTTTTGTTTCCTTGGGCTGTGACAGATCTGGAACATTGCTACCAATAAACTGACCTTTCTCAACTCCTTTAAAATGAAGACATCTGTTATCCTTGGCATCATCCACATGATGTTCGGAGTCACTTTGAGCCTCTTCAACCATATGTAAGTTGCTCTGTGTATGTCACAAGAACATGCATAGTTTTAATAATACTTTTGCCTACGGAAATCATGGCATCTTTGGGGAGGGATTAGGGGATTAGTAACTTAGAACTCTGTTCTACATTAAAGAGGTGCTTTTATAAAAATCTCCTATTCCTTTTTTTTTTATTTATTTTTTAAGATTTTATTTATTTATTCATGAGAGAGAGAGAAAGAGAGGGAGAGGCAGAGACACAGGCAGAGGGAAAAGCAGGCTCCATGCAGGGAGCCTGACGCGGGACTCGATCCTGTGACTCCAGGATCACACCCTGGGCCAAAGGCAGGCGCTGAACCGCTGAGCCACCCAGGGATCCCCTAAAATCTCATATTCTTAAAGGAGGCTTAATTAATATTAGTCGTTTAACAACAGGAAAAATCTTATGTCATTTTTTTTTTTAAGATTTTATTTATTCATGAGAGACACACAGAGAGAGAGAGGCAGAGACACAGGCAGAGGGAGAAGCAGGCTCCATGCAGGAAGCCTGATGTGGGACTCGATCCTGGGACTTCAGAACCACATCCTGGGCCAAAGGCAGTTGCTAAACCGCTGAGCCACTCAGGCATCCCAATCTTATATCATTTTCATCAAAATGAATGAGTTACTGTTTTTTCTTTTATGTGTAACTCAAGTAAAATTATGAACTGTGGTCTCAGAATGTACTGTATTTTCCAATTTCTTTCTCATGGGAAAAGATTGGTGGGGTGGTTCCAAACTGTTCAAGGTCCAAAAGTTTAGAAGTCATGGTTAATCCTACTTGTCTCTGTTGCCCCCAGTGTTTCTGGCTGTTGCTTCTTAAAGTGATAAAGACAGGATTGAGGGGCAGCCCAGGTGGCTCAAGCGGTTTAGCACCACCTTCAGTCCAGGGGACTGGAAAAAAAAAAAAAAAAAAGACAGAATTGAGGAAGCTGTAGTTAGGAAATCTAGTAAGTGCTCTGTTTTGGTGTAGGGCTGACCCTGAATCTGTTCACCTTTTTTTTCTTAAAAAAAAAAAAAAAAAAGTGTTTTTTTTTTTAAGATTTTATTTATTCATTCATGAGAGACACACACACAGAGAGAGAGAGAGAGAGAGACAGAGGCAGAGACACAGGCAGAGGGAGAAGCAGGTTCCATGCAGGGAACCTGATGTGGGACTCGATCCCGGGTCTCTAGGATCATGCCCTGGGCTGAAGGCGGTGCTAAATCGCTGAGCCACCCAGGCTGCCCCAATTTTTTTTTTTCTTTTTTTAAAGTAAGCTCTACATCCAATGTGGGACTCATATGCATGACCCCGAGATCAAGAGTCCCCTGCTCCACTGACTGAGCCAACCAGGTACTCCTGGGTCTGTTCACCTTTAACATTTTTTTCTTCTCTTCCTTTTTAGCTATTTCAAGAAGCCCCTGAATATCTATTTTGGATTTATTCCTGAAATAATCTTCATGACTTCTTTGTTTGGCTACTTGGTTATCCTTATATTTTATAAGTGGACAGCCTATAATGCTGATACATCTGAGAAAGCACCAAGCCTTCTGATCCATTTCATAAACATGTTTCTGTTTTCCTATGGGGACTCTAGTAATTCGATGCTATACTCTGGACAGGTACGTCAACCCAGAGGTGGACTATCTTAGGTGGTTATCCTAGAAGCCAGATATATCTGTGACTCTGGAAAATCCTTTAAAAATCTTTTTCGTGGTCTTAGTTTTCAGCCCATACATCCAGAACTAAATTCAACCCATCCTCCTTAGTTTCAGAGGATCTAATATAACTCCTGTATCCACAAGGGGTAGAATTTATAACTCTCATCCTATGAGACAATTCCTGGGCTTTGCCACAACATCTTCTTATTATTTTGAGAAGCTAGATAGAGTGTTATTCATAGATCAGTAGGAAAGTACTATTTGGGGGAAATTTGTGCTGGAGTTGGAAACTGCATGTTTGATTAATGTGATGTGCCTTATCCTTACTTTATAGAAAGGAATTCAGTGTTTCCTGGTAGTGGTTGCGCTACTGTGTGTACCTTGGATGCTACTATTTAAACCACTGGTCCTTCGCCATCAATATTTGAGGAGGAAGCATTTGGTGGGTGTATTTTTATTGCTGAAAGTTACTAGATTTTTTTTTTCCTTGAGATCAAGGCAATTCCTCATCAGATATAATGAATTGTGCATATGTCTATATACTCTTAAAATGCACTTGTGTCATATTCCCAGCACAAGCACTGGACCTGCTGAAATTAAAAACAAAAACAAAATACCACCACATGTATTTGCTGTTCGAACACCTGGATTTAGCTTTGAATAACTCAGGTAGAGAAAACAAGTTGGGATTTTTTTACCTTTCCTGGTCACGCTTTGCTCATGCTGTGCTCAGCAGAATCCAGGTCTAGGCCTGCCTACATGCAGTGTCAGCCAAATCAGGGCTGTGAGAGCTGCAGGTGGGTAAATCCTCTCATGTGGTTTGCCTGGACAACCACAGGGCTGACACCGAAATATTTTCTTTTAAAATGAGACCGTGATACTTTCACCAACCAAGACCTCGGAAAAAAATATTTGGTTTAAAGTACATGATTTTTTTTTCTTTTTAAACAGTAGCACATACACTTGTGTTTACTTAATATATGTGTGTTTATGAATTCTACACACACACACGCACCCACTTAAGTTACCAAATTTTCATTTCTGGTGATGCAGTAAAGCTTACTTATTACAGTGCCTAGTAAAACCCAAAAGATCTTATTGCATGACTTTCATACAGCTGTTAGATTATTATTCCTGTTGGAGAGCAGCTGAGTTACAAGATCCTCCTTCTCCCTTTTCTGACCATCTTCATCCTTCCATGTACCCTCCATTCGTCTCCCTCTCACTCCCTCCCTCTTTTGTTTCTTTCTCCCTTCCTCTTCTCTTCCATTCACTATCAGGAAGGGCAGCCTGTGGAGGCCCCAGTCAGCCCAACCCCGAGCCAGCAGGGACTAGAGGCAGCAGCGGCTGCAACAGTGAGTGAATTAAAACTGACAAACCATCACATTTTGTGTAAAAGAGGTGGCAAACAGTGCAGCAGAATTCTTTTCAATTATATTGAGAACATGGGACATGTATACTCTTGGGAAGTACATCCTTGTTACTCATTGAGGCAATGACAGAAAATATTTCTACCTCTTATGAATACATTCTAATACCATTCTTTGTCATTGGTCTGCTAAGTTTCTATTCAGAAATTTAAGTACAGTCATGTCTATGGAAGCAAAGTGACTGTTGCACCCTCTCAGAATCCCACCATCTTAATCCAAGATGGCAGCTCTTGGACTCCTCCACTGTCATGACTGTATTTTGTGACCCTGTATGAGATGAGTTTTCAGCATGGAGGGAGAACATTTCTGTGATTCTTGAATTAATTTCCCTGCTCTTTGAACTTCTGCTTTGGAGTAACATGTGGACATTTGGTCCATTTTAGCTATCACTTACTCTCCTGCCAGTGGGACTTTATACATGTCTATTCTTTTGTGAGAGACTCAGAAGCCCTCCTGTCCTCAGCTGCTCCATTGAGACCTCCAGTCTGCTATGGGTCTCATGTGTCCTCTGTATGTGATGCAATAACCAAAGTCATCTGTTTGGATCTTTCCTTCTTTAAATAACATCTCTTAACCAAACTCTTTTAAAGCACTAATATCAACTTAACCCAGTCTATTCTAGGTAATCAATAAGATTTTTAAAATCTCACCAGCAATGATCACACATGATACTGGTGTGATCCAGTGGCATTATACTCCTTTAAAAGAAAGTGAGATATTTAGATGGATAACCATTTCCTTCATTAAGTGTTTCTGATCATTTTAAACTTAGAAACCTGCTGTAATCATCCTTCTAGAATAAGTCAAAGGCTGACATTTTGGATCAGAAGATAATTTAATGTTGCTGCTTGAAATTATGTTCAAATAGTAACTTACTCTCCTTTCCTATGAGACATATTTTTTAAAAAGTCTACAAAGCGCATACCATCCATTTATCGATATTCTTCCTAAGTGGTCTTCTTTTTGCTAGCCTTAGCATATGTTTCTAATGCATCAGTCTTGATGCTTTTAACTCTGGTATCCTCTTCTGTGACACTATCCAAGCTAAAAGTCCACAGTCTGGAAAGCTGTACATTCATAGGGTCTTCTTTGCCCCACTGGTTCTTTTGCAAAACATCTGGTTGTAGAGAGCAAGCTGAAGGCATCAGGATGATCATTTTACAACAAGGACCCTGGATTATTGACCCTAAGGGCTGAGGATATGATCACTGATCTGTATTTGTTCTATTCTGTGTCCCTTAGTTGTCTGTAAGTGGTGTGTCTCAGTTCAATTTTTTCTTTTCTTTTTTCTGCTGATGTATATGTCTCATCCCCACCTTCCTATAATTCTCATGTCCTGTGTCCTGAAGGGATACTTGTTAGTGTCTGTCTAGGGTGAGAGGGTTTAACTTGTCTGCCCTTCTTTCAATCTGCTGGTTGGGGAAACCTTTGGAAACAACCTTCTGGTTTAGGAGCCTTAAAGTTTGAAGGCTGCCTGGACTCTGTAACCCATGCCAGAGTATGCTGGGGTCCTCTCCTGTCACCAGTGCCCTTTGTTGTACTTGTATTCCACCTTCTGAGAATGGTCGGGTGTAAGGTTCACATGTGCTGGAGGTGCCCAGGGTCTCAGGGCTTCCCAAATCCGACTACACATCAGAATTTGTTTCTTAGGATATATATTTTTTTAAGATTTTATTTATTCATGAGAGAGAGAGAGAGAGAGAGAGAGAATGAGAGAGGAGAGGGAGAAGCAGGCTCCATGCAGGGAACCTGACGTGGGACTCGATCCCGGGACTCCAAGATCATGCCCTTGGCCAAAGGCAGGCGCCAAACCACTGAGCCACCCAGGGATCCCCCTGTTTCTTAGGATATTAAAACAAAAGAAGCAAAAGAAGAAATCAAGATGGTCCATAATTCCATGACCTAGACAATCCCCTACTGACATTAAAAAGTGAAATTAGGGGGCACCTGGGTTGCTCAGTTGGTTAGGTGTCCGGCTCTTGATCTCAGCTCAGATCTTAATCTCAGGGTAATGAGTTCAACCCCCACAATGGGCTCCATACTAGGCTTGGAGCCTACTAACACACACACATACGCACGCACACACACACACACACAATTAAAGCAATAGGTTAGAGAATGCAAATAGTACCAAAAAGAAAGTTCCCCTCCCCCCAGACCCCTTCTCACAGGCAGGGAAATTTTACTTCCAAATTTTTTCTGCATGTATTTATTACCCATTAACATAAATATATATGTGTGTGTGTGTTTAAAACATACTAGGAAATTGTGTTTTGGTATATGTGCTGCCGAAGCGAGCACTAGGAATTGTGGTTTAAACTGTGACATTCTTCTGCCCCCATGATTTATCAGATTTTTAAATTTTTACCGTATCCTGGGAGAGTGTGTCACTCTTTTATAGTTGTCTAATGTTCTATGGAATGTTCTGTTGGATATGCTAAAATTGTGTAATCACTCCCTTGTTGATGGATATGTTGGTCATTCTCAATTCTTTGCTGTTACAAATATGAATGTAGGGAACATTGTTGTCCGTGTCCCCTGATAAAATTTCCTGAACATAGATGTTCCCAGCAGTGGGATTGCTAAGTCTCAAAGGGTATATGCATTTTTTTGTGTGCTTGCATTTTTAATTCTGATAGACAATAAAGGTGATGATACAGTTTGTGCTTAGGGAAATTTTTTTTAAATATAGATTTCCTAGGCTACATACACCCCAGACTTACTAAATGTACAATTTCTGGGGGTAGCATTTGAGAACCTCTGTTTAATTTCAAGGTGATTCTGATGGAGCTGGTTCTCTGACCAGCATGGGAGAAATCCCTGCTACAAGGAGAGAGAGTCTGTGCCCAGACACTGAGTTCCGGATAGTCAGTAAGCTGCACTAAAGAGGTGTGCACCAAAAGATGAAGCTGTAGGTGGGGACCTCAGGGCAGTTGACCAAACCTATTGGCACATCGTGTTGCTGCCCAGAAGGCTGTTTTGCAGAAGAGCAGCTTTTGAACTCTTGCCTCATCTGGGCTCCCTGATCAGAAACTGTAAGAGGTGGGTCTAGGGGCTGTTTCTTTAGCTCCTTTTCCCTCTGGCCAGTTAGCACTCATTGGTATTTGTTCGACTTCACCCCAGTTCTGCCTGGTTTTTATACTCAGAGTCCTTTTGCCTCTGTAAACCCAAGCTTTTCCAAGTCAGGTTGACTTAGAAATTCTGCTGAACACAATGCCTGGGAAGAAACAAACACCCAATCAGCATTTGCCCACGTACCTGTGAAAGAGTTGTAACACTCCAGAATCTTCCACTGAAGGAAAGGAGCCCTTTTCTTTTTCTTTCTTTTTTTCTTTTTTTTTTAACTCCATATTCTCTAGCCACGAGCTGATATACATTAAGTTTTTTTTCCCTTCCCTGAACTCAGAAGTCCTTTGTTCCTGGGCAGAGACTCAGTACACTTCTGGGAAAGGTTGCTGAACTCTTGGGTTTATCTGACCAGGTTATAGTCATAGTCACCATGTCATTTGGCTCCTTTCCCTCTTAGAAGGTCTGATCTTTAGTTCTAGAAAAACTTAGACCACTGGCAGCTTTACAGATCGAGCTATAGTCATTGTAGGAACCTGTTCATATGAAGCTTTTCACTCAAGCAGGCATCTCAGTTAGCCTTGACCAAGGCCAGTTTGGTGTATCCTGGTGCAGCAGGCAGAACTGCGTGTTGCCTCGTATCAGAATGAGGTGGTAAATGCAGCTGGGGCTGGGGCTGGGGCTGGGTCGGTGGTGGTTGGGGTGGGGACAGTGGTTTGTTTGCGCTTAGCTGTTGGATCAGCGGGTTTTGATTTTGTTGTTAGAATATATGCTTTTCTGAGGTTTGTATGTACTAACCATCGCCCTTCCCTATCTCACAAAATGTCACATTAAAGCCCAGGCAAATTCTACTCTTTCTGTTCATCTGTGTAGGGAACTCTCAACTTTGGTGGGATCAGGGTGGGCAACGGACCAACAGAGGAGGATGCTGAGATTATTCAGCATGACCAGCTCTCCACCCATTCAGAGGACGCAGAAGAGGTAAGATCCAGTGGCGTGGGCTTCCTCTCCTACTGTGGGTCAGCCCTTGTCTGGTGTGCGTCAGTGGCCTCCCTCCAGTCCTCTTGAAAAATGAAAATACTATTACTAGTGATCAGCCTGCCATCTGGGCCTCTTAGGGCACTGCTACTGTTTCCAGTGGGTGTTGCCTGCAGTGCCCGTGGGACCTGTGATCCCTTTTCTGAACTCGAACTCTGTGCTGCTCGTGGTACTCTGCATGCAAATCGAGTCACTAATTGTGCTCCTGGGGACCGAGGGCAGTGTAAGCCCTGGCTTCCCTGCTCTTGTGACCAGAAACACAGCCCTTAGGCTGTTCTTCATCCCTTACCCCTTCCAGGAATGGTTCCAGTTGGAACTGTAATTGCAGGTACTTTTAAAAGTCTTGTCCCACTAATGAGCACTTGTTGCAGACATATTATTTGAGCTTTTAAAAAATGTTATTTGCCTCCTTTCTACAGAGAGAGTGAAAAAGTAGGAAGGCCACATTAGACTTTTCTTTAAACCCCCAATGTCCAAGCTATTTGTTAAAATCCAGTCTCCTTGCCTGACCACTCCCACCACAAAGCCTCTGAACTAAACTTTTGAATGTCATCTATTCGTTATATCCTCTTCCCCCTGCCCCCAATTATATTCTTTTTGGAGCAAATAGAATAGGAGTTGACAACCCAGGTGACTGAACTTTTCAGTCTGAGTGACCAATTCCACCATGTGTATGACATTTTAAAAAAGAAACCATAAGGGTTGGGGTGCCTTTAAAAAATACGTATCTTAATGGTCTAAGTCTTACTGGTTTTGCTTTCTGTGTATGCTGAGGAGGCCTGCCTCCAACACATTAGACCCCTTTAATATTAACAGTTTTCCCAGAGAAACAGTAACCTTGTGCTGGTAACTTGTGACCTTGTGTGGCATGGCTTCCCACTAAGTGTAAATTTGTGTTTACAAGCCTACCGAGGATGAAGTGGTAAGAAACAAGCTGGCTTTGCCTTCATGTTTATCTGGGGCTTCTCTTCCCATCCTTGTGATCACTCTGCTGACCCTGCTGCAACCGGGGGCCACACATGACACCCGCGCATCCCGCATCTCATTGGCCATTTCTAACCAGTTTGTGAACCTGTGTCCTGAAAAAGCTCATCTCCATTAACTGCATCTCATGTCGGTCACCTCTGTCTTTGTTTCATTGACTTTGCTGATCTAATAACTCTGAGAATGGCTTTGAGAGGAGCTACAAGTAATGTCTGCTTTGGCATTCTTGAAGTAACCCCCTTGGGGGGGATTAAATCCCATTAGTCTTCGCCTTCCTCTCCTGTGGTGTTATGTATGGGAGTAGCTGTTTCCTCCTTGCTCCTCTGAGAGCTTGTGAGTAAAGCTCGCCCTTCCTCCCTGTCTGAGATGCAGCCAACCTCTTCCTACTGTCCTCATCAGCTTGATGATGCTTGACCTGAGAATTGCTGGACCCTCACTTGGGGTCAGCTCTACCTCCCTGTTACCCAGGTAGGAGGTAGACAGCTTTCAAAATGGAGGCTTTGCCTCTCTGATGCATTCTAAAAGAAACAATCCCATCTATGTGAAAGGAGTTCATATTATACCAGATAATAGAAACAAAGTTGGCTATTCAGGCCACATTTGGAGTAGAAGGCCTTCTAGCTCAGCAGTAATTCAGTTAGCAATACACAGATTTTAAATTGGGTTTTTAAAGGCCTTGCTGCACTGTTTGCATCTTCCCCAAAACTTTTCTCTAAAAATACCTAGACCCATGTACCCTTCCCTTTTTTGGCTCGTAGTCCTCTCCAAAAGAAAGTGGGATGAGAATGGGAAAACCTTTGTTGTTCTATGTAAAACAGATCGTGTTTGGTCTTCCTGAAGGCTGGAGTGGCTCTTTTGCTGGCATCCAGGAGCCTCTGTGTTCCTATGAGCAGCTCATCTGCACAGTCACTGGTTGAGCTGCCCTGAAGGGCTGGCTGGAAGTGTGTTCCATGTTAGTGAGGAGCCCAGCCCTCTCCCAGTAACACAGCCTCCAACAACACTGCTCTTTCTAAGTGTCTTCCTAATTGAGCACCCAATGCTATGATCATCATCAGAATAGTCCTCATTTGTAAGCCATGTCCCAGGGGCTTTGGATATCCACACAAGATGGACTATAATTCAGCCTCCCTAGTCTCTGGCCCCTCAGCTCCCTCAAGGGTTCAGCTTCTCATGGCTTCCTAAATAATGATGACATTTTATCTCTGTCAGGCACATGCACAGTCTAGTTCTCCACAGCCAGATTTGGATTAATTGTTAAAATTATCTAAAAGATTTCAAACAAAACTTTTTTTTTTTTTTTTTTTTTTTTAAGTCCAGCCTACTTCTTTTAGAACTTCCCTTTTTTGCTTGGCTGTGAAAATCTGTAGACCATTATTGCAGCCTGGTGGAAGTAGCAGTCTCTCTCTCCAGGGAGCACTCAGTCCAGTTGTAGACCAGGGCCAGGCCAATTGATTATCTGGGAAATCTTTAAAGGCTGTAACCACTCAGCAAGGGTCAGTGGCACTTCTCCCTACTGTGTCAATTCACCAGGTGTATTCATCCCACCCACCCACCCATCCATCCATTCATCCCATTAATCCATCTGTTCATCACACCCATTCATGCATCTTACCCATCCATCCATCTCACCTACCCACACATCCATCCGTCCACTCCCCCCAATCCATCCATCTGTTCATTTATCCCACCCAACCATTCGTCCATTAATTCTTTTATCCCACCCATTCATTCATTCACCCTCTATGTGCCAAGCTCTCTGTTTGGTGCTATAGAAACTGCAAGAAGAAAGACATAGTCCTTGCCTTCAAGGAACTCCCAGCTAAATTGAGGAAACGGGTCTGGGTGACAGATGGTGTGATTAAGGTGTGCCCAAGATGCTATGGGAACACAGAAAGAGGGCACCTGACAAGTACGGGGATGGGGGTGGAGAGAGAAGACCAGAAAGTGATTCCCGAAGGAGATTGTTGCTAAGCTTATTCTGGTCAAGCAGGAATCTCTGTGGGTGCAGAGTGGGGATGCAGACCCATCAGTGTGTAGAGTTATCAGAAAGACACAAGAGTGTGGGTCCATCACGTGTTTGAGATAAACAAGTACACAGCTTGGCTAGAGCCCAGGGCCAGGAGTTGGAGACCAGTGAGAGCGGAGCCTGGAGGTTGCAGAAACAAGCCGCAGTAGAGCTTTTGGATAGCAAGTAACTGGCAGAGGGTGGTGAGGCCAAAAGTGTCGCAGCATGTGGGCATTACTGAAATGCTTTAATGGGGGTGTCCTAGGGGATATTGGATTGAGGAGGGGTCACAGTCTGGAGGCCTAGAGACCCATTAGTCTGATACAAGTCATGAAAGAATCGGGAAGCCTGAACTGAACTGAGGCATTTGCAGGGGAGTTGGGAAGGAAAGGACAAATAATGAGGTTAAAGAAGTTAGAGCTACGGGTCCCAGGATCTTAATGAATATAGGCAGTGAGAGTGAGTGAGGATTCAAGATTGCCTAGTGACTTCCAGGCTTAGGTGCCTGGGGCCCTAGTGGTGATACTCTAATAGACATGGGGCGTGGAGTAGAAGTCAGTCCCGGTGGGGACAGAGGAAAGTAATTAATGAGTTTAGGAGGCATTGAATTTGAAGTACCTGTGGCACACTAGGAGATGCAGCATGGCTAGTTGGAAACAGGCAACATAGAAATGAAGATGTCCATTTGGGAGTCTCTCCTATGGGTGGCTGTCCGAGCCCTGAGCAGCAGTGCTGCAGGAGAGGTGTAGGAGCTGAAGTTGACCCTCCAGCGTTTAAGGAAGAAACAAGATGGAGACTGGGAAGGAGCATCCGGGGAGGTAGGAGGAAAACCATGGGCAGGCGAGTGTCTCAAGAGGGAGGAGGAAAAGGTGACAATGGGAGACACTGCAGAGGCTCAGTGAGGACACAGAATGTCTTAGACCTCACGTCTGAAAGGCAAGGGAGTGGGTGCAGGGAATGTTGGGTTTGTGGGACAGAGAGGGTAGAGGGCAAGGCGCAGGAGGTGAGGAGGGGGTGGGCTGTGCCCCTGGGGGAGAGTGTAGACAGGAAGTCTGCAGCCATGCCCCTCAGTCACAGCTGATTCCTGAGACAGTGACACTCCTACATGCTTTGGCTGTGTTTTTCACTAAATCCTCCCCTCACCATTGTCTTCCCCCATTATATAGAGATGAAAATTTGCCCAAGGTTACAAAGCAGGAAGTTGGGAAGAAGAGAAAGTGTAGAAAAATAATGCCTAGAAGAAAGGCTTCCTCCATGTTCTCCATTCTTCTGGGAGGAACTCTGGGTAGAATATAACTGCTGGGAAAAAAAAGAAGAAAGAATATAACTGCTGAAAAGGGGGCTGGTTCTATAGGAAACCCAACAGTCCCTGCTTTTGTAGAACTTTTAGGAGCAGAGACCTTTCCTTCCTCTGAGCATGGGCTCTGGGGGAACAGCCAGGACTGGTGGGAAAGAGCTCTTAGCAGCTTGTTGGGATTGAGGTAACGAGGATTACCCTGGTTCTTAGGATAACTAGGAGGCCTGAAGAGCTTGTTGCAAAAGAAAAGCCCAGAAATACTCAGAGATGGTCAGAGGTGAGGGAAACTGAGGCAGTTGCAAGATGGCGTGTTGGAGCTGGCCCCTCCCAACTGGCTACACCCCTGAGGCCTGGGCTGTTAGCACTTTACCAACCAGCTCCTTCTCTCCTCCTGTCCTCATGCAATTTCCCAAGACACTTCTGGTGTCCTTTGGGAGTGGAGTCATGTGAGTCTTGAAAGAAACTGGTGGAAAAACAAGACTCTACCTGAAGGTAGGGCAGGCTGGGGAGGCCCTGTGCTTCTGGGGTTCCTGGGTGGGCTGTGTGGGAGGATCCCGGAAGGGCCCACCTCCTATTCTTTGGTGGCTACTGATTGCTCCACCTGACAGAGGGAGAGGCCTCGCCCTATGCCTGGTGCTTCTGGAGCATGCCAGTAATTCTTCCCTAGCTCTGTTTGGAGCAGGCCTACAAATGAACTCCTACAAATGAAGCTTGTTCTAGCTCTCCCCCTTTATTCTGGAAACAATTTTTGATGTGGAAAGGAGAGCTGGGAGAAAGGGAGCATGAGAAAAACAGAAAAAAACAATAGATGTTCCGTGTGGTCTCAGTCAACTGGAGGATTTTGGAAAACTTTTCCAGAAATCTCCCTATGTCAACTTCTCAGAAACTACAAGGAAAAGTAGGTTACCTTGTTCCCCACAGGTTGTAAGAATAATAATCAAGGTGGCTGTAGAGGCTTAGCCTCACCTTGGCAACCCATCTGCTGAAGCCTGGCTGGGGGAAAACCCTTCTCTCCTGACTCAGAGCAGGGTACCTCACTTGGGCACGGTGAGGAGGAAGTCAGCTGGGGCAGGCCCAGCAGCAGGGCCCTAAGAGCCCCAGGTCCAGACAGTCTGTTTCTCTGAGTGCTTTTCACTTGCCATATATTCTCTTGAGCTTACAGCCTAGCAGGGGGAATCAACAAATGTGTCTAAAAGAATCTCAGGCTGGAGGTCATTAAAATATAGTGTATTAAGGGAAATGGAGTGTCCCAGTTGGGGGCTAAGCCAGGCAGGATTCCTGGGGATAGCATAGCTGAAATCACCACCTGAGTTCAACGCTGGGGGTTTCTGGCCCATGTAGCTGTTGGTGCTGGCGCTCAGGGCCAGGCTCAGAGCACCATGGGGCCATAGAACAATCTACATATCCCCTCCCAGCCTTATATCTTCTTGGTTTTCTCCCATGACAGTTTGACTTTGGGGACACTATGGTCCACCAGGCCATCCACACCATCGAGTACTGCCTGGGCTGCATCTCCAACACTGCCTCCTACCTGCGGCTCTGGGCCCTCAGCCTCGCTCATGCACGTGAGTCTGTGTCTCTCAAGTTGAAAAGTATTGTTTTCCCCTTCTCTCAGATGTAGGGCTTACATAGAGTGGAAATAACATAAAGGTTCTGGAATTATTCAGACTTCTGACTCCTGGGAGAAAGATGTCCAAATGGGAGGATTAGCACTTTTGCCATAGCTATGCACTATGGTTGTAGGAAGCCAGGGTGCAGTGAACACTTCAGTGAGGGATGGCAGAGCAAAATGGAAGGTCCATAGCACCTCTTGCCAAACTGAACCAGATGTCCTGTCTCTGCATTCCCTAGAGTTGTCTGAGGTGCTTTGGACCATGGTGATCCACATCGGCCTCAGCGTGAAGAGCTTGGCAGGAGGTTTGGCACTATTCTTCATTTTTGCCGCCTTTGCCACCCTGACTGTGGCCATCCTCCTGATCATGGAGGGCCTCTCTGCTTTCCTCCACGCACTGCGTTTACACTGGTGAGTTGGAGACTGGGGATGTGTCCTTAGCTGCATGGAGGGCAGCTTTCCTCTCATACAGAATCCAGAGACCCTAGGAAGTGTCTGCTTTCATTCCCATCATTATGGCCAAGGACCTGTGTTAGAAGTGAGCATCAAGAACTGTCCACAGAAAAGCACAGCTAACTTTTCAGAGCCCACAAGAGAGAATTCTCCAGTGGGTGTTGTCAGATTCCCTCTCGCTGCCTTTAGCACTCTTTACTGCTCTTTGTTGTGACTTAAAAGACCTGCTGAAGTCATTGCTTTGTTTGGTTGTTTTTTTTTTTTTTTTTTTTTTTTTTTTTTTTTTTTTTACTCTGGCATAAGTTCTCTCCTTTCTTGGGAGTGATGGAAGCGACTCTGGAATAAATTTGTAGCCCAGGAAGATGCTGGAGCACACTGTACTCCAGTTTTGTCCCCCTTTTCTGTCATTGTGCCAGAGTCTTTGGGTAGGATCCCTGGCAGCTTCTTCAGGAGGGCAGGTTTGGATTTGTTTGTATTCTTTAATGTAGTTTGTGGCTTTTAATGGCTCTGCCTGGAGAGAGTTAGCTCAATCCCAGGGAGTGGGAGAGGTGGAGTCTGGTCCAGGCAGTGACCATGTGACCTCAAGGTAGGGTTGCCAGATTTAGCAAATAAAATTATAGGACATCCAGGTAAATTTGAATTTCAGATAAACAATGATTTTTTTTTTTAGTGTAAATATGTCCCAAATGTACATGGGACATATTCATACTAAAAACTAGACATCCTGTACTTTATCTGGCTTCCCTATTTTAAGCCCTCCCTCTTTTGAGTCTCCACTTCTTCCTTTATGTTGTGATTCTCCTCTTTTTGGGTCTCACACCCCAGTGAGAAGCTCTCAACCTTCCCCCTAGAGAAACACAACCTCCAACAGTTTTACCTGTTTTAAGGGTCACAAACTCACCCTACCTTAGGAACCCCTAGATGAGATGGTGCTAATGATCTCAAAATCAGAGAGTGTATGGAATGTCTTATTATATCCGTTTTCTTTATATATGAATATATATTAATATCCGTTTTCTAAACCTAAACCCAAGGATCCTCTTCCCCATTCCCCTTATCTTTGATTTTCCTCTCGACTTGGTTGTGCTGAGCCTCCTCAAAGATTTCTCTGTTTGCTGTTCTAAATGATAGAGGGGAACGTGAAGCATGTAAGGGCGGGGCATAGCTGGGACTTACTCTTCCCTCAAAAGCTCCTTTAAAATAATTTGTCCTCTGGCTGGCTTTCCTCCTTCTTGCCGCCCTCCTCCCCACCCAGCTGTTGTTTATTTACTGTCCAGCTAGGAGGTTAGGAGCGCTGTATGGCTCAGACTGCTGGCACACTACCCTGTTCTCAGCTTATCAGCATACTCTCCCCAGCACACTTCCTCAGCCCCTCGGTATGAGGGAATGTCTGTGTAACCAGCCTGTGGTGACTCACTGTTTCTTCCTTCCTTTCATCGTCACTTCTCTGTCTCTTGAGCCCTGGGCTTGAAGGGCCAGTTACTACCCCACCTGAATTCTAACCCAAATGGGGAGCCTGTTGCCTCCTCCCCGGGTGGGCTAAGGAGCAATCCCGGTGCTGGGTCAGAACTGTCAGAGCGGTGAGCCTGGCACACCATGGTATGAGGAAGGTCGCCTGGGCCCAATCTCCAGAGTGAGCAGAGGTAGCTTGGGAGGCCATGTTTTGTTGCCAGAAGGATTATTTCTTCCTCAGGCTTACCTGTGGCCTTCAAGTGAAGGTGTCTTCCCATGTCCCCATGAATGAGCCCAAGGACCTAATGAGTGACAAGAGAGTGGGCTTCAGAATTAGGCCCACCTGGGTGCAAACCACCTCTGCTGGCACGGGCTGGGTGACCCTGGGGAGAGCACTTACCTCTCTAAACCTCACTTTCTCTCATGTAAAGAGAAGATGGTATCTACATTACATTGGTTGCCGTGATAAATACAAAATAATGCACATACCAAGTGCCTGTCGCTGTGCCCCAATGCATCATAAGCTGGTGTTCAAGTACAGATTGGAGCTGCCCCACTTAAAAGTGGGCTGCCCTGTGGGGCGGGCATCTTGGCCATGGTCCCTTGTAATGAAACTGCCAGTAGTCTGTTATAAGAGGGGAGATCCCCAGGGGAGGCACATTCAAGGAAGGGGCTCATGAAACAAATTTGTGCATTGATTTGTTTGGATAGTGGAAGTATCACAGAGAAGAAAAAAACCCAAGGCCGGCTATCCCCATTGTTACAGGCACATTTGGAGCGTCACCTTTACTGAAAGGGGGTGTGGGATCCCTGTGTGGCTCAGCAGTTTAGTGCCTGCCTTTGGCTCAGGGCATGATCCTGGAGTCCCTGGATCAAGTCCCCAGATCGAGTCCCACATCGGGCTCCCTGCATGGAGCCTGCTTTTCCCTCTGCCTGTGTCTCTGCCTCTGCGGGACATTGCTATTTTTCCTGGGGTCCAGACTGGCCGTCTTCATGCCTGTCATTTTACCCCCGGCTGTCATCTGGGGTTTCCTAATCCTGATGCAAAGGCTAACCCATTATAAAAGTTCTGGAGGGCTTTGGCAGGGACAAGAACAACATCATCTGCTTTGGTGACAAACACAAACATCAGTCTGAAATTCATGTAGGGTCCTGAGGAGGTAGGTGGTATATTTGAAAACAAGAGTAAACAGGTTATTGTCCCAACCTGCTAATTCTGTCTCCTTCTGTGTTATATGCCTCTGTTTTTGCTTACTGTAATTAGCTGTCTTTTATTCCTCACAAAAGCCAAAGGCAGGGATAGGATGTGTCAGTTTGTGGACACCAAACTGACTTTAATGGTAGAAAGACTGTTGCCCCCCCAGCCCACTTTCAGGAACCGAATCCCTTCTTACCTGGCAGATTCCACATACGTGTTGATGTGCACATTCAGGCACTCACACATTGGTTGAAGGCCAAAAAAAAGGTAGGGACCAAATTGTTGTAAGGAATGTAGTAGCTCCACAGCAGGACCCCATGGGATGGCTGGAAGAACAGCTGGCCCAAAAGTAAGAACACCTGAAGTATAGTTCCTGGCTGCCATCGTTATCCTGACATGTGGGCCATCAAACAGATGTGTGTTCCAGGCCCTGGACTGCTCAGAGAGTGGCAGAAAGGGCCAGAGAAGCAGTTCGGCCCAGAGTCATCTTTCTAAAACTGATTCTTTTCACTCACACACTTGCCAGGAAAGGGAAGAGACCCAGGACTCCTTTCCCCTTCCCTCACTCAAGGAAACAAGGTTTCCTGTTACATAGCAGGAGTGAGCACTCTGGGGACTCCTACTTATCCTTCTGGGTCACTGGGTGGCCTTTACCAGGTACTACACCTGGAAGGGAAGGGGTGTCAGAAACTCATCCAACTTCCTGAGGCCTTCCTCACAACTGTTATTTTACAGGTGCATTTCAGTGGCTTGGGGCATGGCTGGACCCCTGAGGGGTGGTAGCAGGCTCCTAAAACAAGAGGAACTTGCAAGGTGGCCAGCAGTGCCTTCTGGGCCCTGGTGCAAAGAACTTCATGTTTGTACTTTCTCAGGAAGCACACATTTCCCTGGTTGGGAGGGATCCGAGGGTGGGGAGCCCAACAGGGAGATTGCTTTCCAGCTTTGTTCTGGGAGGTTGAGAAGGGAGATAAAGTCAGGCTGACCCTGAGATGCCCAAGGTGTCTGTGATCCTGGCCACTCTGTCTCTAACTGCAAGCAGTGGTTGGCGGTAAGGCAGTATCAGGCCCTGTGTCAGAGGGACCACCCATCTCCTCATGCGGCAGAATTTATGCACTTGCACCCCAGACAGGTGTACCCTTTCTAAACCCTGGGCCCCATGGGCAGATGAGGCATGCAGAGGAATGCCAAGAGAAGGATGGTGATCCCATGGGCATCTGAAAACTTCTGAAGCTTCTACTCCATTTGTCCAGTTCAGAATTCGAATTGTGGTTAGCCAACCAGGGGGTCGAGTTCTGGCCCCCTCGTAGACCCTAAGGTGACTTGCCCATGACCTTACTACATGTCGTTGAAGGCGAATGGAGTGCGTCCGTCTCCTCTCAGTTGTTCAGAAATGGCCTTGCCACATGCAGATGACCTACTCAGCATGAAGCATTTGGACCCATAGCAGTGGGTGATAAACAACAGCTTACCCCTTCGTCACCTAATTCCCCCAACGGAGGCTAGAAAAGCTGTAGCTTCTAGGACTTCTCAGGGTACTGGGATATGGGGACAAGTTCAGACCCCAGTTTGAAATTGCTCTTGCCAGGAATCCTGTGACTGCAGTTTGAAGCCCCCTCCCCCAGGTCCTCTTTTTCCCTTGGCCCAGGGAGTCTGGGAGGCTTGGGGACCTTGGCCCAGCCCCTGGAATGTGGGGCTGGGAGGAGAAGGCTGCCTGTTCTTCCACCCACGCAGAAAATCCTGTTCACATCCCCTCCCGAGGGGGTGGAGCTGGCAGCCCTGCAGTGTCCTCAGCCAGCACACCAAGGGCTGACGGGGCCTCTGAGGCCCTCTGAGTGTCACCACGGACAGCCCCCCAACGCAGACAGTCTTTCAGTATGCAGGCCTCTTGGCGTGGAGGCAGGATGAAGCCCTGCCCTGCGCAAGAACCATGGCCTGAAGCCTGCCCCAGCCCCCAGCTCTGCCCGTCCTTGCAGGGGTTCTGGTGACCCCAGGGTGACACAATGCTGAGTGGAAACTATTCCTCAGGGCAGATCTCCTTGGCTTTTTTATCCTCTGAATCATGCATTTTTCTGCCCATATTTGGTGGTGGTTTGGTTGCTGGGCAGCCATCCAGGGAGTATGCTGAGGGACGCGTAGCCTACAGCCTGGCTCTGCTTCCCAGAGTGCGATCTTCCTGCCCCTCAGATTTTGAAAGGACCCCAGGGAGACCATCAGGGATGGATGCTGAGCTGCCTGGGAAGGGAGGTGAAGCTCTGCTTTTCCTTTCAGCCCCTGAGAGAAGAATTCATTCTCAGATGTTTTTGTAGTTGGAGAATATTTTTGCCATTACTTGGAAAAGACTTCCCCTCCTGATCCGCCCCTGCCCCCATTTCCTGCGAATTTCCTCCCCAAAGCATCCAGCCTTTACTTGCAACCCTCCCTTCTCCTTCCTCCTTCAAGAAAAGAAACAAACTAGAAAACAAGGGTGCTTGCCAGAATCGTTGGCGCTAAGCTCACTGCCGCCCAGGGGCTTCCCTAAGAGCTCTCCCATGAGCCCCTGCCAGGAGCCCACTATTTATTCTCTCTGTTGCCATTAGAGACTCAAACCAATCACACTTTTTTGCACATGGCTAGACAAAGAGTTTTGCATAAACACTCTGCTCAGCAGGAAGGAGCAGGAACTGAGGACAAACCCCTGTGGAAGTAGGCCCTGTGGAGGTAGGTGGCCCTCTTGCCTTGACCAGGGCAGACTCGGGCTTCAGAAGCAGGGCTTGGGCAGCCCTGGTGGCTCAGTGGTTTGGCGCCACCTCCAGCTGAGGGCCTGATCCTGGGGACCCGGGATCAAGTCCCGCGTCGGGCTCCCTGCATGGAGCCTGCTTCTCCTTCTGCCTGTGTCTCTGCCCCCGCCCCGCCCCTCTCTGTCTTTCGAATAAATAAATAAAAATATTTATAAAAATAAAAAAGAAGAAGAAGCAGGGCTTGTATGCACTGTGGGAAGTAGACCAAGGCCTTGGCTGGGTGGGCAAGGGTGGGTGGCAGAGGTAGGCTGCTCTCCCAAGCTCAGCTAGGAAGGAAGGCCTCAGGGAGGAGGGTTAGAGCATCTTGCTAGCCCAACCATGAAATCCCAAAAGGATTCTGTGGAGTGATGACTTTCCTTTTCCCTTTCCCCTTTCCCTAGGGTCGAGTTCCAGAATAAATTCTACAGCGGAACCGGTTTCAAGTTCCTACCCTTCTCCTTCGAGCACATTCGGGAAGGGAAGTTTGACGAGTGAGCCCCTCCTGGGACTGTGTGCCAGCAGGCTGCTGTCCCCAAGGCCCTCCACAGTGGTTATCTATGCTCCCCTTGTCTGTTGGTTGTGATCCCTGGGTATTGGAGCATTTGTGTCATCCCTGCCAGCCCTCCCCCAGCCGCCTGCAAGTCATTTAGATAGATCTGTACTCCCTGGGTCCCCCGCCACCGCCAATTTCATGTGTAGTGTAGTGATTTTCTAGAGAGAAGCTGGGCTCTCGTCAGTCACACCCACGGGGCACTGGCCTTGCCCTCCCAGCCTCCGTCCATCCAGAGACAGCCCCTTCTCTCCCCTGGTGGTGAGCACATTTGTGCGTTTTACCTTTGAGCCCAAGGCCCACGGAAGGAGCACCTTTGCTATCCACGGCCAGACTCTTCCTGCCACTCTAGTTACTTGTTTGGGATAGGGGTGCTCTTCAACACACCTCACTCTTGGATTAGCAAGGGTGGCTCCTAGTATTTCTGTCCTCTGCCCATCCCCTCTGGTTTTCAGAGCAGTTGTTAATCAGGAATTCAGCTGGACCCCACTGTGCCATTGTACATGGCTTCTCCCTGTCACTCCCAAGGGTCCCAAGGTCCCCAATACCACCTCCCTAACCTGCACCCTCTCCTCATCCCTCACAGACCACCCCCTCACCCCTGCCCCCATGTGTACCCAGCATAACACAGCCTGGCAGGGAGTGACCCAAACGTAGGTCCTGGCTGCCTCTGTGGTTGGATGCTTCTCAGGCCATGCTATGGGCTCTGCCACAAGTATTCCCTCTGGGCAGAGGGTTCAAACTGTTGTTCTTTCCTGGTGCAGACCCCAAGACCTTTCACTACCCATAATCATGAGTCTTGAGGACAGGCCCACAGTCATCAAGGGCAGTTCTGCTTGCAGACCTGCCTGGCTCTGCCCTCCAGTGCCCCTTCCCACTTCTGTTAGGGCCCCAAGTCCAGGGAGTGGGATCCTGGGCAGGGAAGGTTGGTGCCATTTACAGTTTGCAGATTGGAGGCAACCACCAAGGGTTAGTGCACATGATTATGAGAGCTGCACAGCCCTGCCCCGCGGACTGATGGTGAGCCATCCCTGAAGGGCCACCACTCCTGTCACCCCCATGCTGGGCTATGGCTCTTGGGGCCTTTTAATCATGTGCTGGTACAGCAGCCCTGGCTGCTTCAGCTAAATTGAACCCTGTGGTCCTCAGTGGTTGAGGTAATCCCCTGAATTGGCCAGGCCACTGCCCTGTTCCCATTCTGGTTTCTCTGAGTGAGTTACTTAGAGCTGCTCACAACTCTTCCTGGGCATGAGCCACCAGCCCCAGCCTCACTGTGTGCTGGCCAGTGTGACCTGCCCCTCCCCCCACCTTGTGCAGAGCCCCCTCCCTCTGGGCCCAGTGGTTTATATGATGACCTTTGCTCCGTTTACAGCAGGGTTTGAAGCAGAGCTCTCTGTCAGGAACCCTGCCCAAGGCCCTTCTGTTCACACATTCCTGTGCTGAATAAAGTGTGTTTGACTCTACCGGGGAGGCTGCCTATTTCTGTGCCGCCAGCCCCTGTGTTGCCCGCCCCTGCCCTTCAGCGTGTCTGCTGTCCTGCGGATCGGATCGGAAGCCACAGCTGCAGGCCAGGCAGTTTGTGAAATTGTCACCTCTCAGGTTTCCCAGGTCCCTCCCCTCCCTCAAGCCCAGCAGTTTCGGGATACTGCCTCCGGTGGGGGGGCGGGGGGTTCCGGGGACCCGTCCTCCTCTTCCTTTCCCACACATCTACCCAGAGGGTAGGGAAAGAGGAGCCTGGGCATCTGCCCACCTTCCTCTCCCTCTTCTCCAAGTGTGCTTTCCAGGACTCAGTAGCCTGGCTGTTTTGAGCCCCAATGCCCTTGGCCTTGGTGTGAGCCAAGGCTCTGTGTGGGGTTCCTCCAGGCAGTGGGAGAATGTGAGGTGCTGACGGAGGCAGGCAGCTGAAGAGCCAGCGGGCAGGTGGGCAGGGAAGGCGCCGTCTCCGCCCTGACTGCCATGTAAGGCACCCACATTCTTTCTTAGTGCCCTCCCTCTCCTTTCCTCCTGGGGCCTCCGGGACAGGACAGGCTGCACAGGAATGTGAGCAGCTGCTCGGGGAAGGGTGAGGAGGGCCAGGAACACCCTGTTTCATGTTCCTTCTGCTCAAGCCCTCTCCTGCCCTGAAATAGGCCCTCGGTGCATCCCCCCACCTGGCCCCACACACAAACCTTCCAGGGTGGACTTGAGGTGGGTGAGCCGAGACAATTCAGTGTGGAAAGAAGAGCTTTCAGGTGCTGATTGCCAAACTGTGTATCCATATGCAAAAGAACAAATTTGGGACTGCAGCCCCCACACTATATAAAAATTAACTCAAAGTGGGTTATACACCTAAATGTAAAAGTTAAAAACTAAACCTCCTAGGGGAAGTTCTAGGAGAATATCTTCATGAACTTGGGTTAGGTGACTTTTAGATACAACACCAAAAGCAAAGCACTAAAAAGATAAAGAGGGATGCATGGGTGGCACAGTGGGTTAAGCATCTGGACCGCTGGTTTCAGCTCGGGTCCTGATCTCAAAGATCCTGAGATTAAGCCTCACATCAGGCTCAGCACTCCATGCAGAGTCAGCTTGAGTTTCTCTCCCTTATCCTCTGCCCCTCCCCACCTCTCTCCAAATCAATCAATCAATCAATTTTTTTTTTTTTTAAAGGGCCTTAGGGGTGCCTGAGTGACTCTTAATTTTGGCTTAGGTCGTGATTTCAGGGTTGTGAGATCAAGCCCTGCATTGGGCTCTGTGCTCAACACAGAGTCTGCTTCTTCCTCTCTTCCTCTTTGCCCCCACCACACACTGTGTATGCACAGGTACTCTCTCTCTCTGTAAAATAAAATAAATCTCAAAAAAAAAAAAAAAAGGGATCCCTGGGTGGCGCAGCGGTTTAGCGCCTGCCTTTGGCCCAGGGTGCGATCCTGGAGACCCGGGATCGAATCCCACATCGGGCTCCCAGTGCATGGAGCCTGCTTCTCCCTCTGCCTATGTCTCTGCCTCTCTCTCTCTCTGTGTGTGACTATCATAAATAAATAAATTAAAAAAAAAAAAGATAAGGGCTTTAGACTTACAAGGTTTTGTACTTAAAGGACAGACTCCAGACAACCCTCACACTGGGAGAAACTGCAGATACATATGTGTGTGTGTGTGTGTGTGTGTGTGTGTGTGTGTGTAGAGAGAGAGAATATATGAAGAACTTGTAGGGATCCCTGGGTGGCTCGGCAGTTGAGCGTCTGCCTTCAGCTCAGGGTGTGATCCTGGAGTCTCAGGATCAAGTCACACATTAGGCTCCTTGTGTGGAGCCTGCTTCTCCCTCTGCCTGTGTCTCTGCCTCTCTTTCTCTCTCTGTGTCTCTCATTAATAAAACAAAACAAAACAAACCTGTACCCATTAGCAGTCACTGCCATTTTAATTCAGCCCCAGCCTCGTCCAGCAAGCAGTCCTAAGCAACAGGTCATTTGCTGTCTCTATGGATCTGCCCATTCTAGAAATTTCACATAAATGGAATCACACGTTATGTGGTCTTACATCTGGCTTCTTAGCATGCTTTTGGGGTTCATGTTGTATGTAGCATGTGTCAGTACTAGATTCCTCTTCACTGTAGAAGAATACCTATGGTGTTGCTACTTTGTTCATGCATTCATCAGCTGATGGACATCTGGGTTGTTTTCTTTTTGGGGCAATGACCAATATCACTATGCACACTTCTGTACAAGTCTGTGTGCATTTTCTCCATTTTTCTTGGAAAGATATGCAGAAGTCAAATTGCTGGCTCTTATGTTAATTGTTTAACATTTGGAAGAACTGCCAGACTGCTTTTTGAAGGAGTTGCACCATCTTCCATTGCCCACCTGACCGCAGTTCCAATTCCTCCACATCCTTGTCCACACTTGTAATTGTCTCTTTATTACTGCCTTTCATGGTGGGTTTGATGTTGGAGGATCCCCTTGTGGTTTTGGTTTGCTAATGATGCTAAACAGCTTTTCATGGGCTTAGTGCTCATTTGTATTGTTTTCTTCTTTGAAATGCCTACTCAAATCCTTTAAAAAAAAAAAGATTTTATTTATTTATTCATGAGAGAGAGAGAGAGAGAGAGAGAGAGAGGCAGAGACACAGGCAGAGGGAGAAGCAGGCTCCATGCAGGGAGCCTGACATGGGACTTGATCCTATGACTCCAGGATCACGCCCTGGGCTGAAGGCAGGCACTAAACTGCTGAGCCACCCAGAGGTACAGGGTTTCTTTTGGGGAATGATGAAAATGTAAAATTAGATTATAGCGACAGTTGCACGACTCTGAATTTACTAAAAAAAAAAAAAAAAAATGGGGATCCCTGGGTGGCGCAGCGGTTTGGCGCCTGCCTTTGGCCCAGGGCGCGATCCTGGAGACCCGGGATCAAATCCCACATCAGGCTCCCGGTGCATGGAGCCTGCTTCTCCCTCTGCCTGTTGTGTCTCTGCCTCTCTCTCTGTATGACTATCCTAAATAAATTTAAAAAATGTTAAAAAAAATTGAGCACTAAATTGAATGTTTAAATTGGTAAACTTTAGTATATATCAATAAAATGGGGGCAGAGATGGGAAAGCTAGGGCTTCCACAGGGAGAAATTCCTCCCTTGCTCAGCGGAAAAGACCTGGGCTGGCAGGTCATTGGCTAAGCGGAACTGTCGGGATCCAGTGGCCTTGGGCTGCCTCCAGCCCAGCCAGCTAAAGATGGACTAGCCAGGAACTGAGCCAAGGAGGGTGTGGGGAATCCCAGGAGCTCTGGGTATGGGTGAGGAGCAGGATGGATCCGTTGCTCCTTTTTTAAAGGGACATGCCCTGTATCTTGATCCCCTTCTTATGGGCATCCCTGGCCCCCAGGCCTCTGTTGAGTGAGTCTGTGCTCTTGTCTGGGAAATGCCCCACCTTGAGTGATGGGAACACATGTGGGAGAGGGTGACCTGGTGTTATAGGAGATCGTTCAATCACCATTTTCAGGTCCCCACTCTCTGTCCTGTCCTTCACGGGGGATCTGGGTAGGACTGCACCTCTTTCTGTCCCCAGGAGCCCTGGGTGGAAGGGACATTGGAGCTCCCCTCATATCTCAGATTCTCAACGACCTGCCTGCTCTCCCAGCTCCCCAGCCAACCCAAGACATGTCCTGGGTGTGTGCTGTCCCCTGGTGGCGAGACAGGGAAGGAGCCACACATTCCTCATGCAGGCTAGGACAGACGGGCAGAAAGGGTTAGGTGATCCTGAAGGTATTCTGGGGTGCTTAGGCAGAAGGTCAGGCTGGCCAGGAGCGACAGAGGAGACAGATGGAGAGAGGAGAGCCCTGCTCACTTGTTGCACACACATTAATTGAAAAATAAAGTGTGAAAAAACAAAAGAAGGGACGCCTGGGTGGCTCGGCGGTTGAGCGTCTGCCTTCGGCTCAGGGTATGATACTGGGATCCTGGATCGAGTCCCACATCGGGCTCCCTGCATGGAGCCTGCTTCTCCCTCTGCCTGTGTCTCTGCCTCTCTCTTTGTGTGTCTCTCATGAATAAATAAAATCTTTAAAAAAAAGAAAAAGAAAAAGTGTGTTATGGTAAAATTACCAGATAATACAAAAGGCCCTATTAAAAAGCCCTCTTCAGGGATCCCTGGATGGCTCAGTGGTTCAGTGCCTGCCTTCGGTCCAGGGCCTGATCCTGGAGACCCGGGATCGAGTCCTGCGTCGGGCTCCCTGCATGGAGCCTGCTTCTCCCTCTGCCTCTCTCTCTCTCACTATGTCTATCATGAATAAATAAATAAAATCTTAAAAAAAAAAAAAGCTCTCTTCCCATCCTGTGAGCCCCAGTGCCCCACCCCAGGCAACCACTGTTTACATGGCCTTTCCTTTTTTTTTTTTTTTAAAGATTTTATTTATTCGAGGTGAGGGGGGCAGAAACACAGGCAGAAGGAGAAGCAGGCTCCATGCAGGGAGCCGGATGTAGGACTTGAACCCGGGACCCCAGGATAGGCCCTGGGCCAAAGGCAGGCGCTAAACCACTGAGCCACCCGGGCTGCCCAATTTTTTGTTTTTTTAAACACAAATGGGAGTTTGTATACCCACTAGACTGATCTTTAAATAGAAATAAAAAAAAAATTAAATAGAAATATAGGGATCCCTGGGTGGCGTAGCGGTTTAGCGCCTGCCTTTGGCCCGGGGCGCGATCCTGGAGACCCGGGATCGAATCCCACATCGGGCTCCCTGCATGGAGCCTGCTTCTCCCTCTGCCTGTGTCTCTGCCTCTCTCTCTCTCTCTCTCTCTCTCTGTGACTATCATAAATAAATAAAAATTTAAAAAAAAAGAGAGAGAGATTGGCTCTACCTCTCCCTGACCGTCCCACTTGTGCTCACTCTCTCTCTCATAAATAAACAAAAAAATAAAAATTAAAAAAATAATAATAATAAATAAATAGGAATATAAATTCAGGGACACCTGGTTGGCTCAGGGGTTGAGCGCCTGCCTTTGGCTCAGGGCGTGATCCTGGAGACCCAGGATCGAGTCCCACATCAGGCTCCCTGCATGGAGCCTACTTCTCCCTCTGCCTGTGTCTCTGCCTCTCTCTGTGTCTCTCATGAATAAATAAATAAAATCTTTAAAAAAAAAAAGAAAAGAAAAAAAAAAGAAATATAAATTCAGAGATGCCTGGGTGGCTCAGTGGTTGAGCATCTGCCTACGGCTCAGGGTGTGATGCCAGGGTCTGGGATCGCGTCCTGCATCGGGCTCCTTGTAGGGAGCCTGCTTCTTCCTCTGCCTGTGTCTCTGCCTCTCTCTCTCTCTCATGAATAAATAAAATCTTTTTAAAAAAGAAATATAAATGTATATAATTTGTAGAACATTCTGAATCAACACCACAAATCTTCCTCATTCTTTTTTTTTTTTTTTTTTTTAAGCATATGCTAGCTATTTCATCCAGTTGGTGCCCTTTACTTTCTTCAGCCAGCCCCCTACTGTCCTCAAAGAGTTTTCAACCTGGTGGGGAAGATGAGCAAAGAGGCAGTGTGACATGTCTGGAGTAATCCCTGAAGCTCCTGCCCAGCATCCATGAGCTCAGGCCTTGAATGTGCTACCAATCCCCTGGAAAGTGTCCCAGTCTTTTGCTGCTGCCAGCAACCATCACCACGCTAGATGAATCCAGATGCAATGGAAAGGCTGGCACCCTGAGCCTGACAACCTGCAGCTGAATGCCCCCAACCATGTGTCCCCTAAGATCTAGAAATGCTGGTAAAATGGTCCTGGGAGGAAATTCTGACAAGTCTTACTCAGAGCAAAGTGTTTGGAGGGGAAATTGGGGGCAGGGCACTGGAGGGGATTGGAGAGAGACCCTAGGGCTATAGGCTATGTGAGTCCCCCCACTCCCCACCCCATAGTCTTGGAGCTGGTCCCTGGGAAAGGGTGAGAACTTTCTGATACCAGGAACTGACTGGGAGCAGGGCTGCGCCTCCCCCAGGAGCTGCTCGCTGAGCTGAGAACAAGGCAGGGGGTCTGCAGCTTGTACCTGTGGCCAGGCAGGGGGCAGAGGAGCAGAGCAAGCTCAAGGGGCTCTCACTTCTCTTTCAGTCCAGGCTCTGGAATCTCTAGACTGGCAACTCTCCTATGACCCCTCCCCTTTCTCTAAGCAGTTTCACTCAGATCCAACAATCTGGAAAAAGCTACATCTGCCTCCAAAAGGACCCAGAATCCTTTTAGTGTGGTCTTCCCAAAGGGCCCACCACTTCATGCCACCACATTGCTCCACCCAACCCCACCCTGCCCAGGCAGGCAGCTTGAAAAGTTGCATCATTTAGGAATGGTGGCAAGAACTCTCATCTGTAAAATAGGAGGTCCAAGTTCTAATTCTAGACATGTTCTCCTATTGGTTACTGATCTTATCTGAGTCACTTCCTTTCTCTGGCCCTCAGTTTCCCAATATGTAACATGAAGATATGGGCTCCACCTGTCCAGCTGCACCTACCCTTTAAGGATCAAAGGAGAGGGACACTTGGGTGGCTCAGTCAATTAGGCATCTGCCTTCGGCTCAGTCAGGTCATGATCCCAGGGTCCTGGGATGGAGCCCCTGCTCAGCGGGGAGCCTGCTTCTCCCTCTCCCTCTGCTGCTCCCTCTGTGTGTGCTCTCTCACTCTCTGTGTCAAATAAATAAAATCTAAAAAAAAAAAAAAAAAAAAAGGATCAAATAGAGAGCCCTTAACTGCCCACCAGGCCCTGCCCCACCACAGCAAGTCCAGGCTCACATGACCCTCCTCTCCTTCAGCTTCCTGACCTTTTAAGTTCCTCAATTCTGCCCAGCTCTCTCTTTGCCCTTCCGTATTTATTTTCTTCTCTGCCTTGAATGCTCTCTCCTCTCGCTTTTCCTGGTCAATCCCAACTTAATTCATATTCAATGTCACTTCCTTTTGGAAGCCTTAGGCTAAGCACCTTTGTATTTCTTCACAGCATCACAACTATAATGTAAATCTTTATTTCTGTTAGGGTGGCAGGCAGTGGAGGATTGCAAAAAGGGTAGAGGAACAAGTCAGAGTTTATTTATTCTCCAAGGAAGCAGAGGGACTAGACATCGAGAGAAGTCAGCCGAGTTTTGGTCAGATTGGGCCTTTTGAGGGGTTTTGAAGAATGTGAGCAGGTCGCAGCTGGGTCCATGGGGTGGGGGGATGGGCAGGGAGGGGGTCGACTCTTGGCCAGGTAGAGCAGGAGGTGGCAGGTTATTTGAGGGGCTGTCCAGGGCTCCTCCAGGGTATGCATTGTGGTCAGATTAGAGAATATGTTTTGTAGTTGGGGTCTACTCTGAGAATGGAGGGCACCATAACCTAGAAAAACAGAGTTAGGGCCAAGCGCAGACACCGGTGAGTTGTCTGTAAGGTTTGCTGGGGAGGTGGGAGGTGGGCTTTGGATTTCTTTCAATATTTTATTTTATTTTATTTTATTTATTTTATTTTATTTTTTACTTACTTATTTAGAGCATGTGAGCGGGCTTGGAGGAGGGGGACAGAGGAAGGAGAGGGAAACTCAAGCGGACCCCCTGCTGAGCCGGACGTGGGGCTGGATTTCACCACCCTGAGATCAAAGCCAAAACCAGGAGTGGGAGGCTTAACCCACTGAACCACCCAGGCGTCCGGATTCCTTTCTTTTTTTTTTTTTTTTAATTTATTTGTGATAGTCACAGAGAGAGAGAGAGAATGAGGCAGAGACACAGGCAGAGGGAGAAGCAGGCTCCATGCACCGGGAGCCCGACGTGGGATTCGATCCCGGGTCTCCAGGATCGCGCCCTGGGCCAAAGGCAGGCGCCAAACCGCTGCGCCACCCAGGGATCCCTTTCAATTTAAATAGGAACTTGGTTTCTAGGCTTCCTGTAGAGGAGAGTGGCAGTGCCTGGTACAAAATAAAACTCCGAATAAAAATATCTGTTGGACAGTTACCTGGATGGAGGACAGTGAGTTACATGTGAAAGCTCTCCAGGTACAACAGTAGCTGCGGCTTGTGAAGGGCAGCGGGTCTCACCCCGGGCTTTTGGGGACACGGGTCACGCGCCCCCGAACCACGTGCGGCCAGAAGACACCCTCGGGGCGCGGGTCCGGGTCCGGGCCCGGAAGTGCGGTCTCCCGGGAGCCGGGGCTACGCGCCCGTCGGCGTCCCGTGGCCAGAGGCCCGCCGCTGATTGGGCGCGGGCCGTCCCGCCCCCCAGTCCAGTCTCAATTGATGCCCCGCGGGGCCCCCCGCCAGCCGGAGACCGCAGGACCATGGGAGCGGCAGCTGCGGCCGCCGTCCTGGGCCTCCTGCTCCTGGGCGCCGCGGGGGGCGCGGCCGCGGACGAGGCCCGGGAGGCGGCGGCCGTGCGGGCGCTGCTGGTCCGGCTGCTGGGGCCGGGGCCGGCGGCCGCCTTCTCGGTGTCGGTGAAGCGCGCCCTGGCGGCCGAGTCCGGCCTCGACACCTACCGCCTGAGCGGCGGAGGCGCCGGGACGCGGGTGCTGGTGCTCGGCTCCACCGGCGTCGCCGCCGCGGCGGGGCTGCACCGCTACCTGCGCGACTTCTGCGGCTGCCACGTGGCCTGGTCCGGCTCTCAGCTGCGCCTGCCGGAGCCGCTGCCCGCTGTGCCGCAGGTGCTGACCGAGGCCACGCCCAACAGGTACGAGGCTCGCCCGCCCTCCATCCGGGTCCCCCGCACCCCCCGCGCCCGCGCCCGCCGCACCTGCCGCCCCCCGGGGCGCGCACCCCGCGCCAGCGACTGCACCCACTGAGACTGAACGGAGCGCTGGCCTTGGGGCCGCACGCGCACGGCTGCGGCTTCAGATCCCACCTCTGCCCCTGAGAGCCGTCACCCAGCCTCTCAGAGCCTCAGCCGGCTCATCTGAAGAATGGAAACGGTGACATCGATGGCGCACTGTTGGTCACGAGGCTTTCCACAGTGACCGGCGCAGAATTTGTGATGCATAGTTAGTGACCAGAAAATGCTGTTCCTTTCCTTCCACCTTCTCTTGGGAGATGCCCACCGAGGAATGACACCCACTCCCTCACAGCCTCCCTCCTGGCGCTTGTCCCACCGCAGGGAGGTGGTGTGTTCACACATCCGGCTCCCCATCAGATTGGGGAGAGGGACCCCCCCTTTCCAGGACAGGGACCAGCGTTGCCCTAGAGCACTTCAACACTGCAGAAGCGAGCTCTAGAAGAGTTGACTGGAAATGCTGTGTGCTCCCCCAGATACCTGCCTGGCTGCGGTTGGGGGGCACCTCGGAAGCTCCCATAATGATGCTGGACAAGCCGAAGCCCCCAGGGGGAGGGTCTCAGGCCCTTCATCAAGAAAGTTCTTTGCTCTTTGTGAGGAAGATTCAAGGGCAAGCCATTTAGAGAACGGGACAGTGATTTATTAAGTCTAGAAGTAAGAGAGGTGCCATCTCACAAAGTAGCCATCTCTCCTCCAGGATGAGAAGAGGATATCCTTTTGCCCCAAAGAAGGTTTTTATACATTTTTAAAATTAGCTATCCACATACGAAGAAGCCCACTTTTTAACTTTGGGATTTTTTTTTTTTTTTAAGATTTTATTTATTTGAGAGAGAGAGAGGGAGGGAGCATGCGCAGGGGGAGGGGCCGAGGGAGAAGCAGGCTGACTCAGGCCTCCAACCTAAGACCCAGGGATCAGGACCTGAACCCAAGGCAGTTGCTTAACCGACTGAGCCCGCAAGTGCCCTTAACTTTGGGTTTAACCTTTACTTTGGGTGGTTAGTTTTACCATTGTCTTAGGGTTGTGGAATTACCCATGGGAAACAATTTTAAGAATGTCTAACCTTTGTGGCTTTTACTGCTGGAAGGAGTGGGACCTTGTAGTTTTCCATGAGTGCGATTTTGTGACTCTTTTTATGAACCTACTGACGTAAAACCTCAATGGCTTTACTTTGGTCACCTTGTCTCCCAAGGCTCCCTTTCCTCCTGCTGAGTCTTGGCACCACCTGGGGTGAGTCCTGGAGTGAAACAGTAGAAGAGCCACAACTCCTCCCTTCTGGGCTAGATCTGGGGTTGGCGGGTGCTGTTCCAGGGCAAAGGACCCTCAGAGGTTGGGGGGCATGCCCTCTGCCCCCAGGGACATGTCACAACTCCCGCCCCTGCCCACAGATACCGCTATTACCAGAATGTGTGCACGCACAGCTACTCCTTCGTGTGGTGGGACTGGGCCCGTTGGGAGCGGGAGCTAGACTGGATGGCACTGAATGGCATCAACCTGGCACTGGCCTGGAGCGGCCAAGAGGCCATCTGGCAGCGGGTAAGTGTCCCTCTCCTCCCTCCAGTCCCTGCCTCCCCACTGCATCGTGTCTGGCACACAGAAGTGTTTGGGGCATACATGATGGCCCCAGCTCTCTGGAAACAGGCTTTCATTGCTGAGCCAAACACATTGGAGCACTTGTGCGGGTCTGGACCCCAGCACCTCACTAGAAACGCTAAGGAGTCAGGCTCCCCTCTTTCCCCACCCCCCACAGCTGGTCAGGCCACTGCTTCCATAGATTCTGTGCCTCATCCTCTTTATCTTTATTGATGGCTCCTGTGCAGGCTCTTGCCCCATCTCTGTGGGCGATACCCGCCCCTCTCAGAGCCTCTGAACAGAACTCCTGGCTCCTGAGTTCCAACAGTGTCCTTTCTAAGATGCAGATCTGTTGGACTCCTGCTGCTGTCAACACACTCCAGAGCTCCCCTCAGCTTCAGCACCCTCCCCTGGCCTGGGGGCTTCCATGCCTGGGCCCTAAGGGCTCTGGCTGCTGGCAGCAGGTGCTCTTTAGGCTCTCTGCAGAGCCAGCCTTATTCCCCCAAGCCTTCTAAGGCCCCTTCCCCGTTTGGGGGAGAGCCCCATTATGCCTCACCGCACCCTTGCAACAAAGCTGACCCATTAGTAAACTTACCTGCCCACAGACCTGTTTCTCCTGGACTGTGGGCTCCTGGCAAGGGTCACATTTTGTCTTAGTAACTCTAGGGCTCAGCACAGAGAAGAAATGAATGAGTGATTGTTGAATGAATGGAGATGAATACTTATACGTGTTTATGTGCGGGGGTCGTCCTCCTCCTCAGGTATACCTGGCCTTGGGCCTGACCCAGTCAGAGATCGATGAGTACTTCACTGGGCCTGCCTTCCTGGCCTGGGGGCGCATGGGCAACCTGCATACCTGGGGTGGCCCCCTGCCCCACTCCTGGCACCTCAAACAGCTTTACTTACAGGTAAAAGGAAGGGAAAGGAGGGGGCGGAGCTGGGCAGTGCTAGGTAGTCTGTGGGCCAGGGACCAGCCTCAGAATCCTTGGGGACCCTGTGTGCCCCGGGGGGGTGGTGAGGCCTCCCACCTCCCCTTCCATCCCCTAGCATCGGATCCTGGACCGGATGCGCTCCTTTGGCATGATCCCAGTGTTGCCTGCCTTCTCAGGGCATGTCCCCAAGGCTCTCACCAGGTAAGCTTCCTCCCTTCCCCCTCACCTGCCTCAGAGAGGGAATTGATTTTTTACCTGCAAGACGAGATTTAAAGAAAAACTGAAGCTCTGGATGTAGGCCTGGGCTTGATTCCTGGCTCTGCTACTAACTAGCCATGTGACATTGGAACTCAGATGGGACTGCTCTGTGCCTCAGTTTCCTCACTTATACAGTCCGTATAGCTCAGCACAGTCTTAGCAAATGGCAGCTCTTATATAGTGGTTTGCAGGGGTGTGCTGGTCTCCCGTCCTTTCTGTTCCTCTGTGCCACTGACCCTTCCTCTCCCGTGGCTGGCAAAATTCTTCAAGGCCTAGCTGTGACCTCCCCTCCTCCAGGTAGCCTTACTGGGGCCCCCCAGCCTTGGTCAGCACCTCCTTCATGCCCAGGAGCACCTGGTCCCGACCACTGTCACAGGGCCTAGTGCACGCTGCTGGCCCTACTGGCTGTCTCTTCACCTCCCGGCTGGGTAGCAAGAGCCTCGTTCACACATCCAGCAAACACTTATCAGACCAGCTCTGTGCTGGGCCCTGGGGATGCAGTGACAAAGTGCATCGAGTTCCACCCCTGCTGGCTGAGAGGTTGACAGGGGGATACAATACAGTGATATGGGCAGGAATATATGTGGAGCCACTGCTCCATCTAGGACTCTGCGGCCAGGGCTCAGAGGCAGCACCGGGCAAATTCTGGAAGAATGAGTGTTGCTTGTTTTGGCCTGAGGGAGGGGAAGAGACAGCAGAAGGTTTACAGATGAGGTGAAATTCGAAGGATGTTGAGGGGTATCCAACTGGCTGGATAAGCAGGGAGGGAGGGGGAAAGGACTCCAGCCACAGGGCACAATCCGTAAGGTAAGCCAGTGAGGCTGGGTGATGAACACTGCCAGCCTCCAGTGAATGTTTGGATTGCTCCCCCCACCCCCTTCCCCCCTCTACCCTTAGGGTGTTCCCTCAGATCAACATCACCCAGCTGGGCAGCTGGGGACACTTCAACTGCTCCTACTCCTGCTCCTTCCTCCTGGCTCCAGAAGACCCCCTATTCCCTATCATTGGGAGCCTCTTCCTGCGGGAACTGATCCAAGAGTTTGGCACTAATCACATCTATGGGGCCGATACTTTCAACGAGATGCAGCCCCCCTCCTCAGAGCCCTCCTACCTTGCCTCAGCCACAGCCTCTGTCTACCAGGCCATGATCACAGGTTTGGTGCCAGGGGGAGGTGGGTGGGATGGGGAACCCCCCTTGCCCTCAGGGACACAAGTGTGGCAGAGGTCAGCAGGGTGGGAAGAGAGACAGCCCTTGACAGTTGACCAAGCACTCGCACACACACACCATCTTTAATCACACTGCGGTTGAGGGGTGGGCTCTGGAGCCAGGCAGCCTGCTCAGACCCTGGCATCACCCCTTCCTGCCTGTGTGACTTGCAACAAGTCACCTCCCAACCACTGTCTCAGTTGCTTGATCTGTAAAATGGGGCTACATCATAAATAGAATGATGCCTGGCCCCCAGTAAAGTGCCATTAAGCGTTGGCTATGAAAGTATTTTGTTTGGTCTCTGCCTCCGAGCTGAGGTAGGTAGTGCAGGCAAGAGCTTAGGGGATGTGTTCAAAGCCGGTGGGTGCCCTTGCACAAGGAACCCAACGCTCCTTCCTGCCACTTATAGGGCAGGGACAGGGAGGGGCCAGGTCAGCAATGGGCCGGGAAAGGAACCAACTGACTCAGGATGCTGTGAGAGCACTGCTCCAAGTGCAATCCAGAACCCATAGCACCAGCGTCACCCCAGAGCCTGTCCAATCTGCAGATTCTCCTGAATCACAATGACTTGGGCTTAGGCCCAGGAATCTGTTTTAACCGGCCTTCTGGGTAATTTTGATGCTTCATAGAGCTTGACAACACTGCCCTAGAGATCCCAGCTGGGAGGAAGAGAGGATGGGATGGTGCGTGATGCAGTTGCCCTGGGGGTGGGAGGGTTACAGAGGAAAACAGAGTGTTCTGTGATAGTCATTTAACTTCTCTGGACCTCTGTTTCCTCATCTGTAGAATGGGGTGAACCTTCATTCCCCTGCCCTCTCTCCTCTCATCAGTCCTCTTCTCTGTCTCCCCACCCTTCCCTCCACCACAGTGGACTCTGACGCCGTGTGGCTGCTCCAAGGCTGGCTCTTCCAGCACCAGCCGCAGTTCTGGGGGCCTGCCCAGGTGAAAGCTGTGCTGGAGGCTGTGCCTCGTGGCCGCCTCTTGGTCCTGGACCTGTTTGCTGAGAGCCAGCCTGTGTACATCCAGACGGCCTCCTTCCAAGGCCAGCCCTTTATCTGGTGCATGCTGCATAACTTTGGAGGCAACCACGGTCTGTTTGGGGCACTGGAGGCTGTGAACCGGGGTCCTGCGGCTGCCCGCCTCTTCCCCAATTCCACTATGCTAGGCACAGGCATGGCTCCTGAGGGCATTGGCCAGAACGAAGTGGTCTATGCCCTCATGGCTGAGCTGGGCTGGCGGAAGGACCCAGTGGCTGATTTGGAGGCCTGGGTGAGCAGCTTTGCAGCCCGTCGGTATGGAGTCGCCCACAGGGATACAGAGGCCGCGTGGAGGCTGCTTCTCAGGAGTGTCTACAACTGCTCTGGGGAGGCGTGCAGTGGGCACAATCGCAGCCCTCTGGTCAGGAGGCCATCCCTACAGATGGTTACCACTGTCTGGTACAACCGATCAGATGTGTTTGAGGCCTGGCGGCTACTGCTAACAGCTGCCCCAACCCTGGCCTCTAGCCCCACCTTCCGCTACGACCTGCTGGACGTCACTCGCCAAGCGGCCCAGGAGCTGGTCAGCTTGTACTATGTGGAGGCGAGGAGCGCCTACCTGAGGAAGGAGCTGGTTCCCCTGCTGAGGGCGGCAGGCGTCCTGGTCTACGAGCTTCTGCCGGCGCTGGACAAGGTGCTGGCTAGTGACAGCCGCTTCCTGCTGGGCAGGTGGCTGGAGCAGGCCCGGGCGGCCGCAGTCAGCGAGGCCGAGGCCCATCTCTATGAGCAGAACAGCCGCTACCAGCTGACCCTGTGGGGACCCGAGGGCAACATCCTGGACTATGCTAACAAGCAGCTGGCCGGGCTGGTGGCTGACTACTATACCCCCCGCTGGCGGCTCTTCATGGAGATGCTGGTTGAGAGCCTGGTCCAAGGCATTCCCTTCCAACAGCACCAGTTTGACAAGAATGCCTTCCAGCTGGAGCAGACCTTTATCTTCGGCACCCAGAGGTATCCTAGCCAGCCTGACGGTGACACTGTGGACCTGGCCAAGAAGCTCTTCATCAAATATTACCCCCGATTGGTGGCTGGCTCCTTGTGGGCAGATTAACCACCCCCTGGGTGATGTTCTCCCCAAATTCCAGGCCCGGGCAGGTTTCCAGGGCCCGGAGCTAAACCAGCATCACAGGAGGTTCCCAGGTTTGGGCAAAGGAACTCAAGACCTGCCGGAGGAGCAGGCATGGGAAATTTGGGAGGGAGGTGAGTTGCACTCTTCTCCACCACCCCAAATTTGGGATCAAAGTACTATTTTAATACAACTTAATAAACCGGTGAATCACCCCGGCCTATCTCTCAGAATGTCACCATTGCCTGGGAGGACTCAGGGCTCTAGGATGGACAGACACTGGTGTGAGGCTATTTCTCCCCGCCCCCTTGCTTCTGCCTCCCCGACCTTGGGACTGGGAATCCTCTCCCAATACGTTTACTTCCACACTCTCAGCAGCAAATTTTGAAGCTTATAATTGTCCCTATGGGACAGAGGCTCACCCAGGGGAAGATGTGCCCACATGAGAATTCACATCTCCTAGTTGCAACCCCTTTGCTCTCCCTCTGACCAGCAACTGAAGAAGGGGTATTCCAAGCAAGTGGCCTCATCTCTGCCTTGACCAAGAGCAGGATGGGGAGAGTAGGCCCCAGACCTGAAGGAGGGCTCAGCCTTGAGATTAGGCTGGAGACATAACAAGGGGTGGGGACCCTGCGGGCAGGGGCGGGGCAAAGCAGGTGCTATCTAGCTCAGAGACCAGAGCTTTGCACTCTTTGGGCCTCTCCCTAATCGTCTCCCCATGGACCGCACCGTGGTGCTCATCACTGGCTGCTCCTCTGGCATTGGCCTGCACCTGGCCCTGCGTTTGGCGTCGGACCCTTCCCGGAGCTTCAAAGGTAGATGAGGGGCTGAGGTGGAGAGACAGGAGCAGCCCCTGGTCCAAGGGGACCCAGGAAGGGGTAAGCAGGGCATTCAGATCCTCTCTTCTTCCCGACCTTCCCAGTGTATGCCACGCTGCGGGACCTGGGGACACAGGGCCCACTGTGGGAGGCAGCCCGGTCCCGAGGGTGCCCTCCTGGCTCCCTGGAGACGTTGCAACTGGACGTGAGGGACGCAGATTCTGTGGCCGCTGCTCGGGCACGCGTGACGGAGGGCCGCGTGGACGTCCTGGGTGAGCCTCCCTGCAACACGTGTGCAAGAGCCTTTCCAGCATTGTGTCCAAACCAAAATGCCCCGGCCCGGGGAACCCAAAGGGACCCGCTGGGTCGGGGGACAGAGAGGCAAGCAGGGTCCGACCTCTCTCCCCTCAGTGTGTAATGCAGGGCGGGGCCTGCTCGGGCCGCTGGAGGCGCATGCGGCGGGCGCCGTGGAGTCGGTGCTGGACGTGAACGTGGCCGGGACCGTGCGGACCCTGCAGGCCTTCCTGCCGGACATGAAGCGCCGCGGCTCGGGCCGCATCCTGGTGACCGGGAGCATGGGCGGTCTGATGGGTGCGTGGAGTGGGGCGGGGCCGGTGACCGCGCCGCGGGGGCTGCGGGGCTGCGGGGGGCTCCTGCAGGGGGCTCCGGGTGGATTCCCTCCCAGACGCGCCTCCACAGCCTCTTCTCGCCTCGAAGGGCTGCCATTCAACGCTGTTTACTGCGCCAGCAAGTTCGCGGTCGAGGGTCTGTGCGAGAGCCTGGCGGTTCTGCTCACGCCCTTCGGGGTCCAGTGAGTCACCCCCCACCCCTCTGAGCCCTGCCTCTGGGGACTCCAGCCCCCTGTCCTGTGGGAGCCACTCGGGGGTCTCCCTGGCCCCCCCCACTGCGGCTCACATCTGGCGGGTGCCAGGGCGCTTGCCCCTCGTTATCGCACTTCTGCCCTGCAGCTGGGAGGCTCAGGCCCGAGGAGGCTGGGTGACTGGCCCAAGGTCACCCGGCGAGGAAGCCCGCCAGGCTGGGGTTCTGATGCGGATCTCCCTCACCCCCACGCGGCTGCGGGAGCGGGAGCGGGGAGAGGCAGGGGTGCTCTTCGGGCAGTACGCCGCCCCCTGAAGGCTCTGGCTACCCACTCGTCGCTCTGGGCCCGCAGCGTGAGCCTCATCGAGTGCGGCCCGGTGCGCACCGCCTTCCTGGAGAAGCTGGAGGGCGTCCCGGGCGGGGTGCTGGACGGCGCGGACGCCAAGACCCGCCACCTCTTCTCCAGCTACCGGCGCCATTCGGAGCAGATCTTCCGCGAGGCGGCGCAGGACCCGGAGGAGGTGACGGAGGTAGGCGCCGGGCGCGGTCCCGGAGAAAAGGGAGCCCCCCGCCCCCCCCCTCCCCAGCCCCGGCAACTCCGGCCAGCGCACCTCCTCCCGCCGCCTCAGGTCTTCCTCACCGCGCTGCGCGCCCCGCGCCCGGCCCTGCGCTACTTCAGCACCGAGCGCTTCCTGCCCTTGGCGCACCTGCGCTTGGCCGACTCCAGCGGCCGCAGCTACGTCGCCGCCATGCACCGCGCGGTGTTCGCCGACCAGCCCGCGGAGAAGGCAGCGGCCGCCGCGGACCCGCCCCGCCCCGCGCCCGGCGCTCCCCCCGCCGCCCCGCAATAAAGGCTTGGCCCACCGCTGCCTGCGGCTCTCTCCTTGGCGCCCCAGCGGCGCGCGGTTCCGGGGCAGGGCGCCAGGCTGCCTGCGCCCCGCACGTGTGCGACAAGTGGCAGGTGCAGCGCGAGGGAGATCCGGAGACCGAGGGTAACCCGGCTCATACCAATGCGGAAACCGAGCTCCAGAAATTGGAAGGAGCTACCCCCCGGAAGGCAGGGTGCAGAGTGGTGGCCGGATTCCCCTGAGGAGTCAGCAGCAGGAGTTAGGGGGACGTGGGCAGGGAGAGAGGCGGGTTGTGACTTAGTCCCTACTAGTCATTGGGACCTCAGGCAAGGTCCTTATCCTCTCTGAGTGTTTTTCTTATCTGTAAAATGGGTATGAGACCTATGTCGTGGAGTGTATGAAGAATTGAGGCAATGCCTGAAAGGGATAACAGGCACCGCTATTATTACTACAACTATCAGTGTTAAAATTGTAATTATGTTCCTACGTGGAAGCCAGATGTGTAACGAAACAAGGCTAAGTGAGTCAAGAGGATACAGCTCCCCTCCTCCTCCTCCTCTGTGCCCCTCGCCCTAGACAGAACTCAGCGGGAGGGATCCCCACCGGCCCAGAAGCTGCCACTCCCTAGGAGGTTCAGCTGAGGCTCCAGGACACACCGGTCTGCCCCATATCCTTTCTGAAGCCAGGGCGAGGAGTTGGAGTGGTGGGTGCCAGTGTAAGGGCCTGCAGGGTGCTGGGGCCAATCACCTTCTAACTTCCTGAGAGGTGGGGTGCTGGAGGAGGGGTGGAGAATAGGTGGAGACTAGGCCTCCAGTTTGCAGGCAGAGGGAAGGGGGAGGGGTACCCAGGAGATGGGGTCTCAGGAGGGACTAGGACTCCTGGCATTTGGAGTGGGCAGAGGCATAGCTGCAGGGAGCTTGGGAAGCCAGAATAGAGAGGAAACTGCTGGAGTTTTGTGTTGAACCTGGGGGGAGAGGCAGAGGCACTGCTTCTTGGCCTGCAGCTACTTCTAGGTAGTGGCTGCTCTTGGCCATTGGACTGCTGGCTGCTTCTGCTCCTGGGACAGGGGATCTCTGCCAGCTCATCCCTACCTGTCTCCCTGCCCTCCTGGCCCAGACAGTTTTGCTGTCACTTCAGCATCCAGAAAGGCCACAAGAAGGGGAGAGGGCCAGGGTGGCATGAATCTCTGAGACATAGGACCTGCTCTCAGAGCCTAGCTCCTGTCCCCTACACTGCCCATTTGCACCTGTGTGAGTGTGTGTACCCGTGCTCACAAAGGTAACCTGGGGGTGGGGACACAATGACAAGAAAGGCAAAGTGGGACTCCTCCATAAATCACATTCATAATCTTTTTTTTTTTTTAAATCTCTACACCGAATGTGGGGCTCAAACCCACAACCCTGAGGTCAAGAGTTGACTACTCCACTGACTGAGCCAGCCAGGCTCCTCAATTTCATGCATACTCTTTAATAGTCTCATGTAGTCCCATGACTTTGAAGACCATTTACATGCCGATGAGCCCCACCAAAGCCTCCAGTATCTCCAACTCCATTGTTTCCCATAAACTGCAGACATACATCCCCAACTCCCTACTTAATATCTCCTCTTGACACCTAATAAGCTTAATGCGTCCAAGTGCCAAGTCCATTCCAGCCCTCCCACTGCTCCTGCCAGTCCACCCCACTTCAGCATAGGACAACTCCATTCTTTCTGGCTCATCCCTCAACCAATTCATCAGCAAATACCTTCAATCTTCAAAGCATATTTGGAACTCACTCTGGTCTATGAAGGTACCATCACCTCATCTGGATAATTGCAGTACTTTCCTAACTGGTTTCCCTGATGCCACCCATGCCCAACCAACAGTAAAATTTCTACAGAGCAGCCAGAATGATCTTTTTTAAAAATGAAAGTTATTTCATGTCTGTGCTTAAAATACCCCCTGTGGCTTTCTAAGTAAAATCCAAGGCTTTTTTGTAAGACCTCCAGCACATTCTTTGATCTGGCCCCCACCTCCTTTCTTTTTTTTTTTTTTTTTATTTAAATTTTTATTTATTTATGATAGTCACACAGAGAGACAGAGAGAGGCGGAGACACAGGCAGAGGGAGAAGCAGGCTCCATGCACCAGGAGCCCGATGTGGGATTCGATCCCTGGTCTCCAGGATCACACCCTGGGCCAAAGGCAGGCGCTAAACCGCTGCGCCACCCAGAGATCCCTCCTTTCTGACTTTATCTCTCACGACTTCTCATCATCTGATTCAGCCCTACTGGCTTTCTGCCCTAGGACCTTTGAACTGCCTGTTCCTCTGTCCGGTTCACTTTCCCTAATCTCTGATTCTTCTCTTCTTTCAGATCTTTGCTGTTTCCCTAGAAGACCTTGTCTAAAATAGCATTCCCTTCCCTCCACTATAAGCCCCTTGCCTTGTTTTATTTTTCTTCATAGCATTTATCACCATTAGATGTGTCATTAATTTATTGACTTGTATCTATAAATTTCATCACCTCATCCCAAGATACACAGAAATCTAAGCTCCAGGGTAGGTACTTTGTTTTGTTCACTGTTGTATCCCCTGCACCTAGAACCATTCCTGATCATGGGAGACACTAGATCCACATTTACTGAATAAAAATGACTGTTGGTTCGCAACCTGGACAGTTCCCTGGGTGAATTCTGAAACTGGCCCCCATACACAGGAGAGACGGGAGAAAGATCACTCCAGATTGGAGGTGGTAGGTTTATTAAGCAAGGGTACTGACATACAAGACTTGTCCTGGGTGGCTGCAAGACAAGTAGATCTCTGCACTTGCCCACCAGAATCTTAAAAGTCTATATAGAGGACTTCAATAGGTTCAGTCACAAATACCGTCCAGATGGTCTCAACAACGCATAGCTCTCTCAAGGCTCCCACTGTGGGAATAGTGGGTGTAGTGTATATTCTGACAGAGTAGTAGGCGAGAAGCCTACATTTGCTTATATCCAGTTCGAGTCAACTGACAGTCACATTTTCCTTTTTTTTTTTTTTTTTATTCATGAGAGACACAGAGAGGGAGAGAGAGAGGGGCAGAGACACAGGCAGAGGGAGAAGCAGGCTCCATGCAGGGAGCCTGACGTGGGACTCAATCCTGGGTCTCCAGGATCACACCCTGGACTGAAGTTGGCGCTAAACAGCTGAGCCACCCGGGCTTCCCGACAGTCACATTTTCCTGATGATCTCCTCCAACAGTGACTCTGTGTGGGACTGTGCTCAGATGGTTCAGACGTTTCCTGAGAGTCTGCAGTTCGTTTCTTCATTTGGGGTCCTCTTTTTAAAAATCCAAACTAGGGACGCCTGGGTGGCTCAGCGGTTGAGCATCTGCCTTCAGCCCAGGGCATGATCCTGGAGACCCGGGATCAGGTCCCATTTTGGGCTCCTGCAAGGGAACCTGCTTCTCCCTCTGCCTGAGTCTCTGCCTCTCTGTGGTTCTCATGAATAAATAAAATCTTAAAAAAAAAAAAAAAATCCAAACTAAGGGGGCGCCTGGGTGGTGTGGTCAGTTAGGCATCTGCCTTTGACTCAGGTCATGATCCCGGGGTCCTGTGATGGAGCCCCATAGGGAGTCTACTTCTCCCTCTACCTCCGTGCTCTCTCTCAAATGCCTCTTAAAAAAACAAAAACAAAAACAAAAAAACAACCCAAACTAAGGTGTTTCCTGCCAAAATCACTGGCCTTGATACTTTTGTGGCTCTATAACTTTTCCAATCCTTGACTCCAGGGGCCAAAGGGGCAATCCAGGCTCTGTGGGGCCGAGGCTTAAACACCTGTGGGACACCTCTTTATTTATTTTTTAAGATTTTAAGTAATCTCTACACCCAGTGTGGGGCTTGAACTTACAACCCTGAGATCAAGAATCATATGCTCTACTGAGCCAGCCAGGTGCCCCTTGAAACACCTTTTTAAGAACACAAAACAAACCCATATAATTATGAAAATGAGCATTGTTTAGTTTGGGAAAATAAACTGCACATCCCTGGAATCTTGGAAATTGGTTTCCCTCCCTTTTGAGATCTCCGTGGACAAGTGACTTGAAATATCTCCTGATGGCAACCTGGCTTCCTTTCCCCCAGGGAGGCTGCCAATTCCAGCCTTTCCAGCCCCATTAGCTTCACGGTGGACCCTTGCCACTAGGTCTCTGTCCCTCCTCCCCTTTTCTCCTGTCTGGAGACCATCCTCTGGCGATTCTACTAGCTTCCATGCAGAGCTCTCCTCTCTCCTTCAAACTGGTGCTGGGTGGTGTGGAGCGCCCCACAAAGCCACAAGACCTCTGTCATCACTTCCTTTGTATGTTCCTGGAACATGAGGGCCTCAATGTCCCCAGCTGTTAAATGGGGACTTGGACAGAGCCGTCCTGTGGCCTCCTGGACGGTGCCGGGAGGTCTGCGGGGACTCTGAGTCCTGATTTAAGTGCTATCCCGAGCCCCCCACGTCTGTAACTTATTAAGAGGAAAGTCAGGTGTTAGTTCTGCCTCTGCCTCTGTTTCCTGGGTAATGAAACCATTCCCTTCTCTCGAGTCTAAAGGGCATCCACGAAGCGCTTCCGGGCCCGCCTCGCCCTCCACGGCCCAGGCCCCGGGGGGCGGAGATCAGGAATAAGGTTTCCCCCGCCTGCCCCGCCTCCCAGCTCGGCCCCGCCCCCCGGCGGGACGCGCCCCTCGCCACACAAAGTCTCGCGAGATCCCGAGGCGAGGGGAGACTTTGGCCTTCTTGCCTTTCCGTAGCTCGGAGGCGCAGCTGCGGAACTGTTTCCGGGTCGCAGCAGGTAAGGCTCCGCGGCGGCGCCAGCGGAACGTAAACCTCTAGGTCACAGTAAGTAGGGAACCGGTGCGAGCCTGAGCGTTTTCCTCTAGGCCCCTGAAGACCCCGGTACGGCCTGGCAGGAGGGCCCGGGATTTCTGGGTCCCCAGCCCTGTGACTCAGGGACCCTTGTCCAGCCTAGCTTCCCCGCCCAGGATTTCGATTCAGTTCAGCGACTTCACCGCAGCGTCTGAGAAATGTGGAAACCGAGGCCAAGCGCCTAGCCCCGAGGCGCCATGTACCAGGCCCCGTGCCCTCCCCCGGGTTCCTCTGGATCAGCACAGACCCCGTCCCTACGCCAGGTCCCCTCCCTTGGGTCCAAGGCCCAGTCTTCAGCCTCAGCACATACCCCCTCAGTCACCCACGCCCCGTCTCCCTGGCTGTCCGCAGGCCTGGGCAGCATGGCCGTATTCCGGTCGGGCCTCCTGGTGCTGACGACGCCCCTGGCCTCCCTGGCCCCTCGCCTGGCCCCCATCCTGACCTCGGCGGCCCGGCTGGTGAATCACACGCTCTATGTACACCTGCAGCCGGGCATGAGCCTCGGGGGCCCAGCTCAGCCCCAGTCCAGCGTCGTGCAGGCTACGTTTGAGGTCTTGGATTTCATCACACACCTCTACGCTGGCGCCGACGTCCACAGGCACCTGGACGTCAGAGTCCTGCTGACCAATATCGGAGCCAAGAGCGCCTTTCTCCCTCCCCTGTCCAGCTCAGTCCAGAACCTGGCCCACCCACCGGAAGTGGTGCTGACTGACTTCCAGACCCTGGATGGAAGCCAGTACAACCCGGTCAAGCAACAGCTGGAGCGATATGCCACCAGCTGCTACAGTTGCTGTCCCCAGCTGGCATCGGTGTTGCTGTACCCGGATTATGGGCCTGAAGAGCTGCCCACGGAGCCCCTGGATGTCCTCTTACCCTCCACCATCAGGCCAGCCTCCCCCGTGGCCAGGTCTCCAAAGCAACCAGTGCGTGGCTACCACCGTGGGGCTGTGGGTGGTACCTTTGACCGCCTGCATAATGCCCACAAGGTGTTGCTCAGTGTCGCCTGCGTCCTGGCCCAGGAGCAGCTTGTGGTGGGAGTAGCGGACAAAGACCTGTTGAAGAGTGAGTGAGAGAGACCCTGGAATAGAGCAGGGGAGGAACCCTCAGAACCCCTTAACCTTGCCCCCAGGGTATGACTGAGGAAGAATGGAGCCATCCTTTACTTCCCACCCCTCCCAAATGTCACAGTGCCTGGCACTCAGTTAGTGCTGAGGAAATTATGTTAAATGAGTAAGTGTAGCTTTCTCATTGTGTGGTTTAGTCACCACCCAAATCAGAATTCCCCCACACGTGGAGCCAAGGAGTCTGCACTTTTAAGAAGTTCTTCCAGTGATGAACCCTAAATGGATGAGTGGGTTGTAGGTAGTTGGGCCAGAGACACAGCAAGAGGGGACTCCTGATTGGGTGGTTTTTGGGATTCTCCACCTGACTCTGATGCTCTCTTGCACTGCTAGCTCCCTGGGCACAGGCCAGCCCTTGCCATGATAACTGTGCTTGCTGGCTGCCCCCTCTTATAGCTCCTCTGACACAGAGCACTTCCCAGCTTGGCCCTTTCTTCTGGCCATCGACCCCCCTCTGGAGATTGGATGCTTAGGGACAGTGTTCCCAAATTTGCCTGCACTTTCCCTCCCCAGTAAAAAGATCTCATTGTTCTTTTGGGCTCCTTCCCCAGGCAAATTGCTCCCTGAGCTGCTCCAACCCTACACAGAACGTGTGGAACATCTGAGTGAGTTCCTGGTGGACATCAAGCCCTCCTTGACTTTTGATATCATCCCCCTGCTGGACCCCTATGGGCCCGCTGGCTCTAATCCCTCCTTGGAGTTCCTGGTGGTCAGCGAGGAGACCTATCGTGGGGGGATGGCCGTCAACCGCTTCCGCCTTGAGAATGTAACCCCTGAGGGAGACTGGCAGAGGGCGTGGATGGGGATGGGCAAGGCCACATGGGGGGTTGTTGGAAGTACCACGACCCTAGAGGAGGGAAGAGAGGGCTTAGGGTGGTGAGGAAGATGCAAGAAGGAACTGGTTCCCAGTTTGCCCTTGGACGCAGGCTCTATCTCTGGGGCATGTAGGGGAAGGATACAGGGACAGCTCAGGTGTCACTGTCATTCTGTCCCTCCTTCCCTTGTCCTCACCCCTCCTCTTTTACCTAGGACCTGGAGGAGCTTGCCTTGTATCAGATCCAGCTGCTGAAGGACCAAAGCCACCAGGACAATGAAGAAGACAAAGTCAGCTCCTCTAGCTTCCGCCAGCGAATGCTGGGAAACCTGCTTCAGCCTCCATATGTATGCCTGCCTTCCCTCTCTCTCCCTTCTTGGGTGGGCTGGAAGTGCTGGAGAGTAAAGACTGAAGAATTCAGTCCCAAGCATGAGTCTAAAGACCCTAGTAACTGGTTCCTTCTTCTCTATCTCCAGAAGAGGCCAGAGCTCCCCACACAGCTCTACGTGATTGGGCTGACGGGCATCAGTGGCTCTGGGAAGAGCTCAGTAGCCCAGCGGCTTAAGGGCTTGGGTGCGTTTATCATCGACAGTGACCATCTGGGCCATCGGGCCTATGCCCCAGGTGGTCCTGCCTATCAGCCTGTTGTGGAAGCCTTTGGAACAGGTAATACCTAGGGAGGGCTGGAAGTGTCCTAAAGTGAGGAGACAGCCTGGCCTCCTTGCCTAGTCCTGTGTCTCTGTTGTCCAGATATTCTCCATAAAGATGGCATTATCAACAGGAAGGTCCTAGGCAGCCGGGTGTTTGGGAACAAGGTAAACACGCTCCTCTCCAGGGTTTTTTCTGCTGCTTCGAGACCCAGAAGTTGGGACCTAGTGGCCGTCTCTGGTCTGCTCCAGAGTGCGACTTTCCACTCATCTGTTCCCAACTACCTCTTCCTTCAGACTGGCTCCATCTCCAAGGGAAGGTAAACTGCCCATTTCCTCTGTTTCCCTCTTCAGAAGCAGCTGAAGATACTCACGGATATTATGTGGCCAGTTATCGCAAAGCTAGCTCGAGAGGAGATGGATCAGGCTGTGGCTGAGGGTGAGTGGGAGTGATGATGGGAGCAGCCAAGGGGGACATTAAGCAGATTCTCCTGGGAGCTTCCTGACCCTGAGCCAGACCCTCTGCTTTCCTGGGATTAGGCTTCATTGGCTCTCTGGTAGCAAGTGGTGGTGTGCTGCTAGCAGTGACTGGGGTCTCCCCACAGGAAAACACGTGTGCGTGATTGACGCTGCTATGCTGCTTGAAGCTGGCTGGCAGAACATGGTGCATGAGGTGTGGACCGTTGTCATTCCTGAGACTGAGGTATCTGGACCCCATCTCCTGCCACATCCCCACTGCAGACCCTCAGCCTACTCCGAGCCGGGAGGCTGACATAGGCCTTGTCTGTGTCAAGGCTATACGACGCATTGTGGAAAGGGATGGCCTGAGTGAGGCTGCGGCTCAGAGCCGGTTGCAGAGCCAGATGAGTGGGCAGCAGCTTGTGGACCAGAGCCACGTGGTGCTGAGCACTTTATGGGAACCACATGTCACCCAGCGCCAGGTGGGTGCCAAGGGAAGGGCTGGGTTGTGGGGAGGAAGTCTCCAGTGGGTGCCTGCCTGACCTTGTCTTCTCCTTCTCCAAACATTCCGACGGCTCACAGGTGGAGAAAGCCTGGACTCTCCTGCAGAAGCGCATCCCCCGGACGTCGTAAGGTCCATGGCTGACATCAAGTTCTCTGTGGGGCCAAAGTGGCCCCTGGAGCTGCCAAGAGATTCAGCGGTGAGGAGGAATGGGCGCTACAGTGCTCCTCCTAGCTTGGGCCTAGAGGGCTGAGCCAAACTGAGGAGGGCAGGGCAGGACCTGATGGAGACGCAAAGCCTACCCAGCTTGCTGGGGTTTGGCCATCACTGCGGATGTGGCTCATGGGGGAGCAGGCCCCTCTGGCACTGGTGCCTACTCTTGCCCACCGTGTCTGTTGTACCTGCGGCTGCCTGCGGCCAGGGCAAACACTGAACCTGTAACAGAATTAAAGGTGAATGTTGCCAGGTGCCGCGTGTATGGTGTCTGCCTCTGTCCCGAGGTCTCTGGAGGCGGCGGTTAAGAGCACGGCTTTCGAAGCTAGCCAGATCGAGGTCAGCCTGGGCCCTTTCACTGACTGCTTTGGGAGAAGCTACAGACCTTCTGGTTCCCCGGTTTTCCTATCTGTAAAGTAGCTTGGCCAACAGGCTCTCTGAAAGCGTTTCTCCCGCTGGTCTCCTGCCAGACGCCTGGCTGCTTGTCGGAGGACCGGCCTTCGCTATGCTAGGCGGGGCCTCTGCCCTCACGGAGCCGGAGCCCGGCGGGGCGGGGTTGGCCCAGGTGGCCTGGCCGCCGCCAGGGCCCGCACAGCGCGTGCACGCAACTATCGGCGACACTGGATGAGCCTTTTGAGGGGACCGCATTTTACAGAATGTGCCTCACGTTGCGGCAGGAGGGACGCCGACCCCGAGGGAGCGCAGGGACGGACTCCGTGTCCGCCCCGGCGCCAGCGTCCCCTGCCCGGTGTCCGAGTCTCTGGGTCGCGCATGCGCGGCCTTCGCCCCGCCCTCCGCCTCTCGTCCCGGGTTGGTGGGTTCGGGTCACATGGGTGCGCCTCGCCTCTTCCTCGCGGCAGGGGGCTCGCCCGCGGGCTGGTTTCCGGTTCGGTGGGTCGGAGATGACGGAGCCGGGCGCCTCTCCGGACGACCCCTGGGTCAAGGCAAGCCCCGCGGGCGCGCACGCCGGCGAGGGGAGGGCGGGTCGGGCTCGTGCACGTGGGGGGGCCGGAAGACGAGGGGATTCCTTGCAGTCCCCAAAGGTCCCCCCGCCCTTCGGGCCCCGGGGCTGCAGAGAAGACAGCTCTCACCCCGCGCGTGCCAAGGTGGGGAGACAAGTGACGCGTGTGTGCACGAGTGTGAGGGGACGGGGTTTAGGGGCTGGGAGGTGCTGGAGCGGGGTGGGGGCGGACGGGATCCTGCGGAGGGGTGGCGCTCCCAAGGCCTATCGGCTGTTGGCTCGCGGGGCAGTCTTGCAACCGCCTGTGCACCCCAGAGGTCTGTGTGTGTGTGTCTGTGTGGACACGTGTGGACGTGTGGACGCGCGCGCGCATCCTGCCATTGCCTGCGCACCCTGTGGGGGTGGGGCGGGTCTGGGTAGGGGTGTGTGTGCGCGCGCACGCAGGGAAAGGAGGCACGGTCTCAGGCCGGGGTCTGATGAGTGTCTCCTTTGCTTGGTGACGCAGGTGGAATATGCCTACAGCGATAACAGCCTGGACCCCGGTGAGTGTCTCCTCCACCGTCTCCAGCTCCCTGATGACACTCCCGCCACAGCCCTATAGATTCCCCTGCTCTTGCCAGCCACACCTGAGCACAGTCCACTGTCCCCGAGGCGAGTTCCTGCCCTGAGACAGTGAGGGAGGAGCTGCAGGACAGGGGCAGGAAGGATAAGGGGACACCTAGTTCCCTCTGCTCTGAAGCGGGGAAATGATGACAGTAGTGACAGCTAGCCACCCTCACCCTCATTGTGCCCAGATGCCATCTTGTGAACCAGATATCATTGCAGGCCCACGGAGCAGTGTGGACACCAGGGACAGGCGCATTGCAGCATGGCACAACAGGAAGTGATGATCCAGTATGGGTGGCTTTGGGGTTGAAAGGGAGAGGTCAGCATTTAAGGATCCGGAAGCCATTGTACCCACAGGTGTCTAAGGGTGTAATGGTGTTCCTCTGCCCTACCCCTTAGTGATCAGGACCTCTCTTTTCCAGGGCTTTTTGTAGAAAATACCCGAAAGGGGAGTGTAGTGTCCAGAGCTAATAGCATCGGTTCCACCAGTGCCTCTTCCGTCCCTAATACAGGTAGGCAGCCACATGCCCCTACCTGGGGGGGGCCTCAGATATACCATCATTTTAGTATATTTCCTAGACAGGAAGCTCCAGTCATCCACATGGGGGTGCTGGAGGCCTAGTGTTAGACATAGGGTCTCCCTGTTTTTTACCTCATTTAGGACCTTAGGTTCTTCTATCCATTTGCTGTCTCTGGGCACCGGTTTTTTCTTCCCTGCTGGGCCCCACTGGGCCTCAAAATGACCTCTTCTGCCCCCAACTTTGAGCGTAGATGACGAGGACAGTGATTACCACCAGGAGTCCTACAAGGAATCCTATAAGGACCGGCGGCGGCGAGCACATACTCAGGCTGAGCAGAAGAGGAGGGACGCCATCAAGGTGACTGGGAGGCCTGTGGCTCCACCAGCGCAGGAGGGCCCTACAGGCTTCAGGTCCCCTCTGCCCCGACCTCATCAGACAGCCCCAAGCATCTGGGGTGGGGGGTAGTTGATCTAGTCCCTTGACATAACCACCACCCTCCTTCCAGCACCCCAGCCTCTTTGTGAGCATGGAGTTCAGTTCGCAGGAAGAAAGCTTTGTGCCCATTTGCCTTAATTCCTCAGAGTTAAGGAAGCCTTGTCTCCCCTCCTGTCTCCACAGAGAGGCTATGATGACCTTCAGACCATCGTCCCCACCTGTCAGCAGCAGGACTTCTCCATTGGCTCCCAAAAGCTCAGCAAAGCCATTGTCCTACAGAAGAGTATGGCCAGGGAACGCACTTGGGAGTGGTTGGGGCCAGTGGGGCTGTGCAAAGGCCAGAGCCTTGTACCCACTCTTGGTCTGCCCCTGGTGGGGTGGTGGTTATGAGAGAGTTGGAGCATGGGGGGAGGTGGGGAAATAAAGGACAAAGTCTTGTTCTTCCGGTTGACACTTGTGTGTCCACCCCAGCCATTGACTACATCCAGTTTTTGCACAAGGAGAAGAAAAAGCAGGAGGAGGAGGTGTCCATGCTACGCAAGGATGTCACGGCCCTAAAGATCATGAAAGTGTAAGGGGGCTGCTGAGCTGGGGGAGCCAGGGCTTCTGAGGGGACCCGGGCTGACTTCAGTTCATACCTTCCTCTCGTTCAAAGGCCACATCAGATAATACAGGACAGATAATACTCTCACTCTCTTAGGCGGCCACTTAAGGCGGGACTCTGTACCCCAGCCGTCCCTGACACACAGCAGATCCTCCAAGTGCCTGTGGGATTCATTCACGGAGGGCAGGGTGGAGAGAGGTCACCAATTCTGTCCCCGCAGCAGTATCTAGCTGGGGCTGGATACAACCCCATTGCTCTCCGGGAGCCTCTTCCTGGGGGAGGACCTGGAGTACCTGAGCCCTGTTCTGCTTGCTTTCAGGAACTACGAGCAGATTGTGAAGGCACACCAGGACAACCCCCACGAGGGGGAAGACCAGGTCTCTGACCAGGTCAAGTTCAATGTGTTTCAAGGCATCATGGACTCCCTGTTCCAGTCCTTCAATGCCTCCATCTCTGTGGCCAGCTTCCAGGAGCTGTCAGCTTGTGTCTTCAGCTGGATCGAGGAGCACTGTAAGCCTCAGGTACGGGCTAGCAGGGGTCGTGGGGTGGGGGTCTTCTACCCTCCTCCGGGCACAGTGGCCCAAGTCATGATTTGTTCAGCAGGAAGGCATCAGCTTTTAGGTTTCTTGGGGGTGTCTCCCTTTTTTGCATCCTGGCCCAGGCTTTCCTGTTAAGGTTTTTTTTTTTTTTTTTTTTTTCCCCTGAGAGACAGAGAAAGGCAGAGACACAGGCAGAGGGAGAAGCAGGCTCCATGCAGGGAGTCTGATGCGGGACTCGATCCAGGGACTCCACGATCATGTCCTGAGCTGAAGGCAGACGCTCAACCGCTGAGCCCCCCAGGTGTCCCTCCCGTTAAGGTTTTGTTTGGCGAGACTGAGCTGGCCCCTACTCCCACAAGCCTAGCTCTGGCCTTTCTCAGGCCACGTTATGGCTGCCAAGTGCACAGGCCCTTATCATGGCAGCAGACTCACTTGGCTTGTTTGGAAAGATTCCTGGCTGCCACCCCAAGGCCCACTGAAATAGTTTACCTTGAGGTCTGTTGATTATCTGTAATGGGGCAGTGTGTTCATGCTGTTGCACTGAGTCTTCTGCTTCTGAGGCCTGGTTACCTTCTCTGAGGCTTGACTTGCATCTGAGAGTCTGACTTTTTTGTTTCCTGACATTTTCTGGAAACAACTTAAGCATACTGCAACAATCAGCGAATTTCGCACTGAACACTTAAATGCTGCCATTCCCATTTCTATTTGCTTTTCTCCATAGCTATCCATGCCTCCATCCCTTTCCCCCTGCTGTCACGGGACATTTCAGAGTAAACTGTAGAAAGCAGTGCGGCCCAGGGGTTTTTTTCTGGCACACCTTGTCTAGGAATAGGTCACTTAGCTGGTGCTCTGTCCTCACCTGAGCATCACATGTCTCCCTCTGCTGCCCCACCAGACCCTGCGGGAGATCGTGATCGGTGTTCTGCACCAGCTGAAGAACCAGCTGTACTGACCTGGCTCCTAGAACCTGCAGAAGAGCCAACAAGAGGCCTGAGTCTCCTACTTGGCCACAGAGCTACCGGGCTTATGAGATTGGACTGTGATACTGCACACTGGTCCACTGGTTCTCGGTGTTTGGTTCCCCAGCACCCCCTCATCTTCAGCGGGGCTAGGGTATTTGTTTTATGAAAACTTTAATTTATTATATTGACCACAAAACTCGAGCCTGCTGTCTTTCCCTCTCTCCATAAGAGTCCTTGGGATGGGGGATCTGCTCTGGGGACCCCCCAAGAGCTCCTGGCCTCTCCCCTTCTAAGCCTCAGATTTTTGCTCCTATCTACACATATCTGGAAGCTACTATTTGCATTTGGTTTGGTCTCTTGGCCCACATTTAGCTATTTTGGCAGTAGTTGGACAGGAAGAAAGGAGCACAAGGAAATATTCCCACAGTTATGAAGTGTGACAGCTGCCTGGTTGGCCCAAGGTGGGACCAGGGCTCTTCTGGCTGGCTCCAGGCAGGGCTGCCGGGATCCTGCCCTCACCTGCTACTCCATCGCCTCTCCTTCCTCCCCTACTGTGGGCACTGGAGGGAAGCGGCCTCCCTGCGTGCCCCTGCTCCTTCTACCCCCGTAGGCAAACTCTGAGCACAGCACAGAGAAGTCAAGTGTAACAGCACTACGTATTACAAGTTGTTTTTTTTTTTTTTTTCTAAACACCAACAGTGCAATTTTATTAAAGTTACAATTTTGGAAAATGAACTGGGCCTCAAAACCATTCCCGGCCTTCCTGTCAAGTATATCTGGGTCTGTGCCATCTCCGTGCTGCCTGTATTTCTCCCAGGACTTGGGGCTGGATTGTGAAGGGTTAGAGATATTATTTAAAGGCCTCCTTGGGTACAGAGCCTGGGGAAGTCTTGTCGAAGGCCTTGGGCTCCGTGTGTACACTGGCCCCTCTCTACCCTGTAGCCTTCCTCAGGGTTGTTATCTGGGAGGTTCGGTTATCCAGAGGAAATTAAGTATTTTTATATCAAATTATAATAAATATTGCCAGTGCTTTCCTTTAGCGTTGTTCCAAGTTTGAGCATTAAGTTCAAGCAACTAGAATGTGGACGATAAAACGAGTGTGACCGTCCGTCTGTTGTGGGCTCGCTACTCTGCTCAAGTCCCTGTCCCAGCTGCTTTGCCCAAAGGCAGAAGGCAGCAGGAACAAAACAAAGAGCCGACCTGAAGGAGGCAGCCAGTCCAGGACATTTCTTTCCATCCCCCTGTCTTGCTAGAGGACCCCTCAAGGGTCTGGGAGCTTCACGTTGTAATCTTCATCTGTCTCTATCCCAACTTCCTCCTGGGGCAGGGAGACAAATGAATAAGCCCTCCTTGGAGAGCACCCAGGGGAGCAAGGACAGGAGGGAGAACCACTTACAAAGAACTGCTTCTTGCTCTTGGGGTAGCCTTCCAGAATTGCATCAGATAGCTCTGTTGCCTGACAAGAAACAAAACCACCCCTTTTTAGGTGGGAGCACTGCCTGGCAGGTCCATGCTGCTGGGCTGCAGTTTCTCTGGTGGCTGTAATACTTACCATCCTCTTCCGCTTCCTCCATTCCTTGCAGTACTTCTGCCTCTCTCTGTACACCTGCACAGGGAAACAGCTGCCTCTAGCCCCCTCAGCCCACAGCAACTCCTGGGGGCAAGGTGTCTCCTCACTCCTTCCTGACTCCCTGCTTCTAACCTCCCTCCCAACTCACCTGTTCTTTCTCCTCTGGAGTCACGTGGTTGGAGGCTGCTTTGATGTTCTTCAGTCTCTCTCTGTAGGCAGCACATTCCTTCTTCAACTCCTGGATCTCCTTCTGCATCTCCGGTGTGGTCAGGGCACTAGTTAGCTCCTTCAGCTCTGAAACCATATCTCTCTGGGGTCACCGCCTACCCCTGAGGATGGGGCCTTGTCTTTCACAGTGGGCGCCCCCTGCAGTAGGAGACTGGCCCCCTACCTCGTTCTAGGTTCTATACACAGGGTCCAGAATGAGTTCCATATTCTGGAAATGCTCAGCAGAGATTATAGCTTATCAAATTACTGGTTTATTCTAGTTTCCCTTCCTCTTCCATCTAGAAGCAGTGAGGCTGAACAATCCATTCCCTGTAGCCAGTTAAAGAAGTGGGCACAGAGGGAGTGTGGGCACAGGACGCTGATAATGTTAGGGAGAGCAAATGCATGTCTTGCCCATTTATATTCAAAAGCCGTTAGCCGTTCTAGATTTAATAGAATTCCCAGGGCAGCCCAGCAGAGAGACAGATTCACTGTTGCAAGACAACACTGCAGTCAGCAAACCATTCACCTAGTAATTCCAGACCTCCAGACTGACCCTGACCCTAGGGGCACCTTTGGGGGCTGCCCGGTCCTACCAGCCTCCATGTGGCGGCAGCTCTGCTGTAAGCTCTGCACCTTAGCGGTCAGGGCCACAATTTTGGCATCCAAGCCCTGGAGGTCAGCGTCGCTCACAGTGGCAAACTGGTCCTGCCAGAGATGAGAGGAAAAACAGAAGGGGGCTGATGTGAGGCACAAGGAGGAGGCGGGCAGGGGGTGTGGGGCAGCATCACATGCACGCAAGACTGTGGGGCTCCCCAACCCTCCAGAGGGCCTGGGAGAACAGTGGGAGGGTCCTTGTGAGAAACCATTCAGTTTAGTACTGACTCCAATGAACAAGGTATAAAGAGAAAGTTAAGACCTGATGCTTTTCTTCAAGGGGCTTCTAGGCTGGCAGGATGCTGAACAGAGCAGAGATCTCACTTTAGTGGTAAAAGCACTCACTGGGCTAAAGGAATAAAAGGACAGTCTTCCCCAGGTAGTGATACCTAAACTACACACATTCCACAACAGGAAGAACCAGGACAGGTAAAGGGGCGGGTACTATTCAAGGGACTCCAGTATGAGTCTGAGGAGCCCGTCCCATGAGAGAATAGCTGCTACCAAGGACAGTGGGGGGCTGGCTGGTGGTGACGGGGAGCTGGTGAGGAGGAACAGGAATGCCAGCCAGCCTGGGCAGTGTGGCCTCTACATTAAGGCGAGGCAGACCTTTAGAGCAGCAGACAGCAAACTATAGTCTGCGTGCCAAATCCTGCCAGAGACAGGGTTTTGAAAACAAAAAATTTTTGGAGCATAGCCATGCTCGCTCTATGTACTGTCTGGGGCTGCTTTTGCTCTATAGTGGCGGGAGTGGTCAGGACAATTGCAAAGCTGAGACAAGAGACCATCGGGCCTGTAAAGCACAAAAAGATCAACGGTCTGGTCCTTTATAGAATAAAATCTGCACAATTCTCCCTTAGGGAATCTTCATTAGAGTAATAACACAATGAAACCTATTTTAGCAAAATTAGCCTTGATGGTGGTTTGGTTCAGTTAAACTAGTATTCGGTGTCTACTGGGTGTTAGATACTGGGTGGCTCAGTGGTTGTGTCTGCCTTTGTTCCCAGAGTCCCGGGATCGAGTCCCACGTCGGGCTCCCTTCATGGAGCCTGCTTCTCCCTCTGCCTGTGTCTCTGCCTCTCTCTGTGTGTCTCTCATGAATAAATAAATAAAATCATTAAAAAAAAATAGACAACTGAAGATACCTTTTTAAAAAAATAGGTACTGGGGTGAGAGGGTGCTGCACAAAGGAATATGAGTGAGAAGTGGGGTCTTCCCTAGAAGAGCTGCAGTCAAGACAACCACAATACAGCAGCCCTCAACAAGGTTAAGCGCTTAGAGAAGAGGCGATTAGAGAATTCAGAGAAAGTCTCTGGAGGTGATGTCTGAGGGAAATCCTGAAGGATGAGTAGGAGTTAGCTGAGCAAAGAGGCAGAAGAGGAAGAAGGGTCTTTAACGCAGGCAGAGGAAGGGCACAGGAGTACAACACATCTAAATGGTCTAGTACTGGTGAATGGACATAGACGGGACAGGTGAGGCAGGCGGCAGCCTGGGACGGGGTCCCCAAGTACCTGTCCCTTGTTCTAGGGAGCGCTAGTTTGAAGTAGGAGAATGGCACCAGATCTGCACTTACACAGACCTTTCTGGCTGCAGTGTTTAAGGTGATAGAGGAGGCCAGCAGATGTTGGGGAGGGGTATCACCAGAGATGAGGAGGACCTGGGCTTGAGCAGCAAGGACAGGTGGAAAGGAGAGCGTAGACACAGGAAGGGGGGAACCAACTGGACCTGATGGCTGATGAGGATCTGAGGTCAGAGTGACTCCCCAGTCTCTGGGTTGGGGCAAGAGTGACTCCGCGGAGGGAGAAGCTGGAAAGGGAAGCCCATTCAGGGGAGGTAAAGAATTCTGCTTTAATGGTATTGACTTAGAAAGGCCTGGATGGCGTCCAGGTGGTGGTCTGGCCCAGAGATACAAAATTAGCATTACCTGTGTTGGGAGTGAGGGGTGGGGACAGAAGGCCAATCATCTGGCAGATGGCAGATCTAATCTAGAGGACGGGGAAAAAGTCACTTCCAAGCGGGAATGGATCTTGGCAGCAATCCAGCATCTGTCATCTATCATATCCCAATCTGGAAGTCTCATCACATCTGGATCACAGCGAAGGGAGTACCCACTTTGATTTAAAGGGTGCCTGGGGCCCTTTTCATGGCGCGAGTCAGTGACTTCCGTGAGGTGCCTCAAACTCTCCCAGAGAGAGTTCATTCTAGAGAAGGCCATTGACCTCATGTCGGGGTCTGACACGGGCACAGGTTCCCCTCACCTGGTCCGCAAAATAGATCTTCTGCTTGCCGTACATCTTCTCTTTGATTTTGCCTTGTTGGGCCAGCTGCTCCAGCGCCTTCACCACCGCCTGGCAGAGGGGAGGGGCCGGGCCATCAGAGGAAAGACTTGCGGGCCGGCGCAGCGGGGGGCATCTCAGCCCGAGACCAGGGAGCGCCAGACACGCTTTAGGTAGGAAGCCCGAGGCTGAAATGGCAGCCTCGAGGGAGCAGCACCCCAGGCGGGTTCGAGGGGCCCCAGGGGGAGGACTCTCAGGGGACGCTCCTCACCGCCTTGCCCAGGCCGTGTTCCCGCTGCAAGTTCCCGAACACGTCCTGCGCGCTGTAGGGCCGGTTCTGCTCCTGCAGGTACCTCAGGAGGATCCCGGGGGCTACGAGGAGACGGGCCAGGGGCGAGGCTCACTCAGCCGACCCCTCGCCCGCCCCCCCGCCCGGGCCTTGCCCGCGCCCACGGTCCCGTTTACCTCCCGCCGCAGCCTCTGCCCGGCTTTTACTCATGGCCTTTTCCCGCCGCCAACTCGGAAAGCCGGACGTTGCAGTTGCTCGGGGCAACAGCTGCTTCCGGCGCCGAGAGGGGCGGGCCGCGGGGCGGCGGGCGGAAGGGGAAGTCTTCGCGAAGTACAAAGCGACCTTTCTCGGGATCCGTAGTTCAGTTCGGAGCCGAGCGCCCACTGCGAGGTTGGGGGGGGAGGGGTCTCCGCAGCGGGGGCGGGGCGGGGCGCTCCCTCCCTCGCGGGGCGCAGGCCGTAGTAGATCACTCCTTGAAGTTCCGAAACCCACTTGCAGCGGCGGCTGAGCTCTCGTGACCGTGAGCTGGGTCGGGGTTCCAAGGAAGCTTAGGACCCAGCTCCCGCTGGACTAGCGACTTGCCCAAGGTCACAGGGTCAGTAACCCACAGGGACGAGTCCTGTCCCACGGCCCAATGCTCTTTTCGCCGGTCAGTCTCATATTCGTAAGACAGGAACAAGAAGTACTAGTAGGGTGTTTGGGGGGACCCGAGAAGCCTTAAGCCCCCAAAGGAGCCTTGTGCCACCCTTATTTGCCGGTTACCGAGCCTCGCACATAGGGGGCGCTCAACATGTGCTGCGGTTTGGACGCCAAGGAAAGGCAGGGTTGGGAGGGGGCTACTGTTAAGCCGCAAAACTTGTAGAAAAGTTTCCTGTTGGCCAAGTCAATCTTATGGCAACACCTGGCAGGTGTTTTCCACTCCTGCCCACAGTGGCCAATGGGACAAAGCCTGAAATAAGTGTTTCTAGTTTCTGAGGTCAGCTGAAGGCCAAAGAGCAGCTGTCCCTGCAGCTCAATCCAGAGGAGCACGGTGCTACTTTTTAAAGCCTTCTGTTACCTAAAGTCTCATTAGCCTTTGAAGCACGTACGTGTCTTCACACGGCTAGGGAACAGTATCAAGAATTAAAAATGATGGGACTGCAGGCTAGATGCCAGCCACGAGAGCCAGTTATGCTGTCTGGGCTCTCCTGGGGAGGGGAGGGGAGGAGAGGGGAGGGGGCCTCATCCCATGGTGATTGTTCTGACCATCACAAAAGTCACAAATGGGGACAGGCAGGTGGGTCCCTCACACCTGGGCTTCCTCTTCTGAGGCTGTCACCTCAGATTAATCCCATTTTGGATTAACAGACTGTCAAGGGTAAGACACCATTCAACATTAGTCTCTTAAAGATTGTTCTCATACAAGATTTATTCCCCAGCACCACTCCCCCCCACCCCCGCCCTGCCCACCCATCCCCACCCCAGTTCACAGTGGAGGACTAAGGAGATTCAGAGCATGATCCCCCAGGTACAAGAAACACCTTCTGAAGATTTTGCTCTCCTTCCTCCCTCCCTCTTGCCAACTTCCAAGGCCTGAAGCTACACACTCATGCAAACACACCAAAACCCACTCCTCTTCCACACTTCCTGTTTTTTTTTCCCACATCAGAGCTCACCTGTGAGCTCATCTGGGCTCTGAGAAGATAGAAGGTGTCCAAAGTCTGAGAACCGTAAAGTGGGGAGATGCTACTGACTCCTAATCTTTCACACACAAGTGACTGTGAAACAGGCACCTAGCTCTTCTTCCTTCTCTTAATTTTCACTCCTGGCCTCTACCTTTTCCATCAACCAAGAGCAAACGTGTTAGCACACTCCCACTTGCAGCACATGAAAATGGGCTCTGTCCAACATCCCTTGCCCAGGTATGGGGGTGTTGGGGGAGTGGTCCCTGAGGATCAGCAAAGGGTTAATGCAGAGGGCAAGAGGACAGAAGAGTTTGGCCTGAGCTCTGATTGGGGAGGCAGAGAGGCTGTACGCTGGCATAGGTTTAGAATTACCATTTTTAGTTTTTGTCTCATGATTCTTCTAGGAGTGGTAGAACAGATACCCCTTAGAAAGGTCTCTGCCGACTACAGACATATTCTTGCTAACTGGCCTCATCCTTAAAAGAGGCCCCAAGTTGGGAAGCAGTTGAAAATAAAAGTATTAAAAGGAACTGAATAGGGAGTAAGAATAGCTGGTGCAAGAAGAGCTGGTGGCTCCTGGGGTGAATGCCAATGAGCCATTTGTAAAGTGCTACTTTGACATCCCCCATGCAATTATTGCTTCTCCAAAGGAGGAGCAGGGGAAGGAACAGGAACATGGAAATGGATATGGTATGGTATTGCTTTGCTCGTTGCTCAGGCTGATGGCCAAATGGAGCCGGGGGTAAGCAGCACCAAAAATGACCAGGCAGCTTCAGAAGATTCCATGAGACCAGGAGATACAGAAGCACTCACCCTCTCAGCCAGCTGACCCCACAGCCCAAGGTAATGTCGAAGAGGCCCACCCCCACATCATGTTCACATTTCTAAATTTCACAAGCACTATTTTGGAGCACTGGAGATTAGGCCTCAAGAAATGAGGATGGGCTGGGGCAGAGGGAGCAGGCCTGCTCTGCAGAACCAAAAAACTTGCTTAGAAAAAGACAAATCAAATCATGGCTTAGCAAAAGAGGAAGATGGCAATGTAACACTTCCGGCTGCTGCCTGACTTGGAGCTCCAGGAGGGTGATGAAGGGAGGAAGGAAGGAAGGGAAGGGTGCTTCTATCACTGAGGGCCCCCGAGCACCCATACCTAGAAGCAAACAGCAGCACCCCCTCAAAGGGGAACCAATACCCCTGACTACTTTGTTCCCCAAAAGTACCATTCTGATGGAGAGAAGCCTCCCTCGGGGGGGAGGGCGGGGAGGCACTCTCACTGCAGTGATTGAGCTCAGAAATGGGCATCCAGCTGGTAGCAGGGGAGTGAGTATCCTCTCAGCAGGCCTGAGCTTCGACCAGGCCACCAAGCATACATATATAATTCAGTGGATGGGACCTGGGTTCTTCCCTTGCCCCTTCACCTTAAGTGGGATAGGAAGAAAAAAAACCTAAACCACAGTGACCCCTAAAAGGAGTCTCTGCCTCAGTGGCTCCTGGAACTGGCAGGGTCCAGCTGATTCAGCTCCGACTGGTCCAGAAGTTCAAAGTCATCCCCTTCAGCATCAGTGTCCAGGTCTGAACTGGGGGCCCGGAGGAAGCCTCTTGTTGCTCTCCGGGGAGGCGGGCCAGAAGGGCCTGGCTGAGAGGCCCCTGACAGAGCCAGGTGGATCATGCCCTGGGAGACCAGGCTGGCAAGGTTGCTGGTGAGGTTGGATCCTGCAGGCAGGGAACCAAGAAGGAGTTCCGGCAGTACAGCTTCATCCTGGCTAGCAGGGGGGTTCTGGAGCTCCCCGGCCCCTGGTGGGGAACGGTACATCAAGTTAGGCATCCCAATGCTAGTATCGTCCTCATCATCCAGGCCAGCAGGATCCACGTTAATGGAAGGGAAGTCTGGAAGGTCTCTGGCAAAGGATTCTTCTGGATCGCTGTGACCATCTAGGTCTGGGAGAGTGGAATAGAGGTGTTTTTGAGACATGGCAACAGCCTGCCACTCCTGTGCCCTAGCCCCACAAAGCAAGCCCCATGTAACCAGATTTTTCTACCCTGAATTTCTCAAGGTAAAGCAAAACCTGTAGTACTGGTCGGCTTCTCCCCTCCACTTATAGACTGCTATGATCTCTACTGTCCAAAGAATTCCATCCCCTTCTGCCAACCCAAGGCTCCAGGAAGATTTCAAAGAGAGCAGTGGTGCAATCCCAGCTGTAGCCATACCCGCAAAGCTGCTCTGCCACCTGTTCCACACCTCAGAAAACAAGAGAGGACCAGGCGGTATCCTCTCTGCCCATGAAGCTGAGCAGCAACTGTCATAGCTGTATGAACTCATGTCCACGGTTTCCCTCACCTTCAGAGCCTTCTGTTAGAGGTGTCTGGCCCCGTGAAAGATTGAATGTACCATTGTCTGTACAGGAGACCTCAGCATCTGAGTGCTCAGAGTCTGTGATGGCCAACTCCCTGGCAACAGTAGAATCATCCAGCTTAGGAAAGAAAAGACCAACAAGCCTGAAGAGAGGATGCCATTAGGAAAAGGTGCAGTTCCCCAGTTACAGCTCTACTAATTAGCTGGCCCTAATGGCTAGTCTAAGGCCAGCAGTGCAACCAGGCAAGACTGGGGACTTTAGTCAATATCTTGACCCCTTTTGGGCTGCTCCAAGGAAAATACCTGTACTTATCAATCTTGAGCACAAGAAGGAAAGCAGTCTGGGGAGTCAACCAGCCACTTACTCATAAGCAAATAACTGATCCAGAGATTACTTTTCACAGGTGGCCAGGAAGATACATTGCCCAACATAACACGGGCTGGGCTGTTAAAAGACAATCACGCCAATTCCAGAAGTTCTGCCATGATGGTAGAGATTAAAAGGAGACATGGAAGAAGGTGTGCTGGTCACCAGACCCAAACAGATCTACGCACAGTCCAAAAAGAATACTAGCTTTCTCCTCACGGCTCTTACAGGCAAGGAGAGGGTGGGGCCTTGAAGCACCCATAATGAGCTTGAAAACCTAGTTACCACCTAAATGTGAGGTGCTAGATGGTTAATGGGAGCTAAAAGAAAACTAGCCAGTGCTGCACCTCCCGCACCCAAGATACCTGAGGACAGAAGGCAGCAAGCTCCTCTTCACTGTCGCTGTGGTTGTCCAAGGCACGCTCTGGATATAGAGCTCTGCGGCATACTAAACAGAGAGAGCAGAAGGCCTTGACACCCTCCCTTGCAGGGCAGGGGTGGGGGTGGGTGGGAACCCCACCCGCCCCAGACTTCAAAGGCATAAAATCAGAACATAAGAGAATGAACCCTCTGAATTTGGCCCAAAGCCTACATTACAATGCCTAAGGGTAGGGTTGCTGAGCCTAAGTGGCAAGATAAGCTGATAACATAGGAGAGAAGATCTTCCAATGCCTCTCCTCCACCAGCCCCTTCACATTTTTGTTCTGGTCAGATGATTAACAACTCCTAGGATAGGTCAGAGGCAGACAGATGTCAAGAGGAAAGTGGACAGTATCATAGAGAGGGCAAAGATGCCCCACCTTGGTTAAATCAGGCTTTTGAGTACTGATACTATTCAGCTGGCTGTGCCAGGGGATAAGCTGGGCCTTGATGACCATGCAATGGGCTCTTTGAAGGTGAGGGCTTAATAAAACACCAAATATCACCAGCCCACAGAAGGGAGGAGAAAGTTCACACAACTGTCATTCATGTATTGGGAGGGTCTTAGGCTAGTATACTTCTGGCTTCTCAGGCAGTATGAAAGTATCACCTTTGGAAAGCAGCTTTCAGTAGTGAAAAGAGGCCTGGTTTAGGAGTTGCCATTTACTACCTGTGAAGTTCAATTTCTCCTTTTTTAAAAAAGATTTATTTATTCACAAGGGACACAGAGAGAGGCAGAGGGAGAAGCAGGCTCCCCATGGGGAACCTGATGTGGAATTGTTTCCAGGGTCCTGGCAAAAAAAAGGCACCCCTGAAGTTCAATTTCTTTTCTCAAGGTTGTCAAGATTAAGTAAAATACTTGTTAATAAAATTAAAATTAAAAAATATATAAAATAAATAAAAATATGCAGAGTTGCCACCACAGTGCTTGGGCACATGGAAAGTGCTTCATAAAAAGCAAGCAAACATTAGGGCTATCTGTCTGACTTTTATTCAACTTGGAAGAGCTTTTCCCAGATTTGCTTAAAATGGGAGTGTCCAGAATCCCAAATGCCAAAATTGGTAAGCCTGCAGAGGTTTCCCTGGAATAAAATATCACTTTTATCTACCCCCCCTTACAAAACAACCACACCCCACTTCTCCCACTTCTGAAGACCTGCCCGTTATGTCAGACCTATGGGCTTTTCTCTTCTCTTCCCCAAATTGCCCAAGTGGAAGGAAGCCTCTCCTTGACACTTACATTGTCTCTCTCTCTGCTTGGACATCATGTAGCCACGGACACTGAAGTCCAGCCGTTGCAGAGCTGGCTTCAGCCGTACATATGCTCGATCCCACAGCCGGTGGTACACAGCAAGAGGCCACGTCATGACAGTGACAACTGAGAGGAGTGGGAGACAGTGGCAAAGTGGAGAGGGGGCTGTACAAACAGTCCCGACCGTCCCTCTGCTATTGTGTCCTCTGACTAGACACTCGGTGTGGAATAGTTCTCCTTCATTCTGCTGGTGATCTTTAACAGTCTCCCGTACCACATGAGAGGGGCTCTGGAAGGTCTAAAGACTTCTGCCGCCACCTATATGGCTCTGCACATTAGAGTGGGCTACTGATTTATCAAGGACAGAACCAGGTGTGGTCACTTGCATATAAGTGTCATTGAGCCATAAATCAGGCTAAATGGTAACAATGCCTCAGTAATGACAACAAATCATGTAAGGGGCTGGCCACAGACATAGCTCCTCAGTTTTTCCAGCCCCACGCAAAATTCATGCCAACAGGAAGTAACTAAATCTAAAAAAACTGTGCTCCAGGAGAAAAAGAAGTGCTCCAGGATAAGCAGAGCCTAGTAGAGAAACCCCTAAAAGTTATATTCTGTCACACAACATACTAACTCTAAAAATTTCCTCCTAAACAGGGACAGACAGTCCTTTAGGGCTGGTAATACAATATATGTTAGTGGACCCTCATCAATTTCTAAAGCTGACTTGGTAAGAAAAGCCCTTTGTGTGGGGGGAGGCTGTTATAAGCAAGAAGAAAGATATTTTCATGACACCAAACAGATTATGAAAATATAAACAGGTCATTTCCTGGAGAACCAAAATATAAAAGTCCTCTTCCTAGACCCAGAGTTAGCTGTGGCTAGAAAAGCTAGGTGTAGGGAAAGCTCCGGAGGAGGTATGTGCCATACTTACGTATCAAATAGGATAGCAGGAGCCCGGGGATGTAGCGGCCCAAGACGGCCAAAAAGGTCAATATCCCACAGCTCAGCAAGCAGAACTAGAGGAGTCAGGAAACAGTATTTTCTGTTACACGGCAGGAGACTGGGGTGCGGACAAGGGAAAGGTGGAGACGACTGAAATGACTATGACCTATAAGTGGGCACGTCAGAATGACAGCTGTGTCTAGCCACTTTTGCATCTCATGGTGACTCTGCTTGGGATGAAAAGGAGGATGTCCATTTTATTCAAACTCCTTTTCCTTTGCTAACCCAACAGGGCTGCACCTTTCCCGCTGGGAAATTGGTTTGCACAGGCTTAGCCAAAAATTCTCTCGGAAAGCAAGTGGTGGTGGTGGGTTTTTTAAGTTAAAAAAAAAAAAAGTAAAAAAAGTAAAAAACCCAACAACCTACCACATGTTTAATATGACACAGAATGCACACAAGCAAGCTCTCTTTTCCATCGTGGGGCAGGAAGATGGCTCTATCTCAGAGGCAAGCACCTAAAGGAGTCATCAACCTCTTCCCTTAGTCCTAGTGGCTGGTCAGAAGCCCTTCCTACAAATTCTCTTTGCCTCCACAATCATCACGGTCTTTTTCTCTCTTGAATGACACTATGTAGTCAAAAGACTGTTTCACTTTAGCATAATCTATACTGAGAAGCCAGAAATGAAAGTGAAAAGGGAAGAGTCTTACCTTGCCTGGGTTTTGCTTTTTGAAAAGCACAAGATTCCTTATGAAAATGGTCCCACTAACCCAGACTTCAGCTACGTGGTGGCAGAGCTCGGGCACGCTGAGCAACCGAGGGTGCACAAAGCCCCAGCTATAGGAGAGAGAAGGGGGAGCTGTGAAAGGAGGGTGTTGAGGGATTCCCCCCATCTTGCTGTGGCATTGGCAGCCAATGCTTCTAGGTTTCAACTGGAGCTTGGGAGTGGCTAGTTCTAGGTTCTTTGGAGGTGAAGTGGGACTTTTTTCTTGTCTCACCAGGTTGAAACTTGAATTTAGGGACTAGGAGGGGACATTTGTTCTGACAACTCCACCCTATGAGCAAGCAGTCCAATCCACGTGTATAAACCTGCCACTAGCTCCAAGGCACTTTGTGCTTAGAAACATCTTCCCTGCACTCGGACCATTGCAATTCACTGTGATTGCAATTCAGGGATAAAAGTAAAACACAATCTGACACTGCTGCTGCTGAGGGGGAGGCAATGGTAGATGTGTCCCTCAGAAAATAAATATAGCAAAAGTAAAATAAACCATAGCAGAGGAAATTCCTTGGATCAAACATATGGGATGAATGAACTGAGAAATGAAAGCAAGAGCTGTAAGACACAAGAGGAATCTTTGGCTTGCTGATGCCAGGAACCAATGTGTTTTCTGACCAGAAACTTTTTAAAAAGCTAGAGGTCACAGAAAACACTAAATGATCTGGAATAAAAGTCAGGAAACAAATGAAATAAGCTGCCTCTAAGTTTTTACAGTAGAGCTAAAAAATGCAGCTAACTCCTTGGCATATCAGGTTACAGGGCACTATAATGCTCCTTTTCAGAAACTTTTCTTGTTAATAGCAGAGGACACTAGCAATCTCAACTTGCTACCTGAACTTTAGGATTTGTTAAGATGATTATTCGGAACAGACTAGGTTCTCAGCTCATACTCTGTATCCATAACATGGAGTTAACAACATGTAACCAGAATATTACAACAAGAGAATCAATCAGAGCAACAAAAAGGGATTTAATTAGTGTTCCATACCTCTCATTGTCTAATGCGTCGGGTCTTGGCACTACAATATTAAAACAAACACCAGCATTAGTTGGTAGGGCAAACTAAACATAAAAATGTTAGGCTGTTGGTCTGACAGCTCGAGTTTTAATAGGTTTGGGGAAAAGAAAATAGTAATAGCCAATAAAAAGGAGACACCAGGTTATACTGACAGAGTTAGGGGAGTGCAGACATGGGGAGGATGGCTGATGCCTGCTCATTTCTCTGGTGGGCGGGTGAGGGGATCCAAATGGAACATCAGGGTCCCTTCTACTTACTACAACTGAGAGCCAAGGTGCACAAGAAAAATGATCCACCCTACCCCTCAAGGGTGTCTTGGCTGCTCACATACATCAATGTGCACCAGGTTACTGAGGCATGTTAGAACTACTCCAAATCCAGAAATCTGCCTTTTCTCTTTAAAAAGAGATGCATTAACTACAATGAATGATGTCATCTTTTGACATTCACCAGCCATAAGACAGGTGATGAACTACATGATTCCTTAAAGTCTTTGCAAAATAGGATGGGAATGTATTTAAAAGCTATATACTCTCATGTAAATATCCTGCCAACACTTCAATGGCGTTTATCCCTTATTCTTCTAATTCCCTACTTATCAGTCTTAATGTATCTTTCTTCTTCCCAGCTCTCCAAGCCACCCATTGTTTGTTTCCATGAATACCTCTCTATTTCTCACACAGATACAGTCATAGTTTCCTATCAAGTCTCCCTCTTTCCCTTTTCTTTCCATGTGATCCTGTAAAATGCTATCAATCTTCTGTATCACCTCACAATATAACTCTAAAAAAGAAATGCTCAATGATCATTCACTACCTATAGGATTAAGCCTAAACTTCTAGGCCTAACTTGAAGGCCTTGTAAAATCTAATCCCAACATATTATCAGTTTTATTTCCTTTTAATGACCTCTTCATTCTGGTGAAAGTGACTAATTCCTTGTTCTCAGGAGATGCTTTGCTGCTTCTGGTTTCTCAGACTAATCGAACTACTGGTGCCACTAGAAACACCACTTCTCTCTTCACTTGTTCAAGTCACTTGCTTCATTCAAGGCCTGAACCAGGGCCAAAATACATGACAAACATACCAATTACATACTACACAGTGACATCTCTGGTACTGTTCTGTAGCTATCATTTCACTGGTCTTTTGTTTGTGCCTATATAATCTTTGAGAAAAGGAAACGTATCTTACTTTATATGAATCACAATGCTTAGCTTAGTGTTTTTTGCAAATAAGCAATTTAAAAGAAATTCCTGAGAGGCAAATTGATACTGCCTCAGTAAAGATGCAGTATCCAATGATGTAGATATGTCTATCTATTTTTTTTAACTTGAAGACTATTTATTCCTCTGGCCAATTATAAGGGCAAGAATATCTCAGGTGGTGGATACAGATTTCTTGAGCTTAGTAACAATGGGAAAGGTGGAATGCAGCTGTAAGGAACTACCGATGGAGCACCAGCCCTTCAAGTGTCTCCTAAAACAAGTAATTCACACATCAAAAGATATTCCCAGTTCTATACACTCCCTCATAAACCCCCAAAACTAAAGGTAAAAATTAAAGGAAAGACCATTTCCAGTTCAGACTGTTCTAAATGCTATCAAACTCACCTTTTATTTCAGGCCAGATTTTGTTCTTCCATTGGTCTATACATACAATGATCATCGAGCTGAATGCAAGTAAAAACACAAGACGAAGGGATGTCAGTGCAAAGAACCTACAGAGAAGAAAAAACAGAAGATTATTATTCAATTAAGCTAATTTCGGAAAGGACCATCTGTATACTTCAGGCTTTAGTAAACATACTTAAGTCCTAGTTACGTACCTTAAGAAAATCACTTAAACTTTCTGAACATTAGGGGATCCCCGGGTGGCTCAGCGGTTTAGCGCCTGCCTTCAGCCCAGGGCGTCATCCTGGAGACCAGGGATTGAGTCCCACATCGAGCTCCCAGCATGGAGCCTGCTTCTCCCTCTACCTGTGTCTCTGCCTCTCTCTCTCTCTGTGTCTCTCATGAATAAATAAATAAAATCTTAAAAAAAAAAAAAAGCTTTCTGAACATCAGCTATTGTATTTATGGGGAAGAGATAATTTGCTTCTGTAAAGGCAGAGGACTAAATCAAATAACTTCTTAAAGTCTCTTTCAAGTCTGCAATTCTATTAATTTCAGGGAGAAATTCATCCCTGATAACTTATTATAATGAAAACAAACACCCTTCTACCAAATTAGACCCCACTGTAGGGCAACAAACTGATAGAGATGTGTTACAAAGCATGTAATTCAATTAGGTATCTTTTTACAGATGGAGGAACTCAGGTCTAAAACAGTAAAATGATTTGATTAAGGTCAACAGAAAGTTAGCACTGAAGCAACATTCTAAATTAAATTAATTAGAATTTAATTAATTCTAGTTAATTAGAATTTAATTAATTCTAGTTAATTAGAATTAATAGCGGCCCAGCGGTTTAGCGCCTGCCTTCAGCCCAGGGCGTGATCCTGGAGTCCCAGGATCGAGTCCCACACATTGGTCTCTCTGCGTGGAGCCTGCTTCTCTCTGCCTGTGTCTCTTCCTCTCTCTCTCTCTCTCTCTCTCTGTCTCTCATGAATAAATAAATAAAATCTTTTTTAAAAAATAAATAAATAATAAAAGCCAGTTCTTAAGAATTAACACCAATACTTCTTAAACATTTCCAAAAAATTGAAGAGGGAACACTTCTGATTGATTTTATGAGGCCAGCATTACTCTGATATCAAAGCCAGACAAAGACAAGAAAACTAAAGCCCTATATCTCCCTCTCCCTGTCGCTCCCCCTGCTTGTGCTCTCCTGCACTCTCTCTCCCGTCAAATGAATAAGTAAAAATGTAATAAATAAAATAAATCTTTCACAAAATGTGGGGGGAAAAAGATAATCAAAAAACAAGTTCTATGAGTCTTTGTACTACACCAGCCTTTCAGTATCTTTAGGACAGTGCTGGCCCACAAGCTAATTCTGTCAGTCTGTGAGGAAGCCAAGTAGAAAATTTAGAGTAAACATTTAAAAAAAAATTTATAGCAATTTGACCAAGTAATCTTGAATCACAGAACACATTTGGGTTTATATTTTCTGTCTTTTAAACTTAATTTTTCAGGCACCCCGGGTGGCTCAGCGGTTCAGCGCCGCCTTCAGCCTGGGGCGTGATCCTGGAGTCCCGGGATCGAGTCCCACATCAGGCTCCTTGCATGGAGCCTGCTTCTCCCTCGCCTGTGTCTCTGCCTCTCTGTCTCTCGTGAATAAATAAATAAAATCTTAAATAAATAAATAAACTTAATTTTTCTAGTAACTTAATTTAGTAACTTTCTAGTAACTTAATTTTTCTAGTAACTCATTTATATTGCATTTTACAAAAGTATTGATTTGCAACAGATCAGGGACACCACTGGCCCTGACCATAGATGGTTCAGCAGGGACTGTAGTAGGCATAGCTTTTCAAGTCAGACTGGCTTGAGTCTGATTCTCTGAACACTCACTTAGTCATATGACTTTGAATAAATTAGCTTAACCTCTTTAAAGACTGTTTCTTCGTTTTGTTTTGTTTTTTTAAGATTTTATATTTATTCCTGAGAGACACAGAAAGAGGGGCAGAGACACAGGCAGAGGTAAAAGCAGGCTCCCCGCAGAGAGCCTGATGTGGGACTCCCATCTCAGGACCCCGGGACCAGGCCCTGAGCCAAAGGCAGACACTCAATTGCCAAGCCACCTAGGCGTTCGTGTTCCAGTTTCTTTGTATGTAGTGGTAACAATGACAGAATTTGGAGGATTGTTTGTAGGTTTTAGAAACAACATACTTAATTCCCTGTAAAAATATCATACTTGGGGCGCCTGGGTGGTTCAGTCCATTAAGTATCTGCCTTTCGCTCAGGTTGTGACCCCAGGGTTCTGGGATCAGCCCCGCATTGGGCTTCCTGCTCAGCAGGGAACCTTCTTCTCCCTCTCCCCGCTGCTCATGCTCTCTCATTATCTCTCTCTCTCATAAATAAGTAAATACATAAATAAATAAAAATTTTAATAGTCATACTTCATCTTGCTTAAAAAGACAAGAAAATATAAGCCTAAGACGTAGTTCTATTCAATTTTACAATGTAGAAGTGTTACTAGCTATTATCACAGCAAATGGATCAAACAAGGGTAAGGTTGGTTTGGTTACAAATGACCTCTTGCTTTCTCAGCTCAGCACACTACCTAATGACTTGACATAACCACAGAACAATAGAGTATAATCTTTATATATGTAAATGGAAAAAAAAAGCTTTATCTATGTGTATATATGAATACATCTACATATTCATGGATTGGCAGAGGAACTTTTTATTTCTAGATATTTTTGTACTGGTTTTCAATAAACATGAGTCCAGGGGGGACCCCTGGGTGGCTCAGCGGTTTGGCGCCTGCCTTTGGCTCAGGGCATGATCCTGGGGTCCCGGGATCGAGTCCCACGTCGGGCTCCTGGCATGGAGCCTGCTTCTCTCTCCTCCTGTGTCTCTGCCTCTCTCTCTCTCTCTAAGTAAATAAATAATCTTAAAAAAATTGTTTAAAAAAAAACATGAGTCCATGTTATGTAATTTTAAAAACTACACAAAGAGTGAAGTTCCAGTCACCAGTGATAACCCTATTCCAATTCCCCTCCACCACCATTTAAAGGACACTGTAATTATACATGAGATTAAAGAATGAAAGCAGCTTAACAAAAATAAGCCTCTAGAGCTGCCTAGTCATTAACCTTTTCTCCAAGGCCAACTCATCAACCCAACTAACAAGCAAATTTAACAAGGCGAAGGATAAGGGCTCTAGAGCTTTTTGCTCCTCAGTGCCGCTACTTCTCATTCCTGGCAGCAGGAGGATGTGGCAGGGCCACCGTTTTCTCCAGAGTGCTTGAAAGGGCTCCCTGGGGAGGCAATCCAGACTGTCTGCAATCTCTACTTCCCAGATCATAATTACTAACAAATATAAAGTGGGGTAGGGAGAGGATATTAAGCCCTTCTAAGAAAGGCTGATCTTCCAAAAATGATGGCGGTAAAAATACTTTATCCAAGACCTGAACTATTCTAGTAGTCTGTTATAGTTCCCACCTATGTTTCAACCCAATCCAACAAACATTTATTGAGTGCTCATTTTATGTAGAGGCTTTGAGGTATGCAGCCCAGTTATAGCAGTTACAGAAAAGAGAAAGACATGGACCTTACTTTCAAGTGTATTTATGTGTCTATCTGTGTTTGCAATATAACATGACAAGCTAACGATAACAAAGAAGAGGACATCTAAACTGGAATTTAAGAGATAAGTAAGAATGGGGTGCCTGGCTGGCTCAGTCAGTGGAGTATGCAACTCTTGATCTCGGGTTGTGGGTCTGAGTCCCACACTGGGTGTGGAGATAACTGAAAAAATAAAATACAAAAAAGAAAAAAAGAAAAGAAAAAGAAAACCCAGATAAATGGTAAGAAAACAGGATAAAAGGATGTGGGGAGGAGAGGGTACTCAGGGAGAATAGCCCGCTGGCATGACATATTTAAAGAACGACAAGCAGTTTTGATAGAACTGAAACAGAACACAAGGAGGAGATGAATATGGGGATAGCGTCAGGAGTCAGATCATGAAAAAAAAAAAAAAAAGGAGTCAGATCATGAACGGCCTTTTATGACAAGCATATTGGATTTTATCCTGCAGATAAAGGTGATACAGTAAAGTTTTATAAAAGGTATATTTTTGGGTCATGAAGGCTAAAACTGTGAACATCTTCTTGAACAAGATTAATCCTGGCCCATAAATTAATTTTAGGACTAGATTTATCTTTTTCTTGAATAAGCCAATGTAGGAATTTCAGAAGTTTTTCTGTGTGGTGTAAAATGACATTTCTTGGGAAAATAGTTTCTTCCATAAAGGTAAAACTTAATGGAAAGATCACCTCAATACACTGCAGTTGACCCCTCCAAGGTAACCAGACAATTAGCATCAATGTTCTCTTAGAGGTCTGATTGTCAAACATAAAATATGAGTAAGCGTGTGCTTCCTTCCTTCCAGGCCTCAATACTAAAACCCTAAACAAAAAGGTAGTATCAATCTCAGATTAGTGTGTTTTGAAAAAAAAAGTTCAGAAAGAGTAAAACCGGGACTAGATGAAAAGAAGTCACATCAAATGCTTATCATTTTACCAGACATAACCAGGCAGCCCACCTGTAAGAAAACTCTGCAAGTAAGTGCAGAGACAAGACATAGTTGGTGTTGGGGATTCCTGGGTGGCTCAGCTGGTTAAACATCTGCCTTCCACTGGTGTCATGATCCCAGGGTCCTGGGATCCAGCCTAGTGTAGGGCTCCCTATTCAGTGGGGAGTCTGCTTCTTCCTCTTCCCTCACTTGTACTCTCTCTCTAATAAACAAAATCTTTTTCTAAAAAAGATAAGATATAATTGAAGATACAGTATTTTTGAGATCAGTATAGGTAAAGGATGGATGAAAAATAAGGATTCTCCTGGACTGGTTTAGTCCTCCAATGTCTATTCATCCAGATCAAAAAACTCACATGCAGATATAGCAGTATATGAGTTTAATAAGACAGTATGTGAAACATTTTTCAGCTACTAAAATCAGCATGAGAACTTCCCAACTTAACTAAAGCAACTGCAAATGAAGTCAATTCTGAATATTCACATGTGAATTGTTCAATTTGGGGATTGCCCATAGCCTTTATCCTTTGTGGGTTCACAATCTATTTTTTCTTAATGATGCATTTTTTTCTTATTCGTAAAGGCAACCATGTTTATTGGAGAGTTTAAAAATGTAAGCGATAATGAAAAATGAAATTAAAAAGGAAATTAGTATACCATCTACGAAACACTCTTACCAAACAACAAAAGAAATTTCTTGAACCTGAATCTGATCAAGCCTCTAGATCCAACTACCAATTTACAAAAATATAGAGCACAAGGGAAATGTGCACAGGGATGCAATAAGCAAAATCCAGTCTGGGAAACACTTTATAGGACAAACTGATTTCTTCAACCAACAAATTAGGGAGGAAAAAAAGACTAAAGGAGGTCAACAGAATAAAAGATATGTAAAAAACAGATCAGTTATAATATGTGGACTTCATTTGGGTCCTGATCCAAACAATCTTATTATTTAAAAAAAAATTTTTTTTAGGGGAGGGGGCAGAGAGACAAAATCCCAAGCAGGCTCCATGCCCCTGACACAGAGCCCAACTCCAAGCTCAATCTCGTGACCCTGAGATTATGACCTGAGCTGAAATCGAGTTGGATGCTTAACTGACTATGCCACCTAGGTGCCCTACAAACAATTTTTAAAAACAAATAATATTTAAATATATATACATATATAAATTTAAATAAGCTCTATGCCCAATGTGAGGTTTGAACTCACCAAGCTGAGATCAAGAGTCATATGTTCTACTGACTGAGCCAGCTAAGCACCCCAAAACACAAATAGTATTTATGAAAAAACTGGAAATTTGAACACTGAAAGGAGTCATTAATTTTTTACATATGATAATGGTGCTGTTATTTTTTTTTTTAAGATTTTATTTATTTATTCATAGAGATGCAGGCAGAGACACAGGCAGAGGGAGAAGCAGGCTCCATGCAGGGAGCCCGATGCGGGACTCGATCCCGGGTCTCCAGGATCACACCCTGGGCTGCAGGCGGCGCTAAACCGCTGCGCCACCAGGGCTGCCCGGTGCTGTTATTTTTTTAAAGTCTTTATTTTTCAGAGATTCACATTCTAAAATATTTACAGATAACATTATAAGACACCTGGGATTTGCTTCGAAACAATGAAGAGGTGAAAAAGAACTGAGGTACAGAAGACACAAAGTTGGCCATGAACCGAAGAATTTTAAAGCTGGGTACATGATGGTACATATTATTACTCTACCTACTTATGGACATGTTTAAAATTTTCCTTAAGACAATGTTTGGTGAAAAAAAAAAAAAAAGACAATGTTTGGTGGTTTTTAAAAATGATTTATTTATTTATTCATTCATTCATTCATTCACAAGAGGATCACACTCCAGGATCACACTCCAGGATCACACCCTGAGCCAAAGGCAGAAACCCAACTGCTGAGCCACTCAGGCATCCCAAGAAAAAGTTTTGAAAAATGGCCCCTTATCCACATACATGCCCCCAAATGTGAACAGATGCTATTCTTTCATTTTAAAAAAAATTTTAAAAAATATGGTATATACATCCATGGATGTATATACCATATCTGGTTTAAAAACCTTCTTCTTTGGGACATCACGCTCAGGCCGTGATCCTGGAATCCTGGAATTGAGTCCCTTGTCAGGCTCCCTGCATGGAGCCTGCTTCTCCCTTTGCCTATGTCTCTGCCTCTCTCTGTGTGTCTCTCATGAATAAATAAAATCTTAAAAAAAAAACAAAACAATTTTCTTCATTTGACAATAGATAGGTTTTCCTGTGTCACCAGAAAAACATCAAAAACTTCTAAAATGATTGTACTGTATATATGTGTGTGTGTGTATATATATATACACAATTAGTCTTGTTAAATCTTTTCTAATTGAACAAATGTCTCCAATTTTTGATATAAAAAAAGCTGAACTATGTATCACTGAGCATATATCTTTGTTCTCACAATTACTTTAACTGGAATTACTGGGTCAAAGGGCATTGACTTTTTTTATAAGTGTTTCTGAGATAGAGTTTGCAAACCATAAAATTCACCCTTTTAAATTGTCTGATTCAATGGTTTTTAATATATTCAGGGTTGTACAACTATCACCATCATCTAATTTAGAACATTTTCACGATCCCAAAAGGAAAGCCATTACCAGTTGGCAATCATTCCCCATTTCCTCCAGTCTCTAAAAAGACACTTTTTTTTCTTTTTTAAGAGAGAGAAGGGGCAGAGGGAGAGGGAGAATCCCAAGCAGGCTCCATACCCAGCATGGAGCCCAAGGTTGGGTTTGATCTCACAACCTTGAGATCGTGACCGGAGTCGAAATCAAGAGTTGGTCGCTTAACTGAATGAGCCACCTAGGCACCCCAAGATACTAACTTAAATGTCTTAATATATGTTGTCTAATTACTTTCCAGAAAGATTATCCAATTTATGTTTCTGTCAACCACATGCCAATTTTTACATATTTTCCCCAGAATTAGATACTACCATTTAAAAGAACCTAATAAGCAGAAATTAGTAACTCATTGCCATTTACATTCACATTTTTTACTACTACTGAGATATATATCCATCAATTATTTTCTGCTTTTTCCCCAGCCCTTTTGTAAACTTTCCATCCCCTTTGTTAGGAGTTAAAATCCGGGATCCCTGGGTGGCGCAGCGGTTTGGCACCTGCCTTTGGCCCAGGGAGTGATCCTGGAGACCCAGGATCGAATCCCACGTCGGGCTCCCGGTGCATGGAGCCTGCTTCTCCCTCTGCCTGTGTCTCTGCCTCTCTCTCTCTGACTATCATTAAAAAAAAAAAAAAAAAAAAAAGGAGTTAATATCCAATTATCGGGGATCCCTGGATGGCTCAGTGGTTTAGTACCTGCCTTCCGCCCAGGGCATGATCCTAGAGTCCTGGGATTGAGTCCCAAATCAGTCACTCTGCATTAAGCCTGCTTCTCCCTCTGCCTGTGTCTCTGCCTCTCCCTCTCCCTCTCTCTCTCTGTGTCTCTAATGAAGGTTGGATAGGGTCTAAATAAACAAATAAATAAATCCAATTATCAGTCTAAATAAAATATTCCTTGGAAAAATAAACTGGTCTCCAGAAATATCATGAGGAATTCCAAAACTGAACAATTTTTTTGAGGTTAACTATCTGATGAATCCTCATTAGTACAGGTAAATTAGAATTTGCTATAATCATAAACAAAGAGCACATGTCTATCTTCCATCAAAGAAGATACTATTTCTGGTTTCCTTTTGTTATTACAGAGTAAGCCTGTCTCACTGGCACTTCAGAACAAAGCTTCCTTCCCATCCTATAGGGACAAAAAGCCCATTATTGTACGGCACTTGTGGCCGCTGGTTAATGAGCCAGTCACTGGTAAATCAGAATGAAAAAAATTAACCCAACTCACATAATGTAGTGATAGTTGTTGCTTACACAAAACCAGAAATGAAACCAGCTAGCTGCTAAACACCTACTTTATGTTAATGGACAGAAAGCACCCAACCTTACAATTAGGACAGATAAAAACTGATGGTGAAAGAGAGGTGAAAAAAATGTAAGCCAAGGCATCTTTGGGTGTCTCCTTGGCTACCAAAAGCAATAAGAACCTTCTGAAGACTAGCATTAGAAACATTTGCTCAACAGATTTCATCTGAAATTCGATGTGTAAATTCTCACAAAACAAATGTTTCTACTTAAATGGGCCCTGCCTTCCATTTCCTGTTCCTCACTGTTGTTTTTCACTCAAATTCTGACCTTTTAAATCAAAACTGCTGTACACCTTTAATCACTTCTCATTTTTTTATTTGGGGGGGTGAAGGAACAATTTTATTTTTTTAATTGTGGAAACAATAGATTCCATAATATCCCCTAGCATATAGGATGGTTAATGCAGACAAGTGACTGTCAAAGCAGGTCTCAACAGGGAATCAGCTAGTGATTGCTCTAAAGCAATATCCCTAATTTAAAGACTGTCTAGAATCCTAGAATGTTAAAAACTGGAAAGGAGCTCCAGAATCATCTAGCCTTCCTTGAATCATGTGCTGCTCTTCACAGAAAGGGGAGGCTTAGAATGCATCCATATTTCCAGGGCTCCTGGGTGCTCCCCTGATCTGCTAAATCAGAATTTAACCAGCAGGTAACTCCAACCTGTTCTTTTCTGAATCTGTCAGGATACATTCTTGCTGACTCAGATATTCTTCCTTCAAATCTCTCATTTACAGGTGGTGCTCACACTAATGCAAACACAACCTACTGGAAAGGAAGGCCTGACATTGCTGTTATTATCCTAGAGATAATAACATTATCAGTGACCAAAAGCAATATAGACTGGAAGACTTCTGACATAATCACCATAATTGCTCTGGAACCTGAAGAAAAAAAAAAAAAAGAATGAAAGCCCTGAAATACTATAGCAAGGCTATACATCTATCTCTTTTATTTTGTTGTTTTTATTCTGTTTTACTAAAATTTAAGAGGGTACATTCATAGGTACAGAAAAACTTTGACTGAGAATCCATATTACTGAAAGTTAAGAGAGGGACGCCTGGATGGCTCAGTGGTTGAGTGTCTGCCTTCGGCTCAGGTCGTGATCCTGGGGTCCGGGATGGAGTTCCACATCGGGCTCCCTGCATGGAGCCTGCTTCTCCCTCGGCCGTGTCTCTGTCTCTGTGACTCTCATGAATAAATAAATAAAATCTTTTTTTTTTTTTTTTAAGAAAGTTAAGAGATACCTATGTCAACTCTGGTGATTTTTGTACTCCTATCCAATCTTCTAATACCTCCTCAAAATGTGTAAGACATCTTAGTTAATAGATGTACCATTATTCAACACAAATAAGGAAAAAAACTTTCAGACTTAATTTCTCTCCGACCTGAGCCAATGATCCTTACATTTTCTAAACATTTATAGTATCAGAGAACTACACAGTTACCCTTCAACATTCCTAACTGAAATGTCAACATACATACATAATAATATGATACTACTAGAATGTTAAGTCTAACCTTCAGTTTTAACCCAAACTGCCTCCCAAGGAAGCTCATTTCCTAAAACAACAATCCTGTGAACTGTCACACCAAACTACCTTAGCCTCTGGGGGTTTAACACTATAGGTCACTCTGTAGCCTTAAGGGGTAGGAGTCCTCTTCTCCTTAAAGTGCAAGAGTCTCAGGAGTCGCACCTTCATTTTGCTATAGCTCTTTTCCACCTACTTCTAGAGGGATGGGAAGGTACCAAGTAACCATATTCTGGACACACAGCAGGCAAGCTACCAGGAAATGCCAGAGACAAAGACCAATCACAAGGCTTTCAGAGACCAAGAGTAAAAATGGGGAGCTGAGTGAGATTCTAAACATAGCGTATTAGTAAACTTTAACAAACACTTGTTGAGAGCCAGCAAATTAAAGCTACCTGTAACATTTAAAGTGGTGCCTCAGTAGGAGATCATGTTCAGACCTCAATTCCACATTCTACTTCAAAAGTCTCTCAGGCAAGAGGCCTACGGAAAGTCCCTTCAGAAATAACAACATACATGCTACTGATCTATTTGTATTAACAAACCCTTGGTTTCATTACTCATTTAAATCCTGATGAAGCTTATACGTCAGCTAACCACACTTTGATCCAAACTGGCTTACTGAGGACAAATTGCCTCCCCTTGGAGTACAATCTCAATGTAGGTAAAAAATGAAGTTTTGACTAGATGGTCTGGGGTTAGGGGTTGTAATGGGGGAGATGGGGAAAGGAAAAGAAGATCATTTTGGAAAACGCTCCCAATTGAGATGCTACAGTTAAAGGTTTCTGCCAGAGAGGAACAGGAAGAGAAGTAGGTACCTGGGGATCAAAGAAGCACTACCAAAAATAAATGAAGAATGCTGTAGGAAAACTTTATCACCAAGTTTGTTAAAGACTGGAAACAACTAATGCCAGAGACTGCTGCAACACCTTTAACCTGAGTCCCTTTCAAACTGTTAGGGGAGTAATAGCTGAAAATTACATCTTTCTGTCAATGAATTTGAAATTGTTTTACTCTAGTTCACTGAAAATCTTTCAGACAAAGGATAATAAACGGGTTGGTTTTAAAACAAGAAATTTTAGGATAAAAATATTTTTAGCAAAAAAATATGTATTTTTAGCAGAAACAAATTTTCTTTGGAAACATTGTTCCATTTCATACTTATCCAGAATAGGTTTATTTCATTCAGCTGTTGAAGCCCCTCCCCCCACCCACTTCAGTTCCCTTGGAATTTGGTGAATAACCTTTCCTAGTTATGAGTTAATTCCAAAGTATGCTCAGCAGATCTTATGAAGACCTATGTCCACCTTAGATCATGACAACTGAGAAGCAGCAGTTCCATTTTCACAAAGCATGACACACTGACTTTTAAAGCATATTTATAGTCTCACTTTTCCAGCTCAGGAAAATTCACACACGCTATTAGGCATCCTCAATTTCCCCGCCTATAAACCGTGCCTAAGAATGAATCTCTAATTCCTTGGGACAGGGATGAGTTGCAATCCTAAGTGGCTTTGAAATGGGTGAAATCTCACTCTCACTATTTCATAACTGTTTCTTGTTCTTCAAGAGCTAATTTTCTTTCAAGTTGCAGCTCTGGAGGCTCTCATTGACGCTCACACTTCACAACTTCCCTTGAGCAGGAGAGAGGACACCTAACGTGCCAATTCAGATCACTCAAGCTTGTTTTCTTATCACACCTAGGGATACCTTTGCAAACATCTCACGCCTCATGCAACTACCCCGATAACAACTGCTAAAATCAGAGCTCTGGGGATGGTCTTCAAACCATACTGGAGCAAACAAGAGACGGAAAGTGATGGCCTTAAGTGACACAGCTTTCCCGAGCCAAGACGAGGCGCCCTCGCTCACTGCGAGCGGCTCAAGATGTTACCAGAAGCTCCTGCCGTATGTGCGGGGCGAGGCTGCGGGAACAGGTAAAGCAGGGAAGATGACTGGAGGACCACGGGGAGGACTGCGGTGCCAAAGCCTAAAGGCGGGATGCGGTGGAAGGAGGTGAGGCAAAATTAGGCTGGTACTGGAAGGAGCCGATGCAGCGAAGAAAACAGGGGAGGCGAGTGGTAGAGCCCTAGAAAAACCTGACGGATTCGCGCCTGGGAGGGTTTCCAAGGGTCCAGTTCTCTCACCAGAAAGCCGCGTTCAGCCCCAGGCACCACAGGGCGCTCCTGGCTGGCCGCTCCCACACCAGGGCTGCCTGCACCCGGCTCAGCAGAGGCTCGTAAGGCCCCAGCACCTCCACCAGGGCCCGCTGCGCCGCCTCAACCTGCTGGTCTCGTTCCCAGGAGCCTGACAGAGCGCGGCGGCTCCTGAAAGCCGGCCCCGAAGCTGGGCCTGGGGCCGCGGCCACCCCCTCTGCCTCCGCCATCTCCCCCCCGGCAGCCACAACATCCGGGGCCGCGGCCCGACGGTCACAATAAACACCAACTGCGCAGATGCGCGATTCGGCGGGGGAGGCCGCGTCCCTCCACAGTGCGCCTGCGTACAGGGACCTGCCCACGTCCACCCCGAGGAGAGAGCGCTGCGTCAAAGTACGTGCCCCGCGCCCCGGCGCAGAGCCCGGCCTGGAGTTGCGCACGCGCAGCCTGCTTGACTGAAGCCAAATGAATAAGGACCTGCCGTCGTCAGAACTCCGTTCCCATTGGAGCCGAGAAAGTTCGTGGGCGGAGCAGGCTGTTCGGCGCCTGCGTGGTGCGGCTAGCGGCTAGCGAGCCGCGGCTTGGCTGGCGGGAGCGGCTGCAACGCCGGTACCTGAGGAGCGATGCCGAGGGAGATCATCACCCTACAGTTGGGCCAGTGCGGCAATCAGAGTGAGCGAACCTCCGGCCCCTCCACTAGCCAGGTTCCTTAGACGCTGCGGGATCTCGCTGTGGGATCCTGGACTCCATCTGCCCTTCCCAGAATCGTGGTTTCCCAAAGGCGGGACATTCCTGACCCAGTGTCCAGTTGCCCAAGGCGAGGGGCCCTCCCCTCCCAGTCGCTGGCGATACAGCGCTTTCCTCTGACGTGGGAGACTCCCGAGGCTTGACTTCCTATCTTCGGACCCAGGCGCTCAGTCCCCCAGCTCCTGGTTGGAATCTGCCCAGACCAAGATATCCTCTTTCTCCCCCGTCCGCCCCTCCTCCCCTAGTTGGGTTCGAGTTCTGGAAGCAGCTGTGCGCCGAGCATGGTATCAGCCCCGAGGGCATCGTGGAGGAGTTCGCCACCGAGGGCACTGACCGCAAGGACGTCTTTTTCTACCAGGTGCCCCTAGCGACTTGGCCAGGGGGCCTGTAGGGAAGGGCAGCGGCCTGGTACCGGGAAGCCCGCTGGGCAGAGGAGCCATTGCGGCTGGCTTGAGGAGGGAGGGCAGGCAGGAGTTGGGAGGATGAAGGACTGGGCCTTTGCTGACTCGGCCCCCCTCCTGGGCTCCCCTTGACAGGCAGACGATGAGCACTACATCCCCAGGGCAGTGCTGCTGGACCTCGAGCCACGGGTGATCCACTCCATCCTCAACTCCCCCTATGCCAAGCTCTACAACCCAGAGAACATCTACCTGTCAGAGCATGGAGGAGGAGCTGGCAACAATTGGGCCAGTGGATTCTCGCAGGTCATTTGCTATTCCCTGGCAGGACCCGCAACTCCCTTCCTGTGTGAGGACAGGTGGTATGACTTGCCAGAGAGAGACAAAACCGGATCAGGGCCGTATGAGTAGTAGAGAGAGAGAGAGGGCTGAGGAGAGTTCTTTAGCTAACTCAACTATGTAATACGGTTAAGACTGCACTTGCTAGTGCTATGTGCCAGGCCGTACTAAGCACTTTAGCTAGAAGTTGTTTAAACCTCCCGACAACTGTAGAGGTAAATATTATAGGTTCACAGTCTCTTAACTGCTTTTTCAGATTCCTAAAAGCTCTGAAACCACAAGATTTATAAGTTACTCAGTAACAAAACCAAATCTTGGGTGCTTGGCTGGCTCATTCAATAGAGTATGTGACTCTTGATCTTGGGGTTGTGAGTTTGAGCCTCACATTAGGTGTAGAAATTATTTAAACATAAAATCTTAAAAACAAAAACAAATTTCAGTGGAGACAGGCTATTTTATAGCTTTTATCCAACTTGTCATTACTTAATGTTTCATTGCAGAAATATTAATATATTTGATTAGCATACATCAGACACCCACTGGTGTTTTACATATATATATATATATATATATATATATATATATATATATAACATATAAGTACCGTATTTATTACCTTACTAGCGCGGCAAATATTTGAATTCCAAAACATAACTGGCCCCAAGAATTTTACATAAGGGACTGAGGAGTTGTATTATTTCCTTCATTATACAGATGAAGAAACTGAATAACTTGCCCAGAGTCACTTGGTTAAATAAAACTAGAGCTACATGACCCCACACACTGTGGATGTAGAGTGTCTGCTCATACCCACTGTGCTTTACTGCCTCTCAATGCAAATATAAAGCAGGGCCATTGTGCTCCAAAAAAGGACTTTTATGTTCTATAAGGAGAATACAGGGTGGCTATTCCAAGGTCAGAGTCCTTGTCCCATAGCTCTGTCCCACTCTGACACTCCCCATGTCTATACAGGGAGAGAAGATCCACGAAGACATTTTTGACATCATAGACCGGGAGGCAGATGGTAGTGACAGTCTAGAGGTGAGTGTCTTAGGAATGCTGGTGGGAGCTGTCATAGAGAAGGCTTAGCAACATCCTTTAGAAGCCATCTGTTAGGTGTAAGACCTACCCATGTGCCCTTTGCACTGGACAAGCCACTGGGCTTTGCTGGACACAAGGCAGAGTCTCCTAAGCTGTATGTATGGAGTGAGGAAGATGGAGGAGAGGGCTCGGGCAAATAGGAGTCCAAGAAATTGTAGGATGGGTCCAGTTTGAAATGCAATACCTAGGCACTCATTGCCCCTTCCCCATGTAGGGCTTCGTGCTGTGTCACTCCATTGCTGGGGGGACAGGCTCTGGCCTAGGCTCCTACCTCTTAGAACGGCTGAATGACAGGTAAGTCTGTGTTTTGTGGGGCTGGAGGACTTGGTTTTTCAAGTAATTGGGAGGCCTATCAGTTATGCCTTCCTATTGGCTGGAGCAGTGAAAGAGCCCTTCTGTTTGCTCTTGTAGTTAGGAAAGGGAAGATACAATAACCATGAACCTGATTACACTCTGGGTGGTTGGATCCAGAGCCTAGAATCTAGGCCCTAGGTGAAGAGATGAAAGTTCACAGAGTATGGCTGCTTTAGAGTTAGAACCCTAGGTCCTAAGATGTGTCTCTGCCATTCATCCTTTGGGGTTGCAGACTTCCAAAAGTCAAGTCTCCCTTCTCTACTGATCCTGTGTCCCACCCCAAGTTCCTCATCTAGATTCAACTGCTTTCTGACTATCCTGAGCCTCCTGTTTACCAAGCCTCCAGTGTCTTACCCTGACCCTCGTCTTCACCCCAGGTACCCCAAGAAGCTGGTGCAGACATACTCAGTGTTTCCCAACCAGGACGAGATGAGCGATGTGGTGGTCCAGCCCTACAACTCCCTGCTCACACTTAAGAGGCTGACTCAGAATGCAGACTGTGTGGTGCGTCCTGGATTCTGCCATTGTCCACTCCCAGCACCCCTGTCTTATTTAATTATTTTCTTGCACTTAAAAAGACTGTTTTGAGTCATCTATGTCCCAGTCCTGTACCAGTGCCTTTTAATGGGTCTTTCTGGTGATGAAGCACCAAAGAAATTAAGCTTCAGAGACCAGAGTCCGGCAGAGCGCCCATTCCTTCTGTCCCCCCCAGGTGGTGCTGGACAACACAGCCCTGAACCGGATCGCCACAGACCGTCTGCACATCCAGAACCCGTCCTTCTCCCAGATCAACCAGCTGGTGAGCCCCCACTCCTGGACTTGCTGGGCTGGAACCCCTCCTTGTTGGAGTGCCACCTCAGGAAAGGAGCCCCACCCCACCCCCCAGGCCAAGGCCCATGCTGTGGCACTGCTGTCCCCAGGTGTCCACCATCATGTCGGCCAGCACCACCACCCTGCGCTACCCCGGCTACATGAACAATGACCTCATCGGCCTCATTGCCTCGCTCATTCCCACTCCTCGACTCCACTTCCTCATGACTGGCTACACCCCGCTCACCACGGACCAGTCGGTAGGAGCAACCCTAGCAGCCCCCACCCTATCCTTTCCCTCCCCCTGCTGCCCCCAGAGGGAGGCTCCGTGCTCTGGGACTGGCACAGACTGTCCAGCTTCAAGCTGACTTGCTCTCCTCTTCCCTCTGCCTCTGGCTCCCTGCAGGGCTCAGGCTCTGTGGGGTCTGCTGATGATCCTGCACCCAGGGTCAGCGGGGAAGGGGTAGGGGTCAGGGGAGGCTGACCTTGCTGAGCTGGGGATGGCTAAGGTTCCTGGTCCCACAGCAGAGGCTCAGTGTAGACCTGAATCTCGGGACACTTCCCAAGGAGAACAATTAGCCCGAGTCTGGTGGGGTCAGGCACTGACTGTGCCCTGAGTGCTGGCCTGGTCCCTGTGGCCTCCTCTCCCCTCAGGTGGCCAGCGTGAGGAAGACCACGGTCCTGGATGTCATGAGGCGGTTGCTGCAGCCCAAGAACGTGATGGTGTCCACAGGCCGGGATCGCCAGACCAACCACTGCTACATCGCCATCCTCAACATCATCCAGGGGGAGGTGGACCCCACCCAGGTAGGTGAGGCCCCTTCGTGCCACCCCCAGAACCCACAGGGTAGAGGAGAGGCTACCACCACCACTGCTGTGTCCACCCCCTCCCCGCCAGGTGCACAAGAGTCTGCAGAGGATCCGGGAACGGAAGCTGGCCAACTTCATCCCCTGGGGCCCTGCCAGCATCCAGGTGGCCCTGTCAAGGAAGTCTCCCTACCTGCCTTCGGCCCACCGGGTCAGTGGGCTCATGATGGCCAACCATACCAGCATCTCCTCGGTGAGGCTCACTGTTAACACTCACTTCCCTGGTTGGGGCTCACCTTTCCACATTCCTGCTGTCCTCCCCTTGTAGCTCTCTTAATGTGCGGATTGCCTAGCTCTGGTTCCCCGGCTCTCTGGGTCATATTGCTACTCTAAGCTCTTTGTGACCCCTGCTTTCTGCACATACCAAGCTCTTTGAGCGGACCTGTCGCCAGTATGACAAGCTGCGGAAGCGGGAGGCCTTCCTGGAGCAGTTCCGCAAGGAGGACATCTTCAAGGAGAACTTTGACGAATTGGACACGTCCAGGGAAGTTGTGCAGCAGCTCATTGACGAGTACCATGCAGCCACACGGCCGGACTACATCTCCTGGGGCGCCCAGGAGCAGTGAGTACCCCAGGATGGGGACCTCATCTGCCTTACCGGTTGGCCCAGGCCCTGCCTGACTGACCACCCCCTCAGAGAACAGATCAGGGACCTCACATATTTCTTTCTCAGAAATACACTCACACGTATTCTGTATCGGCTTGGGGATGTGTTTATGTCTCCTCTTATGAGACTATTTATGTTTAATAAAGCACTGGACATAAATCAAGTCACTGGTCTCTTAAATGGTTGTAGATGGGGATCCCTGGGTGGCGCAGCGGTTTAGCGCCTGCCTTTGGCCCAGGGCACGATCCTGGAGACCTGGGATCAAATCCCACGTCGGGCTCCCGGTGCATGGAGCCTGCTTCTCCCTCTGCCTATGTCTCTGCCTCTCTCTCTCTCTGTGTGACTATCATTAAAAAAAAAAAAAAAAAAAAATGGTTGTAGACGTGGGGAAGGGGATGCCTGTTCTTTCTCCATCACAATGAAAGAGTGTTCCCCTACTTCCAGCCTCTTTGACTCTGGGAAGTTGCCTCCCCTAGCTTTTGCTTCTCCTTTCTTGTTTTGGAGAACATGGGTGGGGTGCACCCATGTGAGACATTTCTTTCCAGGGTAAAAAGGCCAACTGATATTACCTTACTCTCTACTGACATTCTGGGTCTCAGGTCCCCCCCCACATCCCTCCCAGTATCGGATGACCATTCCACCAGTTTCATGTTCCCACATCAGAGTGTCCTGTTAATTATCACAGCAGTAGGCCTGCAGCTGCCACCTCTATCACCAGGCCTTGGGCAAGCAATGAGTTGGTCCAAGTACCTTTAATCTTATAAGCAGGGTGTGTCAGAGAGCCAGTCCAAGAAAGCCACTGTTCAGGCAGCTGGAGTCCAGGACAATACACTCAGGAGACCCAAATCCAAAACCTAGACTGTAAGCAGGGCTTGAAGTGGGCCCATAGCTGTCTCCATAATTCTCTTTGCCAGGTGGTCTCTAGTTTAAAAGGCCAGAGCCCTCCACTTCTGGTGGAGGATTGCAAGGAAGTAGTAAATAGGTAGTGACCTAAATTTTCAGAATCACAAGGGCAAAGCAGCCTATTCCTTTTTTTTTTTTTAAGCAGCTTGTTCCAATCATGATGGATGATCAGGACCCCTCTCAGGCCCTTATGCACCCCAAAGGTGGGGGTTGGGTAACAATAGCAAACAGGTATGTGAACACTATGCTAGATACTTCACATTATTTTGTTCAATTCTATTAAGTGATAGATATTAATTCCATTTTATTATTTTATTTATTTATTTTAAAGGTTTTATTTTTTTATTTATGAGAGACACAGAAAGAGAGGCAGAGACATAGGCAGAGGGAGGAGAAGCAGGCTCCACCATGCAAGGAGCCTGATGTGGGACTCGATCCCAGGAATCCAGGATCATGCCCTGAGCCAAAGGCAGACACTCAACCGCTGAGCCACCCAGGCATCCCTAATCCCATTTTATAAATGAGGCAACTAAGACTAATCATTAACTTACTAGGTCACCTACCTAATAAATGACAAAGTTGGAGTCACATCCTGATTTCACTGGTATCAGTATTCCTAACCATTGCATGTCCTGCCTTGTGTGATATCTGATGGGTTAGTGTAGAATCATCCCATTTCTGAAGTCTTTTGGAGCCATTGGATGAGCCCATGGTTGTCAGAGGATGTGAGGACCTTGAACACCTGTTTAGATAGGGCAGGTGCAATCCCAGTGTTGGAGGGAGGATCAGCCTCAACAGGCTTCACATAAACCTGCAAAGTGTCCCCATCATTCAGATCAGGGTAGCTGGGGACTTGTGCCTGCCTTGTCATTACTGTCACCACCAGGATTCTGGGGCCAAAGCCAGAGGATCAGCCCAGTGGATCAGAAGGATTGGGGCTGGTGGAGCTCAGCACGCAGGGGAAGGACCAGCCCAGTAAGGTGTTTGTGAGTCCTTACAGAGGGCTAAGAGTACCCAGGAACTTTGGGCAGGTTTTTTTTCCCTTCTGGTTCGTTTGGCCTGAGGACATACTTTTTCTTCTATGGACCTACTTACCTTTAATAAAGCTTTGAATACAAACAGTGAGAAACCAGATGACTCTTAGGAACAAAAGGGACTGATGAGCAGAGAAGGGGCAGTCAGAGGCCAGGCCCTGGGCTGCTGAGGGGTGGCAGGGAGGCCATAAGCCTGTCACCACCACAGTCAAAGCATGAACTTGTCACTTTCAGTTGCCAGGGCTGCAGAAGGCTGACTCAGGAGAGCCAGCCTAGTCAGTGTCAACCAGCTGCCTGTCATCTCAGTACAGAAGATGACTTCAGGGAAAACCAGCGTGCACCTGGTGCCTTCTACACTCCACCTCTGGCCCTTGCACCACTGGGCACCTTGCCTTGTTCCTCCCCCTGTACTGCCTCGGCCACCAATGACCAATCTTTCATCACCTGGGGTATTGGTATGGGTGACTGGCACAAAGTGGGGATCATGAGCACTGGCAGATGTGGTGAGGCTGCTATATGTGAACCCCTCTAAGCCACAAGCCCAGGGCCTTCCTTTGGCAGACCCAGTTAAAGGGTGTGGAGCCTTGGGGAGGAAGCCCCGGGTCGTCCAGAATAAAAGGTTTGTATGGATAGGAGTATAGTCACCAACCCAGAGCAGAGGATACGCTGTGCAGGTGGGCCTCCTTGGAAGGGAGGGCTGGATCTGCAAAGATACCTCCCTTTTTTGACTGTCTGCGGAGGGCTATATACTACCAGCACAGACACCCTAATGCCAGCTTTAAAGCCAGGCCCCTCCCCCACGGCTATTTCCAGATCACCCATCCCCCCCAGGCCAGCGGGCAGCCCCTCCCAGTTCTTGGCCACCAGCAAAGCGGAGTATGTCAACCAGAGGGCAGCGGGGAGGCCAGGTGGAAAGGGAGGAGGGCCCCTGGGAATCAGGGCAGCAGGTGGTGCTGGTGGTGAAAAATCCATGGTCTGAGAGACTGCAAGCACAGAAGTAACTGTCCCGATGAGAGAGGAGGGCGGCTGCAGAGAAGCTGCAGAGAAAGACTGTGCCCAGAACAGGAACCTCTGACTAAAAAAATAAGAAAAAATCAGCCATTTCAAGGTAATATTCCCAGAACACCAGTGTGATGGGACCCAGGGACAGAGATCCAGTTTCAGGAAGCACTTTATAATAGAAATAGAAGGTATAAGTGATTCTAGAACTTAGGATTGTCATTTTGGGAGGTGTAACAGGATGAGGCAAAGAGAGGATGAGCTCAAGGCTGGATCGGGAGCTCATGGTAAGCACAGATGCCTCTACTTAGCCTCATCTGTGGTCTCCGCTGGTTGCTGGTCGCCAGCAAGCTCCATCTCCCTAGCAAGGGGCTCTCTGCGGCGGGGAGGGGGGGGGGTCAACTCAAATCCAACACCAGTAACACCAGTATACCTTCCAGGAAGGCCAGTCTCCACCACTCACTCACTCTCCATCCCTCTTGGATATCAAGCAGGTAAGGGGCTGCTGCCCTAGGAAAGTCATGGGGACATTTTAAAGTGACATTCCGGGGCCACCTGGGTGGCTCAATTGGTTGAGCGTCTGCCTTCAGCTCTGAGTCGTGATCTCAGAGTCCTGGGGATCAAGCGAGCCCCTGATCAGCCTCCCTCTCCCTCTGCTGCTTGCCCCTGTTCATGCGAGCTCTCTCTCTCTCTCACACACACACACACACACACAAACACACACACATACACAAATGAATAATATTTTAAAATTTTAAAAATAAAATGATGTTCCGATTTTCTAATCCATCATTTATAAGTTTCAATGAAATGTCCTAGGGCCTGGTCACCACAACGCGAATTGGTAAAATCGAGTTTCTTGCAAAGTTACAGCCTCGGCTAGTCAAGGTCTAACTCCCCTGTGAGACCCAGATGGAAATAACCTCCTTGTATCTCTGGCATTGCTATAGTAGTGACCCTGGCCATGGACTCCAGAGGTAGGCAGTTCATCCCTCCAGTCCTCAAATCTGTTATGAGTTATTAATAGGGTGATCAGCTCATCCTTGTTTTAGCACTGAAAGCTCCAAGTCTTGAGAACACCCTCAGATTCAGTTTTAACTAAAATTCCCACATTCCCTCAATCCTGAGAAAACTGGGATGGCTGGTCACCCTAAATGAAAGAACACCACAGAGAACGATCAGAAAATCTCAAAGCAGTATATACGAACGATCAGGGCCAAATTAAGGTCTGGTAGACAGTTGTTCATTTTGTTCATTAATTAAGTGTTCATTAAAAATAGAAAACAAGTTGCCCGTCACGCTTCATAATGAACCCTACCTAAGGGAGTTTCCAATTTTATTGGGGGTATGGAATAGAATATATAATATAATTAACTTATATAATATTTACAGTATATTAATATAATTTTTGCATGTGATCATGTTTTATTATTCTGCTTTTTTTTTTAACTATATAAGCTCCTCACCCAACATGGTGCTTGAACTCATGACCCTGAGATCAAGAGTCTCATGCTCTACCCACTGAGCCATCCAGGTGCCCCTGTAATTCTGTTCAATTTTAAGTAGTATATGTAAAATATAATATGAAATAATATTGAAATCAATATTGAGCATTTAATATACACCAAGTACTGTTCTAAGCACTTTACATATCTGAGCTCATTTAATTTTGACAACCACTATATAAATAGGCACTGTCTTATCTGCATTTTTACAAATAAGGGAAGTGAGGCTTAGCGTCACACAGCCAGGCAGTGGTCCTTTCTCCCCTGGAAAGAGAAAACTTAGGAAGAGATGCATTAACTGCCAAATATATGGTGGCTGTCAACTGCCTGAGGGAAGGGCTCTTCTGTGACACTCCAGGGAGCAGAATAGGGGCCAGTAGCGGGACATACGAAGCGGCAGGTTGCAGCTCTGCATCTGGAAGAACATCCACACAATTGCTGCTGTCCTCAGGTGGAATGAGCAGCCATGGACTTTACTGAACTCAGGCACATTCTGCATGATGACTCAGCCTGGAATGTTTGGGGCCTAGGAGATAGATGACGTGACCTTTATTGTGTTTTCCAACCTTAAGGATTTAGGAACTCCTTGGAAACAAATTTCCTTTGTAATAAAGCTTATTCATTTTATTATTTTTTAAAGATTTTTATTTATTCATGAGAGACACAGACATAGGCAGAGGTAGAAGCAGGCTACCTGCATGGAGCCTGATGTAGGACTCGATCCCAGGACCCTGAGATCATGACCTGAGCTGAAGGCAGACGCTCAACCACTGAGCTACCCAGGTGCCCCTCATTTTTATTTATTTTTATTTTTAAAAAATATATATTTATTTATTATTTATGATAGACATAGAGAGAGAGAGAGAGAGAGAGAGGCAGAGACACAGGAGGAGGGAGAAGCAGGCTCCATGCCAGGAGCCCGACGCAGGACTCGATCCTGGGACCCCAGGATCGCGCCCTGGGCCAAAGGCAGGCACCAAACCGCTGAGCCACCCAGGGATCCCCGGTGCCCCTCATTTTTAATTTTTATTTTTTAACTAGGTGCCACACCCAGCGTGGAGCCCAGCTCGAGGCTTGAACTCACGACCCTGAGATCAAGACCTGAGCTGAGATCAAGATTTGAACACTTGACCAACTGAGCCACCCAGCACCCAGTCACCCCATGAGTTGATTTTTATTTTATTTTATTATTTTTTAAGATTTTATTTATTTATTCATGAAAATACACACACACAGAGAGAGGCAGAAACACAGGCAGAGGGAGAAGCTGGCTCCCTGCAAGGAGCCGGATGTGGGACTCGATCCCGGATCCTGGGATCATGCCCTGAGCCGAAGGCAGATGCTCAACCACTGAGCCAACCAGGCGTCCTCATGAGTTCATTTTTAAAACAAATATATCAAGGCCTACTGTGTGCCTGAACCCTTTCCAGGAACTGGGGATACCTGGGTGTTTTTTTTTTTTTTTTAAGATTTATTTATTTATTCACAAGAGACACAGAGAGAAAGGCAGAGACACAGGCAGAGGGAGAAGCAGGCTCCATGCAGGGAGCCTGATGTGGGACTTGGTCCCGGGTCTCCAGGATCACACCCTGGGCTGAAGGCAGTGCTAAACCACTGAGCCACCTGGGCTGCCTGATACCTGGGTGCTTAAGCTAAGGTCCCGAAATTTCAAGAAATTCACAGCCTGAGACATCTACGCAGCAAAGTGACAGTTAAGGTGGTAAGAACACATCAGCAGGATCTCAACAGTGTGTGCTCAGTAAATATTTATTGAGTGTTAGCAAGAATGAAAGACTATGGGAGGCCCGTGTGGGAGTCACACAGAGGAACGATCATTGACAGGGTCTTGAATTCTGAGGGAAGGTTTCCAAGTGGAGACATAAGAGAAGGTAGGGGGCGAGCATGCAGTAAGGCCCTTGCTGGCAGGGAAGTGTGAGATGGAGTTTACTTCTCTTCTGCGGCTCAACCACCTCCTTCCTGTCCTCTGGGGAGAGGAAGCTCACACCAGGCAAATGACGCCACTAGAGCCCACCTGGAGCTGAGGGAAAGCCAAAGGCAGGAAAAAAGGGTTATGGCCCAACCTAGAGAAGGCTTCCCGGAGAGAAGCTAGCTGGGCCTTGTGCGCAGGGGAGGAGTTAATGTGTTGACATCCAGAGGGAATGCTAGGCAATGGGATAAAGGACCAGAGCTGCAGGAGACAAGGTCAGGTTGATATTCCAAGACCCGCCAGGTCATGCAGGGCCTTTTTTGCCATGTAGAGTTTGGACTTTATCCTCTGAGCAAAGGGGAACCCCTGAAGGCCAGCTGGGAAACTATAGCCACCAGCCTGCCCTTTCTGGACTTTTCACCTAGAATGGCACTGCACCCCTGCCCCCACCCGCTTCTTTCTCTTCCCTCCTGTTCCCTAGCTCTCTGCAAACCAGTATTTGGCAGCGTCTGCTATCAGAACTCTAGCCTATGTCCTGCCACTCCTTCCCAAAAGTGGATTCTTAGATGCTGCTGCCCACGCAGGCAGTCTTCTCTTTACCGTCTTGCTCTCCAGCACCATGGCCTGCCCTGCCCTGACCTGAGCTGCCCCGGACCAGCAGACTATCCCACTTCCCTCCCTCCCCCAAAACCTTCAAGATCATTCCTGACCAGGGATACCCGGGGTATCCTCACCACGCTCAACCACAACAATCTCCTGTCTCCAGTCCACCACATGCATAATTTCACATTATTTTGTTAGTGTTATCCTTGTATTTTTGTCATGTAATTTCCTTTTCTAATACTCTCAAGTACAACCCCAGGTGTTCTATAGAATGTTCAGGCATTCTGGCAAGAATTAAGTTCCAAGAAATAACAGATTTTAAAATATATACCCTCAAAAATTTATTTTTTTTAATTTTTAAAAAAGATTTTATTTATTTATTTGACAGAGAAATAGTGAAAGAGCACAAGCAGGGGAGCAGCAGAGGGAGAGGGAGAGGGAGAAGCTTCCCCACAGAGCAAAGAGCCCCATGCAGGACTTGATCCCAGGATGCCAGGATCATGACCTGAGCTGAAGGCAGATGCTTAAACGACTGAGCCACCAGGCACCCCCCACATTTTTTAAATAAAAAAAAATATGTACCCTCTTCTTCACAGTTAACTTTGAAATATTTCAAGAGAAACTTTTTTGGTTCATTTTTTAAACAAGACATGGATATGAAACTTGGATCTTCTCTTTCTGTTAAATATGAAAAAATATGTCACATATATAATATACATATAAAGTGAAAATGTACAGCATAAGACTCTAGCTACAGGTTGATTTTCTTTTTCGAAATAATGATAGATTTATAGGAAAGTGAAAGGAAATGTACAGGAGGTCTCCTGTACCCTTCACCCAGGCCTCCCCTATGTTAATTTGCATAACGATAGTATGATAGCAAAATCAGGAAATTGATGCTGGCACAATCCACAGGGCTTATGTGGCCTTCACCAGCTATGTGCAGCTCACTCACTTGTGTATGTGCAATTTTACTAAATGTTTACCTTTCTGTGACCAAAATAATCGAGCTACTTTATTGTACCAACAATGCAGGAGTCTCTCCACCACCTCATGCCCCATTTTAATATCCACATTCACCTTTCCCCCTGCAGCCTAAATTAAGCATGAAAAAGCATTAAATGGAGCACAGGAAAAAAATGTTACACAAAATACACTGAAATGATTACCAATAGATGTCTGGATTATGAGATACTGCTTAATTTATTTTTTTATTTTATAAAATATAAATAAATATTTATAAAATATAAATAAATAAAATATATTTATTTTACAATTTTTCAACTGTTTCTATTTTTCTTTAGTGAGAATGCATTACTCTTTTTTTAAGATTTTATTTTTGGGGTGCCTGCGTGGCCAGTCGGTTAAGCATCTGCCTGTGGCTCAGGTCATGATCCCAGCAAACCCCATGTTGGGCTCCCTGCTCAGTGGGAAGTCTGCTTCTCTCTCTGCCCCTCTCCCCACTCATGCTTGCTCGCTCTCTCTCTGTCAAATAAATAAAATGTTTTTTAAAAAGATTTTGTTTTTAAGTAATTTCTATACCTGTCATAGGGCTCAAACTCATCACCCTGAGATCAGTAGTCCCATGCTCCACTCCCCGAGCCAGGCAGATGCCCTGAGAATGCATTACTTATGTGAGAAAATGCTCTTAAAAAGAATTTATAATATATACCAGAATATTTATAGTAGTGTGATCCAACAAGTTTCAAATTAGAAAAAGATCTGGTGGATCTTAACTTATCTTACTTATTAACTTAAAATGTACTTTACCAGCAGATCGAAATAAGCCATCCCATTCCATGTGTATGATTTTTTCCACCTCCCACAGAGCAATTTAAGTAAACCATCCACCCATTGTTCATAATTCTATCTCAGCCTGCCTTTAAAGTGAAACTTGAATAATGTAAAAGGACATTGTTTCTGTTACATATTGCTACATAAAATTCACTGCAAAACCGTAGAGGCATAAAATACTGATTTACTATTTCTCTTGATTGTGTGAGTCGATTGGGCAATTCTTCTGCGGGTCTCCTCTGGCTCACTTGGGCTATTACAGATGGCTGGAACAGGTGGAAAATCCAAGTTGGCCTCATTCACATGTCTGGCAATTGGTGCTGGGTGAGGAGCCTCAGCTCTCTTCCTCATGACCTTCCAACCTCCAGTGGACAAGACCCACTTCCTTGCATAGCACTCCAGGATGGTGTTCCAGAGGACAAGCCAGGGCACAAGCCCGACCCTCCTGTGCTTGTGTCATGCATATTGGCCAAGGCAAGTTTTATGGCCAAGCCCAGAGTCAAGTCTGGAGGGAGCTACAACAAGGGCATGAATACTGGGAGGCAGGGTTCACTAGGGGCTACTGGTGCAATAATCTACCACAGATGTAAAAGCTTGCACTGTAATTTAAATTTAAACATGGTTGAAACAAAATTGCTTTGGGTTCAATGGTAAGGTTAAGTAAGTCAATCATAAGTGATTTCACATCTGCATCTAACTCTGATTCACTGAAGATAATAGAAAAGGCCAATTTCCCTGTAGCTAACTTAAGAACTAACGCCTCATAAGGGAGTTGCATAATCTCTTACACAAGCAATTAGATGTCATATTCAGTTACACATCGTAGCCTAAACTTCATAAACCTATTTCTATATGTAGGAAATAATAAAGAGGGATGCCTGGGTGGCTGAGAGGTTGAGTATCTGCTTTCGGCTCAGGGCATGATTCCAGGGTCCTGGGATCGAGTCTTGAATCGGGCTCCACATGGGGAGCTTGTTTCTCCCTTTGCCTATGTCTCTGCCTCTCTCTCTGTATCTCTCATGAACAAATAAAGCTTTAAAAAATAATAATAATAAAGAACTTCTGTTTTCTTAACATCCTCCAAACATAATCTTGTTGTTTATTTTTAAAAAAGAGTTATTGTTTAAAAACAAGCATTTGTGAAAAGTCTCATTCCCAAAAGTTATATATGAAACCAACTTTCACTTCAGAACTAATTTCTGCAAATACAGGAAATACAAAAATAGATAGGTTTAACATTTTTTAAATTTCATGAATACATTTCTTTATTTCCTCAAAGCACTTAGGCAAATAAAACCTAAGATCCTCTGGGAATTTGGGGCCTCCAGTGTTTCAACTGAAGGTGAGACTAGAGTAGTTCCTCAGACATCTGCCATGACGTGTGTTCTCTCACCTGGAAGATGGTCCCTCCAGAAGAACCAGTCCCTGTCCAGTTCTGTGCCACACCTCTCATTGGCTCTCTTCACTCCAGCCATGTGAGCTTCCCCCAGGTCCTTCAACCATCCACTCTGGCTTCCCAGCCCTCACCACCTGTCTTCTCTGGGATCTCTCCTCCTCACTCCACTTCCTTCATCTGTCTGACTCCTAACTGATCCTCCAGGTCACTTACATGTCACTTCCAGGGAAGATTTCTGGCTTCTCCATGGATGTTCCACAGGTTCTAGAAAGTATCCTGTATTTTCTTTGCCATAAATGTCATCACACTTTATTATTTTACGTTTTTGGTTTTGTTTTTTACTCCTTATGGACAAGGACTGACCTGTTTATTGCCGTATTGCTACTGTCTGATACAAGGTGGGGATTCAGAGACATCCCTCAAAAGAATGTAAGTACCAAGCAGAAGGAAAAGGACAAAGAGGGCACTCTGGATAGCCAAGTTCACATACTTAAAATTAGATACTTCACCCATAGGTGAGGCCATCAAGTCTTGACTCATAGTCTACTCACTCTTTTTTTTTTTTTTTTAAGAGTTTTATTTATTTACTCGAGACAGTGAGTGAGAGCAGGAACAGGGGTAGGGGCAGAAGGAGAGGAATGGGTGAGGGGCTAGACTGGGTGTTTGGCTTGGGGCTCCATTCACAGATTCATTTGGGGCTCCATTCCAGGACCCTGGGTCATGACCTGAGCCAAAGGCAGACACTCAACCAACTGAGCCATCGAGGTGCCCCTAATCACTCTTATTTTAAACAAAAGTTTAAAAACAACAAGTCTAACCTATTTAGATGTATGAATTCCTAGACCAATATAAATTTGCAAGGAGAAAGGAGAGGGGTACTAGGGACTTTTTAAAGAGTTCTTTAAAAAAAAAAAAAAGATTTTATTTGAGAGAGAGAGCACAAGTGGGGGGGAGGAGTAGAGGGAGAGGGAGTAGCAGACTCCCTGGCGAGCAGAGAGCTTGATCCCAGGACCCCAGGATCATGATCCAGGCAAGAAGCAGATGCTTAACAGACTGAGCTACCCAGGCACTCCTAGAGGTACTAAAAGGCTTTAAAGTAAAAGCAGTTAGGACCATGGCTATTACCCCAATAAAGAGAAAAGAGACAGAAAAACTACAAAAAAGCTATAAGGAAGGGGCCACCTGGCTTAAGGATGAACACACCTCAAAGGAGTCTGTGTAAAGGCTGGTGTTCATACCCATGCCTTGAGTCAACAAGAAAAGATTGAATTTACTTTTTTTTTTTTTAAGATTTTATTTATGTATTCATGAGAGACACACAGAGAGAGGCAGAGACATAGACAGAGGGAGAAGCAGGCTCCCAGTAGGGAGCCCGATGTGGGACTCAATCCCATATCCTGGGATCCTGCCCTGCGCCACCTAGGCATCCCAAAAAGATTGAATTTCATTCAGTATATTCCACTTAAGAAAAGAGAGGAGTAGGGACACCTGGGTGGCTTGGTGGTTGAGTGTTTGCCTTTGGCTGGGGGCATGGTCCTGGAGTCCTGGGATAGAGTCCCGCATCAGGTTCCCCATGGGGAGTCTGCTTCTCCCTGTGCCTACGTTTCTGCCTCTCTCTGTGTCTCATAAATAAATAAATAGATAAATAAACAAACAAACCTTTAAAAAAGAAAGAAAAAGAAAAGAGAGGAGTAAAGAATACATTTTACAGGGGCACCTGGGTGACTCAGTGGTTGAGCATCTGTCTTTGTCTCAGGTCGTGATCCTGGGGTCCTGGAATCAAGTCCTGCTTGGAACTCCTTGCGGGAAGCCTGCTTCTCCCTCTGCCTATGTCTCTGCCTCTATCTTTGTGTCTCTCATGAATAAATAAATAAAATCTTTAAAAAAAGAATACATTTTACAAATACTCCTACCTACAGTAATTTTAAAGTTTTTAATAATAATAATAATAATAATAATTTTAAAAGGTTTTTTTTTAAGATTTTTTAAGTAAAAAAAAATTTTTTTTTAAGTAATCTCTCCACCCAACATAGGGCTCGAACTCACAACCATGACATCAAATCACGTGCCCTACCAACCAAGCCAGCCAGGTGCCACCCAGATAATTTTTAAATGTTTTAAGTTATGGGAGCTAGAGAGATAAGCCAGATTTTTTTTTCTTCTGGTAGAAATGTAACAATGATTAAAAACGATAGTGAAACAATGAGGGGTTACTGCTTTCCCACTGGAAGAAGCAATGACCTTCCTCAGGGAATACTGCACTCTGTTCCTGCTCTTCTAGCAATTGCCCCCTATATTCCAACTAATGGTTCACTTCTCTGTCTTCTATACTTGGTCTTTCTATGCATTTCTTGTGGGCTGGGATGGCATCTTTTATCTCTGCATCCCACTAACCACCACAGGTCCTGGTACATTGTAGCTGTTCAACAAACATTTGTTGAACAAATGAGAGAATGATGTCAAGGTCATAGCTTCTCTTCCCTGCCTTTCCTTTAACAAGAAGACGTTAAAAGACAAACTGGCTGGCTCAGTCCATAGAGCATGTGACTCTTGATCTTGGGACTGTAAATTCGAGCCCCAAGTTGAGTACAGAGATTACTTAATAATAAAATCTTAAAAAATAAATAGTAAAATAAATAAAAGACTTGCCACACAATCAGTTAATAGTCTACCCCAGGATAAATTCATGTGTTAACCACATTGGCCTATAGATCAGGAATATTGTGACTTTAATCCTAGTCAGTTTTCAAAAAGAGGGGCAAAGGGAGGGGGAGTGAGATGTCCTTTCTGCACCTTTAGAAATGAATTTTTTCAATTTCTTTTATGCATGACATAAGAAAAGATATCCCAAGATTCTTACACGGAGTAGCTATGGTATCAAGGAACCAAATGGCATGATGTTGCTGAATTTCTGATATTTGATCCTTTGGAAATATTCCCAACAGATACATTATACGATAGTCCATTAGCACCTGAATGGAAACAAACGAGTGACAACGAGTATTTTACTTCCTACAATATCAAATAATAGTCATGAATCATGAATTGGATCTGTAGACACCTGCCCCAGAACATAGACTCAGCAGAAGGTAGGGCAGTTTCAAGGCCTGATCTGGAAAGTGAGCTGGGAAGAGGGAGCAGTCAGACCCAGCACAGCTGGAGGTCATCTACAGGGTAAAACAAAGTTGCCTGGATGTGTTCCTCTAAAACAACTTTGTGGTAGCTTGCCTTGCTCCAGGATCACAGCCACCATCAAGAGATGGCCGGGAGGAGGTGGTGAGGAGTGAGAAAGAGCCTCAAGGGACCACAAACTCTAGGAAAACACTGGGCCAGACGCCCCCAAATCTTGCCCAAAGACTTGAAAACAATCCATCTTCCTTTCCTTTACCTGAAATTCTGTCTGAGGACTCCCACTCCCTTTATGGCCCATTCTTTTTTTTTTTTTAATTTTTTAAAATTATGATAGTCACACAGAGAGAGAGAGAGGGGGGCAGAGACACAGGCAGAGGGAGAAGCAGGCTCCATGCACCAGGAGCCCAACGTGGGATTCGATCCCGGGTCTCCAAGATCATGCCCCAGGCCAAAGGCAGGCGCCAAACCACTGCGCCACCCAGGGATCCCTATGGCCCATTCTTGCTTAGGATTCATGAACCTACAGGGCACTGACTCCCAAAACCTTCTCTTGCCCACTTAGATTCCAGTTCTGGAAAAGTCACTATTCTGAGCATACCCATCAGCCTGGACCCTAAGGATGGAAATGAGTCCCAGAGACCACTGGTATGAAAAAATACCAGGTTCCCTGAGGTTCATGCAAAGGATGAGTAGAGTAGAACATCATAGTGTTTAGGGGCTCAGGGAGACTGACTCCTACCTCTGCTTCTAGGACATAACCATAGGCAATACAATTAAGGGGGTCCCCCACCCAGAGCCAGGGAACAACTTTAACTGAAGCCTCCTGTGGCCCTTGGAAATCCTTATGGCCTGGCTCTCTTATGAACTGTAAACGGAATCAGCTCTAAAAGCACTATAATACTCTGCTTGTGTTCAGGAATCTCCTCACGGTGACTGGTCTATTCCAACCAGCCATGTTCTTTTGGACACACAGTATTCATTTCTCTGTAGGCATTGTAGTTGTCCCCTGCTCGTTCAGCAGGTTTCTGGCCACTACCTCTAATCCATGTGTGTGGATATGCCTTCGGATAACAACTATTGTCAGGTGATACAACACCTGTTAATCCATAGGCCCCAAGCCACCAAACTGATCATTACAGCACTGTCATACTCCATTTATATCCCTGCCATGTGAACAACAAGGATCCTAAAAATTCATGCACTCTTTCTGCTGTGCCCTACGGCAATGGTTCTTAACCTTTGCTGATTCATGGATCTCTGGGAATCTGCTATGAACCTCCCCAGAAAAAAATTAACATATGGATTTGAAAACCATTTAATCTTTTTTTTTTTACGATTTTATTTATTTATTCATGAGAGACAGAGAGAGAGAGAGAGAGAGAGGCAGAGACACGGGCAGAGGGAGAAGCAGGCTCCACGCAGGCAGCCCGAAGCGGAACTCGAACCCGGGACCCCAGGATCACACCCTGGGCCAAAGGCAGGCGCCAAACCACTGTGCCACCCAGGGATCCCTAACTGGTAGAGTATTAATAAGAAAAGCAAAACTCTAAGGTACCAAAAACACCTCTTTTTTTTAAGATTTTGTTTATTTATTCATGAGAGACACATACAGAGAGAGAGGCAGAGACACAGGCAGAGGGAGAAGCAGGCTCCATGCAGGGAGCCTGACGTGGGACTCGATCCCGGGTCTCCAGGATCAGGCCCTGGGCTGAAGTCGGCGCTAAACTGCTGAGCCACCTGGGCTGCCCCAAAAACACTTCTTGAGATGGACCTCAGAGTCAACTCTTGATGCTGTGTGGACTGCCATATGAATTTCCAATTCTGTGAATAACTAGTCCCTAGAGTTTTGTTCCAAGATCCAGCCCAATTCTGGCCTCCCACTATGTGCTTTTGAGTAATGCAATATAATTAAAATGCTATCATAACCTACTTCTCAGAACATTCCTAACTAGATTTGTGATCTTGGGCAGGTCACTCCCTGTCCCTGGGCCTTGGCCTCATCATTCATTCACTCAACAAATACTTATTGAGAAGCTAGTAAGGTCCAGGCACTGTGCTAAATGCTGAAGACAACAAGATGAACAAGATAGAGACAGGCTGAAGAATGTCTCAATCTATTGTTCATGAGTTAATGTAAATGACTCTTCATGTTGCTTCATGATCAGAGCAATAATGGAGGTTGGACAAGGTAAAAGAGAAAAACCAGGAGGAGAGCACCTGTGTCTGATTAGGGGCTTGAGGGTTTGTAAAAATAAGGGAGTTGAACTTCTTAATCAAAGAGTCTGTTATTCTAAGATCGTGCTGCATTCCTAAAGGACACAGAAGCCATTGGGATATTCCGCTCCAGGGCCATGTGTGCGATACCAGCCCTCCACTAGTGCAGATAAGGAGTTTACCATTGGCACTTTACCACTTGGCACTAATACCTCTCTTTCAGAGTGAATAGAAGCCAGATTCTCTTTATCAGACTTTTTGCACTATCTAGTTCTAACGATCACCTAGGAGTGTAAATTACACCTGGTCTAATCAAGTCTCTTCCAATTCAAAGGTCAGAAAAGACCTCAGATATACTTATGCCATACGTACGCGTAACCAGCTGATGTAACAAACACATCATTTAGGAGGGGAAAAAGCCAAACCCAGACACACATAAAATGAATCCCTCATAAGATTTTCTTTCAAATAAAACAAGAAGTAAAACCTATGGATCTGTTATTGCCAGAAACTCAATAGTCACCCTGAGATGCTACTGAACAAAAGACAGCTAATTGTGGCTTATAATGAACCCACGCACCAACTAATATTATTTAAGTCCTCAAATACTGAAAGGTACAGGGTTATGAATTCCTAAAAGGTCAATATCAATAATATCCCATCCTTCTGGGTTATTTTTCCCATTTGCCTATATTTTCTATATTTACTGCAATAAGTATGTTTTGATGTTATAATGTTTGAACTTGGTAGAGATTATTATATTACAGAGAATAAAGTGTGTCCTCTCCCATTAAAATATTAGTTTTTTCCCTGTCTTGCCAAGATAGTGTGAATCTGATACTACCACATGCAAGCTGCCTGTTAAGTTAGTTATACATATAATTCAGTTCTTACAGTTTATTCCATCTTGAAGTAGAAATGCAAATAAAACACAAGGCTTCCCCATTCCATTTTCAATTCATATATACATCATATACATATAACATATTTATTGATGAAAAATTTTATGTGTTAAGAAGTCATCTTGATGGTTGTACATCAGCGTGAATGTATTTAATGGCACCAAACCATACACTTAAAAATGACTAAAGTGAGGGATCCCTGGGTGGCGCAGCGGTTTAGTGCCTGCCTTTGGCCCAGGGCATGATCCTGGAGACCCGGGATTGAATCCCACATCGGGTTCCCGGTGCATGGAGCCTGCTTCTCCCTCTGCCTATGTCTCTGCCTGTCTCTCTCTCTCTGTGACTATCATAAATAAATAAAAAATTTAAAAAAATGATTAAAGTGGTAAATTCTATGTATATTTTACCACATTAAAAATAATTTAAAAGTTTTTTCTAATTAAAAATTGTGATTGACTTATGTGTATCTTGTAATCTTTCTAAACTTACTTATTAGTTCTCATAGCTTTTTGTAGATTCCTTAGCATTTTCTACATATAATCATGCCTTATATCTTCTGTAAATAAAGACAGTTTTATTTCTTCCTTTAAAAAAAGGCACCTTGGGGTGTGTAGGGGATTCGGTGAATCATGTGACTCTTGATCTCGGGGTTGTGAGTTTGAGCTGCATGTTGTATGTAGAGATGACTTAAAAATAAAATATTTAAAAAAAAAGATAAAAGGCATCTCTACATTAACAAAGCAAAGGCTACCAGAGTCTAACATCTTTTTCTCTATACCCTCAAACATTTCTAAAATACACCAAGGAGGAGGAAACATGTCACACAGATGTCAATTCAGATGAGGGAAGATAAGATTTTTTTTTTTTTAAGATTTTATTTATTTATTAGAGACAGAGAGAGAGAGAGGCAGAGACACAGGCAGAGGGAGAAGCAGGCTCCATGCAGGGACCCCGATGTGGGACTCGATCCCGGGTCTTCAGGATTCTGCCCTGGGCCAAAGGCAGTGCTAAACCGCTGAGCCACACCGGGCTGCCCCGGGAAGATAAGATTTAAATTGCTTTGATGGGATCCCTGGGTAGCGCAGCGGTTTGGCGCCTGCCTTTGGCCCAGGGCGCGATCCTGGAGATCCGGGATCGAATCCCACGTCGGGCTCCCGGTGCATGGACCCTGCTTCTCCCTCTGCCTATGTCTCTGCCTCTCTCTCTCTCTCTCTCTCTCTCTGTGACTATCATAAATAAATAAAAATTAAAAAAAAATAAATTGCTTTGATTCCAACACGTGAGAACAGTTTGAGAATGACTTTGCCTCAACCTGTGATTAACAGAAAAACCACCTTAAGCTATGTATCGTTTCTGGGTCACGGAGGAGCTGCGGCAGAGGGAAGTGGACACAGATTCTTTCCAGGGCTCTTTTGTTTGTCAGCTCCTTATTTGATTACAGGGTGATTCAACCAGGGAGCACTGCTTCAGCCTGTTTGGTCTTGATCAATCCAGAAAACACACTAGCTGACTTCCTTCTATCACTAATAGTTTATAGGTGGTGACGAAGTGAGTCAGGGATGGGACTCTGACAGTTTTAACTTGGGAATGCTCAGAACAGTCACAGAATCGCCATTGAGAACCTGCACAAAGGGATCTCCTGAGATCTGCAGGCTCTCCAGTCAACAGCCAGTCTTAAACTTGAGAGGTAAGGACCCAGGGGGGCAGGCAGGCCAGGACTAAGAAAACAGGAGCTCTAAAACACACAAACAAGAACTATTCATAACAAGTGCTAAAAGATGAGGGGTGCCTGGCTGGCTCAGTCGGTAGAGCATTTGCCTCTTGATCTCAGGGTTATGAGTTTGAGCGCCCATTGGGTGTAGAGATTATATACATTGGGTGTACAAGTCCTTTTTTTTTTTTTTTAAAGATTTTTAATTTATTTATTCATGAGAGACACAGAGAGAGACAGAGACAAAGACATAGACAGAGAGAGAAGCAGGCTACTCGCAGGAAGCCCGATGCAGGACTCAATCCCCAGATCCCAGGATCACGACCTGAGCCAAAGGCAGATGCTCAACCGCTGAGCCACCCAAACATCCCAATTTTTAATTAATTCTTTAAACCTTTTAAATTTAATTTTTAAAAAGATTTTATTTATTTATTCATGAGGGAGAGAGAGGCAGAGATATAGGCAGAGGGAGAAGCAGGCTCCCCTCAGGGAGCCCGATGTGGGACTCGATCCCTGAGCTCCAGGATCACATCCAGGATCACACCCTGAGCTGAAAGCAGAGCTTAACCGCTGAGCCATCCAGGGTCCCTTACATTTAATTGTAATAAACCTCCTAAGTAGTCTTGTTTAAAAAAATTTTTTTTAAGATTTTATTTATTTATTCGAGAGAGAGAGAGGCAAAGACACAGGCAGAGGGAGAAGCAGGCTCCATGCAGGGAGCCTGATGCGGGGCTGGATCCCGGGACTCCAGGATCACTCCATGGGCCGAGGCAGGCGCTAAACCATTGAGCCACCCAGGGATCCCCAAAATTTTTTATTTGAATATTGCTTTTATTTGAATATTGCTGACACACAGTATTACATTAGTTTCAGGTCTATGACATAGTGAATAGTTCAACATCTCTATATATTATGTTGTGCTTAAATAGCTGTGTTTTTTGTTGTTGTTGTTGTTGTTGTTTTTTTTAAGATTTTATTCATTTAGGGGCAGCCCCGGTGGCGCAGCGGTATAGCACTGCCTGCAGCCCGGAGTGTGATCCTGGGGACCCGGGATCAAGTCCCATGTCGGGCTCCCTGAATGGAGCCTTCTTCTCCCTCTGCCTGTGTCTCTGCCTCTCTCTCTCTCTCTGTGTCTCTCATTAATAAATAAATTAATTAATTAAAAAAAGATTTTATTCATTTATTTATGAGAGACACAGGGAGAGAGGCAGAGACACAGGCAGAGGGAGAAGCAGGCTCCCTGTGGGGAGCCCTGTGCAGGACTTAATCCCAGGACTCAGGATCACAGTCTGAGTTGAAGGCAGACCCCCAACCCCTGAGCCACCCAGGCGTCCCAAATAGTTGGTTTTTTAAAAGATTTTACTTATTTATTTGAGAGCAAGAGAGTGAGAGCACAAGCCAGGGGAGAGCAAAAGGAGGAGAAGCAGACTCCCTGCTGAGCAGGGAGCCCAGAGTCCTAAGATCATGACCTGAACCAAGGGCAGGTGCTTAACCAACTGAGCCACCCAGGCACCCTGCCTACATAGTTTTAATTAGCCAAAAACCCTAGCCTGGCATAGCTGGAGGGATGTATTAATAGTGTAAAAAACATTAGTAGAGACAAAATGGACCAAAAATGTCAACATAAATATGAAAACAGTGGAAGCTCTAGAAAATAAAGGGTTTCTGTTTCAAAAGTTTAGAAATTCTGCATTTTGACAAGTTCCCAGGCAACGCTGCTTGTCTGGAAACCACACTTAGAGAACCGCTGCTATCAAGGAAAGGCTATTAGGTTGTAAGAGAGAAAAAATGGCTTTGGCCTCAACTGTTGCTAACTGGCCCTATGACATTCAGCTGCAATGAACAGACCATTCAATTAACAGTAGGCTAAAGAAATAGTATAGTTTGTGTTTCTCACTTGGTAAGTCCAGAGTTGGGCAGTCCAGGATTGGGGCATCTATCAGGAAGCCACCAAGGACACCTGGCCTGTCGATCTTTGTGTTCCACCATCACTCATGTGTGGCCTTTATGCTCATGGGTACAAGCTGGCTGCTGGACCAAGTTCCAAGCAGAAGACTAGGAGCAGAGCAAAGGAGGCAGGGGTCTCCAGCTGCACTAGCCTTTTTGAAAAAGTTGTCCCAGGAGTCTTACTCCATGACTTCTGCTTAACTTCCAGTGGCTGGAACTGAGGCAACCGTAGGTCCATCATTGAGATGTGACAAGGGAGAGGGGGTTGGATTTGCCAACCAACGTTAATTACCACAGTGACCTCAGACATACACATAGAACTTAATATAATATCAAGACTACAGAAGCTCCAAGACCTAAATACTTATCTCAGCTCTCTGAATCCTATCCTCCTCCTCCGTAAAGTGTGTGATGGGATTCGCTATGGGCATCCTGGGCAGAACAGTTCCTCACTGCGCTATGGGCATCCTGGGCAAACATTTCCTCTCCTGCACACTGCAGGACATTGAGCATCTCTGATCTCTGGGTACCAAATGCCAGGATCCCCCACCCCCACTATCATGAAACCAAATAGGCCTTTGCTGGTTCGCCAATGCCTCTCAGTTGGGGTTGGGCATGGGAGGGGACTATCTTGCGGGATTGGAAGCCACTGTCTTAGATCAGGTTTGGGCACAACTGTCTGATTCTCTCCAGCCTCTTTATTTATTTATTTTAAGATTTTATTTATTTTTTCATGAGAGAGAGAGAGATAGACAGAGGGGGAAGCAGGCTCCACGCAGGGAGCCCGATATGGGACTCGATCCTGGGACTTTAGGATCATACCCTGGGCCAAAGGCAGGTGCTAAACCTCTGAGCCACCCAGGGATTCCCCCCCACACACCCCCAGCCTCTTTAATAAAAGCTCATTATTTTTTAAAGCCCTGGCTACACAGCAGGAGCATGTCTCCCCATTCTCCACCTCATGGTGGATAGGTATTCTCTTATCTCCTTATTGCTATTTTTATTTTTTTTAAAGATTTATGTATTTATGCAAGACACAGAGACAGAGGCAGAGGGAGAAGCAGGCTTCCCGCAGAGAGCTTGATATGGGACTCAATCCTGGGATCCAGGATCATGCTGAGCCAAAGGCAGACACTCAACCACTGAGCCATCCAGGCATCCCTCCTTATTGCTGCTTTTAGACGATTACTATTTTACTTTCCTGTAAAAGCCCTCCTCCTCCCTCGAGGCACACACTATTCACCACCATTAGACTCTTCTACCACTTGTTCCAATGATGTACCTATTTCCAAATCACTCTTCCACTAGACCTTCCACTCTAAATTTCACTTTCCTCCTAGGTGACTTCTACATCCATCTGGATGGCCCCGACTGGAGTTGACGTCCTCAGCTCTAATGCCCTTTACTGCTCTCCTTGTCACTCATGCAATGGACAGACTTCAGCACTTGCCATCCTGTGAACTACTTAACCTTAAACTTTTATTTTTTAAGATTTTATTTATTTATTCATGAGAGACATAGAGAGAGAGAGGCAGAGACACAGGCAGAGGGAGAAGCAGGCTCCCTGTGGGGAACCCAATGCAGGACTTGGTCCCAGGACCCAGGATCACACCTGAGCTGAAGACAGACAACCAACCACTGAACCACCCAGGTTCAACTTGATGGGCTCCCTCTTATACTACCATTTCCTGCACCTCCACTTTTGCCTTTCCTTTGTCCCATTCTTCCTCCTAATGTTGATTTTATTCCAAGCTAGCCGCCCCTTCTTGCTTAACCTGCTTGTCCGAGCAGCTGCTGGACAAGGAGGTCCCTCCTGTCTTCCCCTGATCTTCACCTCATCCTCCTGGTAAAACCCCAGCCCCGGCTCTAGCTGACTTTCTGCCCTCTGACTCCTACACTTGAGCAGCTGAACACCCACGCCCACAGTTGCCATGACAACCTGGTGGGGGGCCAGTGGTCCCTCTCCCTGTCCTTGTCAGCCCTCTTCTGCTCCCTACCTTATCGTCTCCCGTCATTCTCACTCTCAGCAGATAACTTTACTCCTACTTGACAGTGAAAATAGAAGCCCCCTCAACTTCCTGCCCCCCACTGCCACCCCACCAAAACACTTATTTTTATCTACACTCATCCTTTCCTCCCTTTTATTGTGGGAAAAGTTTCCTGTGGTTAATCCCTCCACCTGAGCCCTGCATCCCAATAGCTCCAGCCTCCTCAGGGACCTTGGCTCTCAGAGTCCCTTCTCTGCGCCTGCAGTATTGCCACATGGAAACCTCTCCCATGTTCAAAAAAGCAGGGTACTCAGGACCCCCCATTTCCATCTCCACTGTACAAACTTCCCCTTCTCTCTTTGCCTTTGCAGCCAGAGCTCCTAGCCTTTTTCACACTGTGGGTGCCTTTGGCTGCCTTGTGGATGATGTATTTGAATGCATGCAATATACACAAAACTACCATGAACACCAATTACAGTGAAATACAGTTGTTACAATATATTTTTAAAATTTGTGACATAGTGATACATATGCCCCTTTCTTTTATTTTTTATTTTTATTTTATTGTTTTAAAATATTTTTTTATTTATTCATGAGTGACAGAGAGAGAGAGAGAGAGAGACAGGCAGAGGGAGAAGGAGGCTCCATGCAGGGAGCCTGACGTGGGACTCGATCCCAGGTCTCTAGGATCAGGCCCTGGACTGACGGCAGTGCTAAACTGCTGAGCCACCCAGGCTGCCTACCCCTTTCTTTTATTCTTGGTATCCTTTTTTTTTTTTTTAAGATTTTATAAATAGTTTAAACCATAAGGAAAAACATATCCTACGTTAAAATTAATTAATCTATTTATTTATTTTATTTTTTAAATTTTTATTTATTTATGATAGTCACACACACAGAGAGAGATAGAGAGAGAGAGAGGCAGAGACACAGGCTCCATGCACTGGGAGCCTGACGTGGGATTCGATCCCGGGTCTCCAGGATGGCGCCCTGGGCCAAAGGCAGGCGCCAAACCGCTGCGCCACCCAAGGATCCCCTATTTATTTATTTTAGAAAGAGAGAGAGAGATCATGTTCCTGTGAGCAGGAGGAGGAGTGGAGGGAGAGGGAGAAGGTAAGGAGAAGGGAGGGAGAGGAAGAGGAAAAGAATCCCAAGCAGATTTTGTGCTGAGCATAGAGCCCAATGTGGGGCTCCATGAGGGCTCCATGAGGGTTCCATGTGGGGCTTGACCTCACGACGCTGAGATTATGACCTGAGCTGAAATCAAGAGTCTGATGTTTAACTGGCTGAGCCACCCAGGTGCCCTAAAATAAATCCTACATTTTAAGAAGTCCAGCTATGGTGCTGCTCCAGGATTGATTAATTTCATGGCTTACCAATGTCATCTGGGACCCAGGTGCCTTTCATCTTTCTGCTCTAGCACCCTCAATACGATGGCTTATCCTCAAGATGCCCTCCTCTACACATTAAAAACCGACTGTAGCAGTTCCAGGTGCCATATTCAGACATGACAACACGCAGCTGAAGAACAGAGTGTGTCTCTTCCTGTATGTCTTTTTCTAATCAGGGAAGAGACCTTTCCCAGGAGCCCCCAAGAGCCTTTCCTCACATCCCCATTGACCTGAATTGCATCATATGTCCCTTCCTAAATCAGTCCTTGGCAAGGAAACTGTGATGACCATAATTGGCTTGGATTAATCAGGATTTATTGCCAAACCACTTGGAAGAAGAGTGGAATGCAGAACAAAATCAGGGCTCTGCCAGAAGTGAGTAGGCAACCCAACCTCACTGATACACACTGGTTTTTCTTCTGCTTTTGATTGCTCCTTCATTTTGTCTTTGCAATGCATGCTTTCTATTCTATTAGGTTCTATTCCAGTCCTCTTCCAGCCTAGGACCATCCCATTCCACGAATTTTCTCTGAGTGACCCTATTCACACCTATGGCCTTAACTGCCACTTAGGTACAGCTCACTCTCCATCTTAGAGCTTGCCATTTAGTTCTAGGCCTGAGAATTCTGTCACCTATGGTCCCCTAGCTCCATTTGGATATTTCCCAGGCCTCTCAAACTCAACCTGCATCCACACTCCTCTTGACTTCTCTGGGTCTCAGTAATCACCCAATGATTGAGACCTGTCCGCTCACACTCCTTCCTCTCCCTTACCCCCATTACATAATCAGTCATCTTGAAACTCCTAGAGATCCTCCCCCCTCAGTGTCTCTTGAATCGGTCCCCTTCTCTCTCTCTTTTTAAGATTTTATTTATTTGTTCATGAGAGAGAGAGAGAGAGAGAGAGAGAGGCAGAGACACAGGCAGAGGGAGAAGCAGGCTCCATGCAGGGAGCCTGATGTGGGACTCAATACTGGGTCTCCAGGAACATGCCCCGGGCAGAAGGGAGGCGCTCAACCACTGAGCCACCCAGGCATCCCTGGTCTCCTCCTCTCCAAACTTGGGCAGGGCCCTGCTCATTTCAGGCCTGGCTGGTAACCTTGTCCCTTGCTTTACTCCTCCATACCTGTGTTATTGATGCTGGAGGGATCTTTCTCCAGCCCAGTTCAGCAACCTTCAGCAACTTCCTGTTTTGCAAGGCACATCCAGGTTGGGTCTTGGCTGACTTCTCCAGTCACTATCTGATACTTTCCTCCTTCACCCTAAATTCAACATACTATCTCTCACATCCAGCCTGCACATGTACTGCTTCTTCCACACCATCAGCCCCCCTCAACACATGTGCACACACACTCACCTTTTTTTCCTCCATGTGCACTTAAAAAAAAACTTTTGTTTTTTGACAAAACTTATTTTTGTCACCTACAATGTGTTGGCCACCTTTCATCCTGATGATAGACGTCTCTACCTTATATTATTAAAAATGGCTCTTTCGTGTTCCTTAACAGGGATAATGTAAGTTTATTTGAACACACCTCTATGGATGGACACATGGACAGCAAGGTTGCTTTTCAGCATTATAAACACTGCTGAAGCACACATCCCTATATATACATCTTGGTGCATAACACATGTCGCTAGTTATCAGGGACCCAGGTGATTCCTGGAAGCATAATTGCTTGGTCAAAGGTTATGTGATTTTACATATCCAGAGAACTGCTAGTTTATCCTCCAGAATGTATTCATTTAAACTTCCTTCCGTGGTGTATAAAAATACTGTATAAAAGCACTCATTTCTCAGAACCCTCATCAACACTAGATATCCTTAAATTTTATCTAATAGTTTGCCTTAAATTTGTATTTTTCTGATTACTAGTGAGACTATCATTTTACGTTTTTTATTTATCAAGAACCATTTATTCCTTTTACCTATTTTTTTACTATTTGTTTTCTTCTTCTTCTCCTTCTTCTCCTCCTCCTCCTTCTTCCTTTTTTTTTCAAGTTGAAAAGAAATGTTTATTGTCTAGAAATATATATAAAAAACATTCCCCACAAAAGATGCTATTCTCTCACTTCCCCATCTTCTTACTCTTCTTCACACCCCTGATATAAAGGACATTATGACACCTTATTAAAACTTCACCCAAATGTCCAGACAACGCTCCATCTATGTATTCTTCTGTGTTTGCAAGCTGCATGTTCATATAGCCATCTACAGACACAAGGTAGCCTTTGTACTCCATTCCCCACTTCAGTTTCACCGTTACTGGCTTTCCTGTTAATCCATTCAGAAAAGGTTTCGGATTGTCATTGCGACCACAAGCCAATGCTGCAGGCCGCTCGCCGCTGACCCAGCTATAGTCCGTCCCTCATGACGGGAGTAACTCCGGCCCAGTGTGAACTGCAAAGCTTCCCCCTTTTTTCTTTTTTATTAAGAAACTCTACCCCAGGGGTGCCTGGGTGGCTCAGTTGATTAAGCATCTGCCTTGGGCTCAGGTCATGATCCCAGAGTCCTGGGTCCCATGCATCAGGCTCCCTGCTCAGTGGGGAGCCTGCTTCTCCCTCTTCCTACTGCTACCCCTGCTTGTGTACTCTCTCTGTGTCAAATAAATAAATAAAATTTAATTTAATTTAATTAAAAAAAAAAGGCTAACCCCCCTGGGGTCATAGGATCCCAGTCTCAAAAAAAAAAAAAAAAAAAAAAAAGGATCCCAGTCTCATAAACTGAAGCTGCTCTAACTAGCTTTCTTCCCCCCAACCCCTAACACCTCATATCGCACCTTTCCACACCTCATACCTCTGCCTCTTTACCTCCCTCCCCCAACACACCTGTGCTCCTGTAGGCCAAGTGTCCAAGAAAGGCCAGAAATGAAGATACAGCCAAAATAATGTTTTACCCAACCTCGAATCTCAAATAGAGGCTTAGGACATATAACAAACTTGTTAGTTTACAAATGCTGCATTTATTATCAGAGGCAAGCCAAAGCCTCAGACAAAGGAATGCCACATCCCGCTATATTATCGTAGCCTGGATCAGAGAACATGGAGCCAAGCAAATTGAACTCAGCACTCCATAATCAAGCCATGGGTGATGACATTGAGACTCTGGATCTGAAACCCATGAGAAAGACCATGAAGCTGGCCCTTTTGCTCAATCTCAATAGAAGTGAGATCTGAAAAGGTATCTGTAGGGCTGTGATAAATAATTAGGTTTTAAATTTTTTGAAATTTATTCAAAGCCACCACTCATTTTGCTTTTACCCTGAATAAGATCTTTCATCTGTAGCAACAGCCTAGTTTTACCTCAGATTTGACTGTGTAGGGATAATCACAACAGTGGCTGGTGTATGTTGAATGTTTTCTATGAGTCTGGCACTATGCTAGATGCTCATGTGTTATCTCATTGAATCAACATGGATGGGTCAGTTCTCAGCAGAAATGGAAAGTATAATCCACTGATAACTGGGAGGATTTACATTCAGTTCTCTATGTAGGTGTGTCTCCAACCCATTTCCAAGGGTGAGGAGGAGCCTCTGGCTGGTCAGAGATGACTTCTTCGAGAAAACCCACCTCACAATTTCTCCAACTCAGATCAAGTCACACATTCTAACCTGTTTGCCTATAAACTAGGATTTGAAGGAAGTTTTCCCACTTTAGAGAAGCTAGAAGGAGGAGCAAGGCATTGTTACTAATCATAAGAAAATGTTGAAATTAAACTCCCTCATCTCACAAGTGTTCATAAACTGCTTACAGCGTATTATTTTAAAGGAACAGACAGCTGTTCCAGACTCAGAAGGAGGGCAGGCTTGGCAAGTTTACTCTCATCTTAGAGATGAGAGCCTTCCTCTTCACCTGGGCACTTAGAGTGGAGCCTAGCAGAGCCTCTGAAGACAGTCAGCCCTTAGGAGCAGTTCTGTCAGGGGAAGGGAGCCCCAAGGAGGAGCTCAGACTTCCAAGGGAGCACTCAGACCCTTCCTGAAAGGGTGAGGCTGCCCGTCCTTCTGGGGGACACCCCCAGCAGCCTGGCCCAAGTAGAGGAAGTGGGCTGGGAGGCTGGAGTGGGGTGAGGGGAGGGAAACAGAGCAGAGGCCTCAGAGGGGACAGGCCTGGGGCAAGCCAGAGTTTTCTAAAGAAGCCCAGAGGATTCTTGGCGGCCAGGGCTGGAGAGTGGCCGAGTTCTCATAAAAAAAGAGAAAGTGAGAGAGAAAAGAAAACAAAAAACTTCGTCTGAGCATGATTCCTGGCAGTGGTGTCTTTGCCAGTGCCTCTGCACTAGCTCCCAGAGAAAGCTCACCAGACAGGGACAGACAGACAGCCCAATGGGGCAGAAGAGCAGCTAGAAGCCAGCCCACATCAGAGTGGAGACTAGAATGTTCTAGGGGTGGGGAGACTGCACCCACTCTTCAGCAGTTGGCTTGGGGACCATTGGCCATCCATATGGAAAAGATAAAGTGGATCTCTATGCTACAGTAGGCCTCCAAATAAGTTCCAGAAGAACTAAAGAACTACAGGGTGTTTTGCTCAGGACAAACTATGCTCAGAGACTGAGTTTGTCTTTGCCAATCATTTCTTTAACACAGGTTCACTGTAAGAATTATAATTTATAATGATAATATTTCACAAGCCAATAGCATACAAGATAATGTCTCTTAATACACCAAAAAAGAAATAACATATTCCAAACCAATGAGTGATTAATTACATTATTGCTCAGGCAAAGGGAAGATGAAAGAAATAAAGTCCAATAGTAGTTGGGATATATCTTTCTGAGTTGGTTCTTGATACTGTCAGTCCTTCCAACTAAAATCTGGGTATCCTAAAAAAAATAAATAAATAAAAAATAAAATAAAATAAAATCTGGGTATCAGGGCAGCCCGGGTGGCTCAGCAGTTTAGCGCCACCTTCGGCCAGGGGCGTGATCCTGGAGTCCCAGGATGAGTCCCATGTCGGGCTCCCTGCATGGAGCCTGCTTCTCCCTCTGCCTATGTCTCTGCCTCTCTCTCTCTCCCTCTGTCTGTCTCTCATGAATAAATAAATAAAATCTTTTTAAAAAAATAAAAAATAAATAAAATCTGGGTATCAGCTGCCTGCTTCGGTAGGTCACTCACTGCTGGGGCACGTAGCTAGTGGAAGACAGTGCCAGTGTTGGCAGGCAACTAGCTGCTCTGAAGATTATTACTGCAGCGGCTGCTACGCAGCTTGCACCATCACTACCTAGGAGAAGTAGCCTCACTAAGGCAGAAGCAGTGTCCCTTCTCTTTCTGAGTCTGCTATGTGTTTTAACACCACTGCTGACCAAGGGAGCCTGGCAACAGCAAGAATAAGTGTCTCAAGATCTCCAGAGAACTATTTATATCAGCAAAGAGTAGCCCTATCCAGGCCAAATACTTTTGAGTGGCTGGTCATACCTCATGGTTTTTATTTCTTTTTTAATTAATTAATTAATTAATTTTTTAAAAAGATTCTATTTATTTATTCATGAGAGACACAGAGAGAGAAGCAGAGACATAGGCAGAGGGAGAAGCAAGCTCCCTGTGAGGAGCCTGATGAGGGACTTGATCCCAGGACCCCAGGATCCGACCAGAGCCAAAGGCAGACGCTCAACCACTGAGCCACTCAGGTGCCCCATGAGGTTTTTAAAGTTTAATAGTCCACCATGTGATGGGCCCCACAGCAAGCTGTTACCATGGTGTCGATGACGTACTGGTCCTCTCCACTCCAGGTGCTAGAGTTCGATAAGAAAGTTCTAATATCCAACTTCAAAACAATTTCATGAAAACAAGTTCGAACCACAAACAACTTTGTCCAAACTAGTTTTCAAATCGTGGATTTGAAATCATAACAAGTCAGTACACAACACAAGGAACAAGCAAAACAACTATGGGGCATTTGAAAAAAAAAAAAAAAACCATAAAAGGACAGATTTATGATACTGGGAAAGGGGATGATTTCTTTTCTTTTTTTTTTTTTTTTATGATAGTCACAAAGAGAGAGAGAGAGGCAGAGACATAGGCAGAGGGAGAAGCAGGCTCCATGCACCGTGAGCCCGACGTGGGATTCGATCCCGGGTCTCCAGGATCGCGCCCTGGGCCAAAGGCAGGTGCTAAACCGCTGCGCCACCCAGGGATCCCGATTTCTTTAACAAGGTATAAAATATACAAAACAGAAAGGGAGGGATCCCTGGGTGGTGCAGCGGTTTAGCACCTGCCTTTGGCCCAGGGCGCGATCCTGGAGACCCGGGATCGAGTCTCACGTCGGGCTCCCCGTGCATGGAGCCTGCTTCTCCCTCTGCCTGTGTCTCTGTCTGTCTCTGTCTCTGTCTCTCTCTCTCTCTCTGTGTCTATCATAAATAAATAAATAAAATCTTAAAAAAAAGGTTTAAAAAACAAAGCAAACAAACAAAAAAACAGAAAGGGAAAGAATAACTATCTGCATAAAAATCTTCTCTATCTCAAAAGACCCTGTATGCAAAATATAAAGACAAGCCATAGAGCAAGTGGCGATATTGGTAACCCATACAACCAAGAAAAAAATTCGTAGATATCTTATGTTTAAAAGAAATAGCCTAATAGGAAAATGGACAAAAGATATGAACAGGCAATTCTGAAGACTCTAACAACCACAACAAATCAAATCAACCTCCCTTGTAATGTGATGAGATTGTTATGGAAATTACAATCATGAGATCTCATTGGGCATCTATGGGATGGACAAAAATTAAGATCTGATAAACCAAGTGTGGATGTGGGCATAAGGAAATGGAAACTCCTTTGCTGATAAGTGTAAATGGTACAACCATCTAGGAAAAAATACGTGAAAACTTCTAAAGTTTGTAAGCCTTCTAAAGAAGATGCACATGCCAGTGGTAGAGATCTTTTCCTTCATGTTCAGAAGTGACCAATCCTGTATTCCTTCTATGTAACAGGGGATAACTACAAATGATCTAATCACCTCTATGTGGGAATAGAGTATACAATTTTATTCATCCAATGAAATACTATAAAGCAGTTAAAAACAATGAAATAAATCTATATGTGTCAACATTGCTAAATCACAAAAATCTAATGTCGGATAAAAAAAAGCAGGTTACAATAGTATACTGATACCATTTACATAAAATTTCAAAACAAAAACCATATAATAAAAAATCATTCTTGTATATTTAAATTTTTCAGTAATTTAAAATAAAACAGAGGGGCGTCTGGGTGGTTCAGTCAGTTAAGCATCAGACTCTTGATTTTGGCTCAGCTCATGATCTCAGGATCATGGGATCAAGCCCTGGGATTGAGTCCTGTTTTGGGCTCCACGCTCATCAAGGAGTCTGCTAGAGGGACACCGGGGTGGCTCAGCAGTTGAGTGTCTACCTTCAGCTCAGGGCGTGATCTCGGGGTCCAGATGGAGTCCCACATTGGGTTTCTTGCAGGGAGCCTGCTTCTCCCTCTGCCTATGTCTCTGCCTCTCTCTCTCTGTCTCTCATGAATAAATAAATAAAATCTTAAAATAAACAAAAAGGAGTCTGCTTGAGATTCTCTCCCCCTCTCCCTCTGCACCTCCCTGCCCTGCTCTATCTCTCAAATAATCTTTAAATGAATTTAACAAAATAAAATAGAAACCACAATGAGAATACCACTTCAAAAAAAAAAGAGAATACCACTTCACACTCATTAAGATGGCTATTATAAAAAAATAAATAAATAAATAAATAAAAAGAAACAAATGTTGGTGAGAATGTGGAGAAATTGGAACCCTTGTGCATTGCTGGTGGGAATGTAAAATAGTGCTGCCACTATAGAAAATGGTGCAGCAATTCCTCAAAAAATTAAACATAGAGTTACCATATGATCCAGCAATTCTGCTTCTGGGTGAATACAGAGAATAACGAATAACTAAAAGCAGAGACTCAAACTTCTTTGTACAATCATGTTCAGGGCAGAATTATTCACAAAAGTCAATAGGTGGAGGCAACCCCAGGGTCCATCTACAGATGAATGGATAATCACAAAATGTGGCATATACATATAATGGAATATTATACATCCTTAAAAAGGAATGAAATTCTGACACATACTACAACATGAAGTTACTTGAGGACATTATGCTAAATAAGTTAAACACAAAAGGACAAATACTATATAATTCCCACTTATATAAGATGCCTGGTCCAAATCATAGAGATAGAAAGTAGGATGTTGATGGGGATGAGAATGGAGAGTTACTATTTTAATGGTACAGGGTTTCAGTTTGCAAAGGTGAGAAAGTTCTGAGGATGAATGACAGTGATGGTGACGGAACAGTGTGAATGTACACTACGCCACACCACTGTACAAAGAAAAACTATTAAAATTATAAATTTTATTTTAAGTATACTTAATTTAAAAATAGAAATTGAAAATTGAAAAAAAGACTGGCTTAAAGTCAGCCCCTTTGTCCAAAAAAGCCACCAACCCGCTCACCTACTTGCAACGCCCAGCTGCCAGGTACACCTGGACCGCCCCTCCCCGCCCCCACACCCGGGTCCCTACCCCCGCAGCCCCAACTAGTCTCACTGCGCAGGCGCGGAGCTGGGGGGGGGGCAGAAGGGGGCGTGGCCTCGCACTGCGCCTGTGCCGAATTCCCAGCTGTAAGTGTTGTGGGGGAAATGATGTCCAGGTTGGGCTTCCCAGTCCGGCAGCAGCAGGGAGGCCCGCACTGCACACGCGCAGACCGACTCCCCGAGTCAAAAGACTGAGAGAGCGCGCGCTCCCCACGTCCTGCGAGCCCGGCTGCCAGGCATTCGTCTCCGCCGTGACTCCCGCCGGGGCGGGCTGGCGAGCCCACGTCTGAAGAGCGATGCCCCGGGAGATCATCACCCTGCAGCTGGGCCAGTGCGGCAACCAGAGTGAGCGAGCGAGCGAGCGCCGGGCCCCTTCCAGTCTCCAGTTCTGCCCCTTCGGGCCCCACCCAGTGCTTGGCATCCTCCAGGTCCCCTTTCCCTTCCATGAACCCCTTGCCCTATTGCGCATGAACACGCCCCCAGATGGAGAGCCGCGCCTGGGCTGTGACAGCTCCCAGACCAGGTGTCTTGGGTCCAGCCTCTGAATGTGCCAGCCTCTGAGCCTGACCCTGGGCTCCTGAGGCCTTCTGACTAGGAGACCCAGGCATCTCTCCCCATCCCCCAGTTGGGTTCGAGTTCTGGAAACAGCTGTGCGCCGAGCATGGTATCAGCCCCGAGGGCATCGTGGAGGAGTTCGCCACCGAGGGCACTGACCGCAAGGACGTCTTTTTCTACCAGGTGCCCCTAGCGACTTGGCCAGGGGGCCTGTAGGGAAGGGCAGCGGCCTGGTACTGGGAAGCCCGCTGGGCAGAGGAGCCAGGGTGACTGGCTTGAGGAGGGAGGGCAGACAGGAGCCAGAGTTGGGAGGATGGAGGACTGGGCCTTTGCTGACTCGGCTCCCCTCCTGGGCTCCCCTTGACAGGCAGACGATGAGCACTACATCCCCAGGGCAGTGCTGCTGGACCTCGAGCCACGGGTAATCCACTCCATCCTCAACTCCCCCTATGCCAAGCTCTACAACCCAGAGAACATCTACCTGTCAGAGCATGGAGGAGGAGCTGGCAACAATTGGGCCAGTGGATTCTCACAGGTATCTGGGTGGCCATCCCAGAAACCCCTGATGTTCCCTGCCCAGGGCAAGGCAGGCTCAGGCAGCCTGGGGATTTGACCAGACCAGATTGACAATAATAAGAGACAAAGGGATAACCTGACAGGAGGGACAGCCAGGGAGAGGTTTATATAAACTGCAAATCATTTGCAAAGTCGCTTTTTAGGGTTGAAGGTCACAGCTGAGGTTTTGCTTGAGGGTGGCAGTGGTGTCCCAGGGTAGAGTTCTTGGTACTGAAAAGATACTCCCCAGAACCTTCATTTTGACTCTCCCTCCCATGTCTCTCTATACAGGGTGAGAAAATCCATGAAGATATTTTTGACATCATCGACCGAGAAGCCGATGGAAGTGACAGCTTAGAGGTGAGACACTGTCCTGCTGAAGGAAAAACAGGGCTGAAAAGTGCCAGGGAAAGGTCAGGAGGTAGCCTAAGCAGGTGGTGTGTTGGGGGCAATTCTATTCAAAACTAATTTTTATGAGTATCATATGTGAGATAGTGAGGTACAGTACTTGTCCTCAAAGAGATCCTAATCTGGATAGCATCAGCTCCTTAGGCACGAGTCTTCTTTCCTAAGGAGCGTCAGCCTGGATGGACGCAGAAGAAGCCTAGAGACCTGAGTGTGTTGGGAGTGGGGAATGAGACCAGCCTGAAGCCTCTCCCACACATCCCTGGAGACTGCCTCTCCATCCCTCCCCATGCAGGGCTTTGTGCTGTGTCATTCCATTGCTGGGGGGACGGGTTCTGGCCTAGGCTCCTATCTTCTCGAACGACTAAATGACAGGTAAGCCTGTGTTTGGGGAGAGGGCATTAGCCCTGGTTGCCTGGGTAAGGTCTTTCCTTTTTGTCACTTTTTTCTCTTGGACTGGAAGGCCTGGCACTGTTGCTTTGAGTTATTGGTAGGAACAGAGCCTGGCCATCCAGGGAACATCTTAGGAACAGTAACTCCCACGAGGGGGTTTACTTAGGGAGAGGAGGGACTACAGGGTTTGGTGGTTTTGATGCTTTAATTTTATTCTTTCTGGCGCCTGGGCTCTGAACACTCAATTCTGCCTTAACCCCCCTTTTGTACCAAGAGTTTCATGGCACTTGGAAAGGAATGCCCTGTTATCTCTAGAGAAGATCAAAATGGGTGGTGATGGGAGTCCTTCCAATTCACTGTGTCGCGTTCCCCTTTCCCTCTTCTTCACGCCCAGGTACCCCAAGAAGCTGGTGCAGACATACTCAGTGTTTCCCAACCAGGATGAGATGAGCGATGTGGTGGTCCAGCCCTACAACTCCCTGCTCACACTCAAGAGGCTGACTCAGAACGCAGACTGTGTGGTGAGCACCAGAGAAGGGAGTGGAAGGGCTTTGGTCCACCTCCTCAAACCAGTGAGAAATGGACACCCTGCCTTTCCCAAGCCCCTACCCAGAGAACAGAGGACCATCAAAGCCATACCCAGGGGCCCAAATTATGAACTTAGGACTTGACCCCTTTAGACAGTAAAGCTCTCAAGAAAGTGTACACTCCTTGACATATGTCCCCAGTTAGCCTATTTAATGCCTACTCATGCTTAAATTCTCAGCCCAAGGGTCACTTTCTTAGTCAAACCTTCCCTGACCACCCATTCAAAGGTCAAATTCCTTTGTGCATATTTCAGACTATACTTTTCTATAGACCTGGTGAGAGGGACAGACCATGCTGTTTAATTCTCCATGGTATCTCCAGAGCCAGGCACAGTGCATGGCACATGAGGATAATGAAATTTGTTTACTGGATGGTAGAAAAGTGTCTTGTGATGCCCCAGGGACAGTATTTTCCTTTTTAAGTTAACAATCTACTTCCTGATTTTGGAGTTGAGAGAGGGTTAAGCTAATAACTTATCTCTCTGCCCCCTTTCTCCTCAAAAAGGTGCCGTGACCCTCTTCTGTCCCCCCCCCCCAGGTGGTGCTGGACAACACAGCCCTGAACCGGATCGCCACAGACCGTCTGCACATCCAGAACCCGTCCTTCTCCCAGATCAACCAGCTGGTGAGCCCCCACTCCTGGACTCGCTGGGCTGGAACCCCTCCTTGTTGGAGTGCCACCTCAGGAAGGGAGCCCCACCCCACCCCCCAGGCCAAGGCCCATGCTGTGGCACTGCTGTCCCCAGGTGTCCACCATCATGTCGGCCAGCACCACCACCCTGCGCTACCCCGGCTACATGAACAACGACCTCATCGGCCTCATTGCCTCGCTCATTCCCACTCCTCGACTCCACTTCCTCATGACTGGCTACACCCCGCTCACCACGGACCAGTCGGTAGGAGCAACCCTAGCAGCCCCCACCCTATCCTTTCCCTCCCCCTGCTGCCCCCAGAGGGAGGCTCCGTGCTCTGGGACTGGCACAGACTGTCCAGCTTCAAGCTGACTTGCTCTCCTCTTCCCTCTGCCTCTGGCTCCCTGCAGGGCTCAGGCTCTGTGGGGTCTGCTGATGATCCTGCACCCAGGGTCAGCGGGGAAGGGGTAGGGGTCAGGGGAGGCTGACCTTGCTGAGCTGGGGATGGCTAAGGTTCCTGGTCCCACAGCAGAGGCTCAGTGTAGACCTGAATCTCGGGACACTTCCCAAGGAGAACAATTAGCCCGAGTCTGGTGGGGTCAGGCACTGACTGTGCCCTGAGTGCTGGCCTGGTCCCTGTGGCCTCCTCTCCCCTCAGGTGGCCAGCGTGAGGAAGACCACGGTCCTGGATGTCATGAGGCGGTTGCTGCAGCCCAAGAACGTGATGGTGTCCACAGGCCGGGATCGCCAGACCAACCACTGCTACATCGCCATCCTCAACATTATCCAGGGGGAGGTGGACCCCACCCAGGTAGGTGAGGCCCCTTCGTGCCACCCCCAGAACCCACAGGGTAGAGGAGAGGCTACCACCACCACTGCTGTGTCCACCCCCTCCCCGCCAGGTGCACAAGAGTCTGCAGAGGATCCGGGAACGGAAGCTGGCCAACTTCATCCCCTGGGGCCCTGCCAGCATCCAGGTGGCCCTGTCAAGGAAGTCTCCCTACCTGCCTTCGGCCCACCGGGTCAGTGGGCTCATGATGGCCAACCATACCAGCATCTCCTCGGTGAGCCTAATCTCCTGGTCTTTGACGACTCTGTTCCACTAGCCACTCTTATCATTCTGCCCCATTCCATTCCAGCTCCTTATCTCTCACTGGTTTCCATCCTGGAGATTTCTATCTCTTTCAGCTCTTTGAAAGTTCCTGCCAGCAATATGACAAGCTGCGGAAGCGGGAGGCCTTCCTGGAGCAGTTCCGCAAGGAGGACATCTTCAAGGAGAACTTTGACGAGCTGGACACCTCAAGAGAGGTTGTGCAGGAACTCATCGACGAATACCATGCAGCCACACGGCCAGACTACATCTCCTGGGGCACCCAGGAGCAGTGACTTCCTCCCCACCACTTCCCCTAGACAATAAGCATAGTTCCCATAATGCCTGGTCCCTGTGACCCAGATTCCCCTCACCAGAAACCTTTCTAGGTTCATCTCTGGCCCAGGAGCTGGCCCTACTTCCTCCCTTCTCTGCGCTGACCCTTGATATGCTTGTTTAGCTCTAATAAAGTAATAAAGATTTGTGGTGAATACAGTCAGGGCTCAGTTATAGATATAGTTAGGGCTTGGTCTGTGAATATGGAGGGTGATCCATCTTCCCTCCCAGTTCCCAGACACGTGGCCTTTACATACTCTAGGTTCTTCCCACTAGTCCATGTCTTAGTGTGGTCACTGGTCTCATCAGCGTACTTGCCTAGAACTAGGCTGCTTTGCTGGAGTAAGCCCTACCTTGCAAGATTACAGAGGGTTGCTGAGGTCTGCTCTGTTCTCAGTGCCTAAGCTCCTGCCCCAGGGTGGATCAGTATTGCCCCAGACTCTTCCACTCAGGGAACAGCCTGTGGGGGCTAGTGCAGGAGGGCCTGCAGCATTCTGAACATGTCAGGAAACCTGGGACTCTGGATTCCCAGAGCCCAAGGCCATCAGGTCCTTAGGAACGCAACCCGACTCAAACTAACTTGATAAAGCAGGAGCAGAACTCAGGAGTAGGGCTTAGCCCATCCCGATAAGGTGTTTATCTGTGCCAGAGAAGTTCTTGGGTCTGATCCTGCCCCAAGCTTCTCTCCATTCCAGACCCAGAGTAGTAATGGACCCAACCAGGGCCCAGAAGCTGGATACCAGGGTAGGAACTGGGTAGTGCTGATTCTGATGACTCATTGCCTTCCGGCCTCAGGGACGCCAGGAGGCCACCCCTATGCCACTCAATGAAGAAGTGAGTGTGAGTAATTGCCAGCTTCCAAAACTGCCCTGTTGCCTGCCCCACCCAGCACCCTGTGGCAGCCTGCTGGCTAGGAGGAGGTTAAATCCAGAAGGTCAAGGAGGGTGGAGCCCTGTGGTGTCCAGACTCCCCTCAGTGCTGGTAAAAGCCCAGAGTGTGGGCGTCCCCAGGGGTGGAGCTCTGAGCTATGGGGCTCTAACTTGTCCCACGGACAACACTCCCACAGGAAGAGTTTGTGTAAATAAGGATTTTTTTTTTTTTTTTTGCTTCTCTTCTACAAATAAATTAAAAAACAAACTAGAAAATTGTCTGCACCCATTGTAGCCCTTGGGTGTGGGGTATGCCCTGTCCCTGCAGGGCCAAAGGGTCCATGGTTCCCTCAAATCTCAGAGCAGTCCAGGGCCAGGCTGGAGGCAGAAGGGAGGTCATGACCTCTTGGCCGGCTCAGTGCTGCAGCTGCCCCAAACAGCCAGACTGTCCCTGGGGCTCGTCCAGGCCTGGGCGCTGGCTGGGAGGGGAGGTGTCTGGCAGGTCTTGGCATGGAGAAGGGCTGCTGCAGGGCCTCTCGGGGGAGGGATTGGGCAAGTAGGCATTCACCAGCTGCATGATCTCTTCCACCTAAGAGAGGGCAGAGGGCAGGAGGGGCCGTGGGGTTTTCCTTTGTCTCATCCTTCACCCAGGCTCCTCACCTTACAAGAGCTGCACCCCCTGCCACCTTTCCCTCCTCGACACCGACACCGTGCTCTCCCTCACTCACTCTGCACCAGTCACACCTGTGTCTTTCTGCTCTAAGATGCGATTGTCATCTCAGGGCCTTTACACCTGCAATATCCTCTACCTGGAATGCTGTTCCCCCAGATCTTTCTGTGGCTAGCCTAAATGTCACCTGAGTATCCTTTCCTTACTGTCCTACCTAATGCTATGACACCCCCCACTCCCGCACTTTGTGTCACATTCCCCTTTCCTTGGTAGCATTTATAATCTTATATAGTTTTTGATTCCTTATTTAGTGTCTGACACTCCTGTTCTAATGTAAAGTCCTTGAGCTTGTCTTTGATCACTACTGGATCTTTGGTGCCTAGAGCTGTACCTGGCCCATGCTGTGTTTAATAAAATGTTTCTTGACATCCTTTCCTTCCCTTCCTCCTTCCACACCCTCTTCCCACTCACCTGGGGACTCTGCAGGAGGAGCTGGCTCTCTCCCACCCTCAGTGCCAGGGTGTGGGGGCCCATTAGCTGGCAGGCGGCCACGTGGCCATAGCTGACACTGTGGATGGGCTCTGTCTCACCGGGCCGGGAGAGGGACATGGCCTTGGCTCCCAAGCCCAGGCATAGCTTCTGTGGAGTGCCCCCACCAGGCTCCTACAGACAGATGAGTAGAGTCAGGGTGGAAGGAGGGGGCCTTGTGGCATTATTTTTAGTGGGGAAGTGGCTGTGAGCAGGGGGCTCCCCGGTCCTCTCTATGATCCACACTGCAAGGGGTTTAAGGCTCCGGAGAGGTGAGAGCCCAAGGGCCAGTGACTCCTGGGGTTTGAGATGGGCAGCTGTGCTGGGTGCAGGAGAGTGAAATGACCCACAGTGGGGCCTGTGGCTCTGGGGCAGAAGTGTAGGGCTTGGGCCACCAGAGTCCCCTCTCCCTTCTCCCCCTCACCGTGCTCAGCTCCAGAACGTCATACCGAGCAGCGCCGAACCCTGGACACTGCGCCGCCAGAGCCAGGTAGGCAGCCATGGCCTCAGCTCGGCCCATGCCCCGTAGCCGCTTCCAGCTGCCCAGCACAGCAGCCGCCGTGCCGGCGCCACCTCCTCCCTCGCGGGCCACGCTGCCCGCCGTGCCGCCGGCCCCGCCGCCGCGCCGGGTCCGCTCCGCCCGCCTCTTGGCCAGGCCCGGGCTCCAGATTGCCCCGGCCAGCAGGGCAGCGGAGGGGGGAGGCCTGGGGACTGGGCGGGGAGGGTCTTCCCGCGGCGGGGCCGGGGGCGGCAGCAGGCGGTCCAGGCGCGGCAGGGGCGCCCTCGGGGAGAAGTCTCGGTGCAGGCTCTGCAGACGCAGCGCCGCCAGGGCGCGCAGCGTGTCGTCGGGCGGGGGCGGCCGGCCGCGCAGCAGCAGAGCGTGAGCCTAGGAGGAGGCACTGGGTGTCAGCGCCGGAGAGGCGGCGAAAATACCTCGGGGTGCAAAGTCTGAGGTCTGGGTTCGAGTCAAGCCTCCTGCGAGGTCGCGGTAACTGTTAAATGAGACGGCCCGGAGAGGGAGGGATTCAGGCTCAGGGGCGTCTTTTGGGGGGCGTGAACGCCGGAGATGTTCACCTGCTCAAAGAGGAAAGGCAGTTCGTGACCATCTGGGGACAGCCCCTCAGGGTGCAGGGGCCCGTGAAGACGCAGACATAGTCTCCAACCGGAGTCGGCCGAGTCGTCCACCCCGGCTTCCTCCGCCGCCAAACTGCAGAAGAGAGAAGGACTCGATGCCGGGCAGAAGCGGGACCCGCTCCCAGGCGCTGGCCGCCGCTGGCGGGGGTGGGAGGAGGGGCGGGACCATACTGGGGGCGGGGCCAGATGTTTGGGACGCCGGGAAACCGGACGGCAAACCGCCCGCAGGCAGGGCCCCCCTGTGAACCAGCAAACGTGACTGTGCAGGGCAAGTAGCTGGCGCTCGATAAACGTTTGCACGGGGACTGACCGGAGCCGAAAGGCTGATGGGTTAAGGGAGAGCGGGGCTGGGGCTGGACATTTACTTCTCAAACCTGGTGAGCACGTCGGCCACGAGAGTACCCCCAGCCAGGGCTCGCTCCTGGGCCCCTCGCTGCTCGTACAGCGCGAAGGCGTTGCGGCTCCGGGCCAAGCCCAGCCTCCCCACCAGCTCTCGAGCAACCTGGAGGGGAGAAGGCACGAGGGGAAAGTCAGACCGCGCCGGGGTGTCGCCAGCTGGAGTGGTCTCCTAGTCCCGCCACACACACCCCTTACCCAAATGATGAATCTCAGACTTGGGCAAACCTAGGGTCCCAGGCACCAGATCAGCCGGGCACGGGAAGCTGGGAGGAGGGGTTGAGGTTTCAGGGATCTTCTCTGGCCTTACCTCGCCCGCCGTGGTGTGGGAGTCTATGGTCACAGGGCAGGCACCAGCCCCGGGACAGTGCACGGTGCATAGCAGCTCCTGCCGTCGGCTCAGCGCTGAAATCTCTGCCAGCGAAGGCACCAGCTCGCGGCCACGCGTCCGGCCCAGCGCCTTCCGGATGAAGCGCGCATATTCCGCGAGTTCCGAGTCCGGTAGCGCCTGCTCCGTCCTGGGTTAGGGAAAACCGAGGACCAGAGCTCTGAGGGCTTACCTTCTCCCCCTCCCTGTCGGCGCCTTATTTGACCGTTTCTTTCTTCTCATGGATTTCCTTCCTGCCAACTCTTAAGTTGCTTGAAGGTAGCGACCAGTTCTCTTCCAAATTAACACTTGGAGCACTGAATGGAGCTGAATTGCTTTCTAAGGTCCTGACGGCTCGCTCCTAACTTACCCCTCCCATTTCCCTCATGATCCTCCTCCCGGTTGGCATCCAAAATCCAGCCCCATTCTGCTCTGCAGACTCAAAGCTCTGGCTGGACTGCCTCAGCCTGGAGGAAAAGCTGCCCTTCGGAATTCCTCTGCCCAAAGGAGGCACCTTTTGTGATTCCTCCGACCAAAAATGGCATATGACCTTGTAATTCCCACAAAGACGCTGTACATATTAGCAGCGGTCAAGTCTCTTCCCTTCTCTGGCTCTAAGTTCTCCACCCGCCAATTTGGCAAGGCCTGTTATTCTCTCCCAGGCCTGTAGCTCCCCTGCCTTGGCCTTACACCACCCCTCCCCTCTCACCTCTCCAGATGCCCCAGGAGGTGCCCCCGTACAGCTCCCCCAGGCCGGAAGGTGCAGCTCATGCACGTGAGGAGCTGCCAGTACCGAAGGGCTGCGGGGTCTTGGGTAGCTGGGGGCCCAGGGGGGCCTGCGGGACCCGAGGTCTGCTTAGCCAGCTGCAGGAAGAGCTCGTCGCGGAGCGCGGGCAGGTCCCGGCAGGTCTGGAGCACACCCTGCATCAGGGGCCCGGGGCGCCGCGCCCCCTCCAGCGCCTGCAGCGCCAGGAACAGCCGCACCGCCTCCTCGCGCAAGGGTGCGTAGCCCGGACCTGCGGGAGGGTGGGGGCGGAGGGACGGTTTGGAGAGGGGACACAGAGCTGGGCCCTGGAAGGAAGGCATGAACCAGGGAAAGGTCAGAGGGGTATAAGGGGACAGAGGGTATGGCAAGGAGAGGAGAGTACCAACGACAGGAAGAGTGAAGGGAAAGAAGTGCTCCCCACAGAGCCTCCCAGGCACCTCCCCCTCCAGAGCCACTAGGGCTACACTCAGAGTTGGTGAGCTTCAGGGCTTTACTCAAGAACACAGGTTTAAACCCCAGATTCTGTAATTGGGCACTATCAGGAGTCAGGAAAGGAGGGTTCTTCTCCCAGCTCCCCTTAATCTTCTAGTTTTAGGATCTGGACTAGTCACTATCCCTTTTTGGGAAGAGATATAGCTGCATGGGGCCAACGCTTTCTCCCAAAGTGCTGGTTCTTCCAGCAGTTGTAAAGGTAGTATAACAGGGTCTTCAGAATATAGTGGAGAATAGAGTGTAAAAACTCATGAAGGAATATCAGCAGTCAGAGTGAGACCCGTAGAGAAGGTAGTCGAAGGGGGACTGTTTTCCTTTGCTGGCTTCTCTCTCTTCCATCCTGCGTACCAGTTTAGTCAGCTCCCATTCTCAGCCTTTTGAAAAGTGAGGGGCTGGGCCTCCTTTGGACTATTAAGTCTCTGTCAAGAGAGGCATTCAGATTCCTCATCCAAGGGCCTGGGGCCATGCCACCACTCACCTGGGGCGCTGACGCTGTAGGGCAGGGGTAGGAGGGGAGCATACAAGGCCCCACTGGTGTGCCTCAGAATTGGGTTCCTCCGGTAAATGAGGGCCACAGCTTCTGGGTCCCCACAACTCTCCTAGAAGCCAGGGAAGGAGTCACAGGGATGGATAAAAGGTCTCCCCAGAAAGCTTCTGAGTCCACCACCCTCCTCTATCTCCACAAAATCCCCTCTTTCACACCTGAATGTCCCTAAGCAGCAGCTGGGTAGGGGTTTCCAGCGGCGCCTTGGAGGCGATCACCTCTCGCAAGGCCACCCCCCAGCGCTCCGCCTCTGCCTGGCGAGGGGAGCAGAGCCGGACGCTGTGCTTCCGGCCAGACACCGTCACTGACCACAGACCTAGGGAAAGAGGCCGTGGAGGGCAATCAGAACCGGCTGGGGCCAATGTGCAGGGAGGCACAAGAGTCCCCACCAAGTCTCTTACCTGTCTCCTTGGGCCGGCGCTCGGGACCGGTCACAGAGCACAGGCTGGTGAGCACGAGGCTCCCGAGGCGTCGGGCCCCCTTCCCGCTGCTGCTGAACTGGTCCAGGGAGTCCCGGGTGAGCACGAACCAGGCTCGGCGTGGGGGCAGCCAGGGACGAGCCCCTCCTCCGCGGGGCTCTCGGTACAGCCAACCTGAGGGGAGGACAGGGAGAAAAAGGAGATGAGCAGGAAATGACATTAGCCCCTTGAGGGTTGAGACTGGAACTTCCAGAGTGCATGAATGAGGTGGGTCCCCACCTTTCACGACGATGTCGGGGTCCTCCTCGGTTGGCCCCTTCTCCGGGATGAGGCTCCGTGTCTCCTCCCAGCTCTGCAGCCTGGGCCAGAGGGGAGGGAGGGTTGGGCGAGGCTGTCCTCCTGCACCCCGCCTCCAGGGGGCTCCTCAGTCGGGGCTCCCCAGACCGCAAGGGGAGTCTGCTCCCGGCCTGGACACCCCTCCCCCAGGCTGTGGGAATCGCTGGGCCGTTCTGACCTCGCACCAGAAATAGCCCAGACCCCCCCCCCTTTCTCCCCGCGCCCCCAGTCGGACCGCCCCCCCGGGACCCCGGCCAAACCACAGCGTCCGGCGTAAGGCCTCTCCCTTATTGCACAACCGCGGGAGGGCAGGCGGTGAGAATTGGGGTCCCGGGAACAAGCTGGGGGCTCCAGATCATGAGACGCAGGGGCCCAGCTCACCTGTCTGAGACTGGTCCGCTCCTCACTGGCTGAGTCAGTGTCACATCCAGGGGACCCTGGGGAAACAGGCGGGGGCAGCCCTCAGCATCAGAGCAGTCATCACAGGATGCCCACGGGCTTCTGCCCCCAGGACAAGCTGCTTGGGGGATTGAGGAATCAACGAGTGGGGTCAGCACTGTGAGGGAGCGAGGGGAAGCCCCCCCAGATCATCCCTTTTACCAGTCTCTACAGAACAGTCCCAGCTAAGAAGGCAAGACTCCCCCCTTGTCTCTGTTTCCCTTTGAAGATTTAAGTCAGGGCGGGACAGGGTGGAAAGAGCACTGTGCAAGGAGTCCAGTTGGGAACCCCGGTTCTAGCAACAGTCTGACCACTAACTTGAATCACTAACTGGCTGTGGAACCTTCACAGATCCTCTCAGTCTTTGGGCCCTAGCTTCCCCATCTCTTCAAAGACAGAGGTGGATGAAGCTCTTCTTGTTGGAAGTCACTCCCTTTTTCCCATTTCCCCTTTACTGGCTGGCAGGCAGGTAGGTAGGTGGTGGGCATAGAGGTGGATGAAAGGAAGAGGGACTGTTTCAGTACAGGGCTTTCTCCAAGAACTTATACCCTCCCACAGACAACCCTGAGACCCTGTGGTAGGCAGAGACCCTGCCCCTTTGCTGGGGCTCAGGAAAGACAGGCTGAAATGGCACACACTCTCCAGGGGAGGTACAATTCAGGATTTTGCTTTCTCTCCCCTGCCCTGGAACTTCAACAGTAGACTAGGGTCTGAGAGAGGCCAGAAACCCATCCAGGAGCCAGGTCAGGCAGGAACTGTGCCATCGTCCCATCACGCCCAGACTGCTAAAGCCAGGAGGGGGAGGTGGGGGGGGGCAGGGACACCTGTCCCCAAGCTCCGGGAGGGGGGTAGAGGTGGAGCATGAGGGAGGCAATGGCTGGTTCACAGAGCTGACCCTGCCCAGGCTGGAAGCTTGGGGATGCCTGGGTCCTGTGCCTTCCTGGAACAGATCCACCTTTTTTCTGGAGGGTCCAGGAGGAGTTCTTAGCCACACCACCGCGGGGGCAGGTGCTGACCACTTTCTTAGACCAACTCCCCTAATCGCAGTCCCCTGCTTCCCTCCCTCCACCCCCCTCTATATTTATCCGCCCTCCGCCTCCGCCAGGTGCTGGCGCCGGCCCCAGCGGCGCAGCCCGCCCCACCCGGGCACCAAGCCACCGGGCCTGCTGGGGACCCCTGAGCGGGGGATGGGAGCCTGACCCAGACCATAGCACAGGGGGGTTTGATTGCTGGTGTGCAGGGGAATTTAGGAGGGGACGTCAGTGGGGAGGTCTTCCAGATTAATCGAGCCTCAGTTTCCCCACCGAGAGGTTCCACAAAACTGGGGAGCCAAGTGTCCCTCACCATCCCCTCAGGATTCCCCAGGAGCCTCACCAGGGAGGGCCGAGAGTTCTGTCTTGAGTGGCAGGGTAATGACGAGGGGTCCTCGAAGAGTTGTGGCCCCCAGCTCCCTCTCCGTGGGGTCCCTGCCACGGACCCCAATCTGAGGATGCCTTCTCCCCCTCTCCCAGGTCCCCGCGGCGGGAGCTCCGGCATCTGGCCCCAGCACTCAGCGCTCACGAACTGGGAGCGGAGCGGACCCAGGCGTCCGAGCCGCCCAGCCGGCCTCGCCACATTCCTCGGCGCTGGCGGAGGCGGAAGGAGACGGGATGGGACGCGGGCCCGGCGGGGAAGGGAGAGGCAGGGCCAGGTCGGGCCACGCGTGACGCCTCCCCTGCCTCCGGGCCCCTAGCAGGTGGACAGCGCCCAGCATGCGGCGCGAGGCCCACAGGCACATCCCGAGCAGGGCTGCTCCTTAAGCTCCCGGGGGGGCTCCTGGCCCCCAGGCAAAAACCTCTCCCACTTCCCCGTCCGCCCAGAGCACTGCATTTGGCTGGAGTCTGGAGCAGGATCGGACGTGACGGCCTGCTGTAGTGAGGGGGATTGAGACAAGGCTGCAACCCCCCAGGGACTTACCCTCCCGCCGCCCGCTGGACTCGGGGTCCGCAGCTCAAAGGTCTCCTCGTCCTCGTCCTCGTCCCCGTCCCCGCTAAGCTCGCCGTCCCCGTAGTCCCGGTGTAGAAGAGTAAAGCCTCGACGGCAGCAGAGAAGCCACCACAATCCCCCGGGGAGAGGCATCCGGGCGAGCAGCCGGGGGATGGGGGCGCGGGCAGCCGGGCCGAGCTGCAGGGGGTCGGAGAAACTGGCGGGGCTCCGACCCCAGCGGGGGAATGATGCGGCGGGATGAAGGCAAGGGAGAGGGGGACCAGGAGCAGGCAGTGTCTGGCTCTGGGGTGCAAGGGGTCGCTTGCTAGAGCCTGCAGGGGGCTCGGTGTCTGGGTCCCCGGAGGGGGAGGGGGAAAGCGTCCAGGGCTGGGGGGGGGGGGAGTAGCAATGTCCGGAGCTGGGAAGTAGTGTCCGTTGTAGTGTCCAGCCCTGTGGGGGGCAGTGTCCGGTGCAATCTCCGAGGTGGGCAGTTGTCCAAGCTCCAGGGAGGGTCGTGTCCGGTAGGGTGTCCGGTGGCCGGGGCCCGGGCCGCGCGCGCTGCGCTCCCTGCAGCCCCGGGACTGGCGCGCTAGGGGCGCGAGCACAGCGCCGGGACCCCGCCTCCCCAACCCCCTCCCCTCTCAGGCCCCCCCCCCTTCCCTCTTCTTTCTCTCCTCCCTTCTTTACAGGGCAGGGTGTAGTTTTCGTCACAGCCTCCCCTGCCCAATCCCTGTGCCTGGCGCCGGGCGCGGCCACCAATCAGGCCACTGAAACCGCGGTGGGTTGCATCATGTGCCCCTGGCTCGGTGACAGCGGGGAGGAGCAGAGGAATAAGGAGGGAGGGGGCGGTGCGATGTGAACCACGCCCCCGTCCCTGAGGTCGGACGCGGAGTGCTAGTGATGTCACGGAAGCCCGCCTTCATGCCCTTGTTTTAACTCTTGGCTCACCACCCAACAGATTAAAAACCCTCTGGAGAAGGAGCTTTGGAGAACGAAGGCCATAGGGCATAGAGGATGGCCCCGACTGCTGCTCTCTGAACCCCCGTCTCGTCTCAGGGTCCCTGAGAAAGGAAAGAGCTTTGGCTACCTGCGCCAGGACAGCTCTAGAGGCGGCCCTCCGCCCCTGGATGGAGTAATCCAATTCCTAGGTCTGAGTCACCTTCTCTTTAAGGTGAAGAAGCTGGGGCAGAGACTCGGGGAAGTGCAGACCTAGGTGGGAAATAAAACCTAATTTCGACGGCACAGTTCACTGAACTCCAGTGGGGAGAGTGACGTAAGATTCAAGAGAACTCTGCGGCCCTCGAAGAGAGTGGAGGCCTGGCGGGGCGAATAGGCTGAGGTCCTGTTTGGGAAGGGGTTAAGCGAGGCGCAGCACGGACCCGGCGGGGCGGGGCCGCGGACGGGGCGGGGTCGGGGCTCCCGCGGGCGCGCGCGTGCGTTGCTGACTCAGCGGCGATTCCCGCGGTCTCCGGTGGAGGGTTCCAGGTTGGCCCCCAGTGGCTGCCTTGTAGGACCTTTGGAGGATCGGCGCCATCTCCGGGCCTTCCCTGGATCCTGTCCCCAGCTGGCGGTGGCTTTAGGTCTCAGCCGCCGGAGGCTCTAGGAAGGAAGGCTAACCCGAGCTGGGCGGGGCGGGACAGGGCGGAGACGTCTGGCCAGCGCCTCCCTTGAGACCTCCGCGCCCCGCCCCGCCCCGCCCTTCTTGCCCCATGTCCCCAGACTCCAGGCTGGAGTGGTCGGGGCAGCTTTGCTGACCGGATATTAAACTGCGGGAGTTGTCGCACGTGAACACCATCCTGCCTCCCGTGCTTGTGTAAAACAAAGACCAGGAGTCCATGCGACCATCTCTAGAGGCCATTCCGGCCTTGCCCCCGCCCCAGATGACAGTGGCCAGCACTGAGAGCTCCTAGAGATGGTGACATTCAAACCACATACTCTCTTCCCTGACTGGATCCCAGGCCCTTGCCTGCAAGAAAGTTCTTTCCGATGTCTAACCTCTTTCTTTGCGGCAGGCTCCGTGCATTTCCTCTGACTCTGTCCCCAGGGAAGATGGAGAACGGCAGTCACCCCCAGCCCCACCACACCCCTGATAACGACTCTGGAAATTTTCAAATTGGAATTTTCTCCTTGGTTTTTCTCCGTGGTGAAAAACTCAGACTCAACTTTTTAAATTACCCTTTTCTTTTTCTTTTCTTTCTGCCACCTTAGAAGGGCCCATAAAGTGGTAATCTAATCCAAGAGCCCACCCAAAAAGGGAATCGCCTGTCCACTGTCCCTCTCTACCACTCCACCATGCAAGGGCACACACAGTCCCCAACAGCCTTGGCCTGAACATTCCGGAGGCCAGGAACTCAGTGCCTGCTAAGGCAGCCATTACTGGATAGCACTGTAGTTGTTAGAAAGCTCTTGCTTCTGCTACTTCAAGAGGAACTCCAGCGCTCCTTGCTTGGCAGCTTTCCCACCTCACCTCTTGTTCGCAGAGACCGGGTGAAGGTGGAGGGGGTGACAGTGCCTAGAGCTTCAGCAGGCTCAGCAGCTCTGCACCCCCACCCGGACTCTCAGCACTTTCCACCGGAGGGGGAGGGGGAACCCACTGGTACTGCCCTGCTGCAAATCACTTCCAAGTGCGTGACTCAAAAATAGTAACAGTTGTTGGGTTGCATCTCATTTCCATGTTATCAATTTAGTGTGGCAAAGTACAGAAGCAATTCCTTTAGGTCCCTACCTCCTCGGTGTTCCCCCACCTACTCCCCTTTCCCACTACCCTCCCTGGCATCACTTCCTCAGCCCGCGCCCTCTGCCCTCGGGTTCGCAGCCCTAGTAGTCCCAGGAGGAGACGCTGTGGGTCTCCGTGGGGGCTGAACAGGAAGAGAGGCGGGGCCTGCGGGGGCAGCGGCCGCGGGGGTGAGGCCCTGGGCTGCAGCTCCCACCGCGCAGCAGCCTCCGCAGGTCCTGGCGGAAGCGCAGGCCCAAAAAGGCGTAGAGCACGGGGTTGAGGCCGCAGCGGGCCAGGGCCAGCCCTCCGGTGACCAGCAGTGCCAGATCCTTGCGCTTGCTGGCCGGGCAGCTCCGCTCGCGGGCAGCCAGGAGGTCCGCAGTATCCAGGAGTAGGGCGAGACTGTAGGGCAGCTGCAGCACCACGAAGGCCGCCACCAGGGCCACCACGACTCGCAGCGCGCGCCGGCGCTCAGGCCCCCTGGCGGCCAGCAGCGTGCGGCCCAGGAGCGCGTAGCAGGCGGCCATGACGCCCAGCGGCAGCGCGAAGCCCAGGACCACCTGCGCCACCGCGCTGGCCCCCTTCACCGTCTGCGTGAGGCCCTCGGGGAAGATGAGACGGCAGCGTCGCTGGCCTTCCCGCTGCCCGTCCTGGCTGAAAAGGAGAGCAGGCAGCGCCAGAAGCAGCGACAGTAGCCACACGATGGCTGAGACCACGTGTGCGCGGCCCGGCGCAGAGGGCCTCGGTCCAGCGGGGAGGGCCCGCGTGATGGCCACGTAGCGATCGGCGCTAATACAGGCCAGGAAGAGGAAGCCGGCGTGGAAGGAGGCCGAGTAGAGGCCCGAGATGGCGCGGCAGGTGGCACTTCCGAGACTCCAGCCCTGCAGAGCCCCGGCTGCGACAAAGGGTAGGGTTAGGGCCAGCAGAAGGTCGGCCAGGGCCAGCTGGAGCAGGTGGGCAGAAGTAGGCGAACGGACGGCACGTCGGGCTGCCAGGTGGGTGGCCAGGACCAGGCCATTGCCAGCCAGGCCCAGTGCAGCCACCACCAGGGAGACACTAGGTTGGAAGGTCCTACTGAAGGCCTGGACATCTGCCTTGTGGCAGAGCTCTGGCATCGGCTCTGCTGAGTATGCCTCCTCATCCTCCCCAGAGTAGGGGCCCCAGGATACCTGGGGGGGGGGGGTCAAAATGAGAGAGACCTTATGAGACAGCTTCCCACACACCTTTCCCTCCCACACACACCTTCCAAGCTGGGAGCTGCGGTATGACAACAGTGTAGAGGAAGAAGATACAAACCCTTCCCCAAAGTCTTCCTAGCACACCCTCGACAAGCCTTGGCTTCCACTGCACCCTTTCTGCCTCTGCATCCAGCTTCCTGGCAGACCTTGACCTTTCTGGATCTCAGTTGCCTAATATGTATGGGCGAGATTAGAAATCCTGACCAGTCCAAGTGGCAGAGTTGTTTGAAATAAGGAAAGTAATGGATGTGAAGCCTCTGTGCTCTTCGTAGGTCAAGGTTTCTATTATTAATAAATCTTGGGGCAGCCCGGGTGGCTCAGCGGTTTAGCACCACCTTCAGCCCAGGGTGTGATCCTGGAGAGCTGGGATCGAGTCCCACCTCGGTTCCCTGCGTGGAGCCTGCTTCTCCCTCTGCCTGTGTCTCTGCCCGCCCCCCTCTGTCTCTCATGAATAAATAAATAAATAAAATCTTAAAAAAAAAAAAAAATCTTGGAGCTTCAGTTCTGTTTGCAGCGCCCTCTCCTGGAAGAACACCCACATGCAGGCTTTGCATCCGAGGGTGTCCCTGGACTGCCGGCATAATGTAGAGAACTCATGACAAGGGGCTCAGGTTTTCTGGTGTTTGTTGGGACCTCCCACCTCTAGGGTTAGCTCTCCATTCCCCTCAGGCTAGTCCCATTACCCAACCCCAGACTCACATCACCAGGCCCATCTATCTGGAAGGTCCCAGGTCTAGATGGCTCAAGATATTCTTGATAGGTCAAAGCATGACAGAAGCTTGTTACCAGGTAGGGAATCCCATCCCTTTGCCTTACCCTCCCTCTCTATAACCCTTCCCCCCAGCCCCAACTCCCACCTGCTCTGCGGGCTCGGTCTCCATCTCTGGCTACACAGGTTTCTGAGGTGTAGCCACTGTGGAGAGAAGTTAAACTAGCAGGACAGGAAGGAAGGGGCGGGGAGATGGACGCAGAGGGCGGTGGGGATTAGGGTCTGTGGGCTCTCTTTACCTAACTTCCCATTCCACCCCCTTATTTTTTTCTCTTTACCCTGCCAGTAGAAAAAAGAATGGGTTTTGAAATATCATTTGCTAGCTACCTGTGTGATCTTGAGTAGTTTACCTCTTTGAGCCTCGAGTTTTTCATCTGCAGAGTGGAGAAAGGTAAAAATGCCGAATTCACAGGGTTATGAGGGTGCCTAGCACAGGTGCCTGGAGCATAATTTGCTTTCAGAAAATGTTATATTCTTTTACTTGCTCTTCTTTCCATCTCCCGGTATCCGCCCCACCCCTCCCCGCTTTTCTTGGATTTGGGGGGACCTATCGACTGGCTCTAGCCTTCCTTCCCCCACTCCTGCGGCCACAGTCCCTGCCAGCCTCGGGTTATTCAGGGTATTTCCCGGCTGCTGGAGGCTCTCCACCCCCGCCCTTTCGCAGCGGGGCTGAGGCGCGCGCTTGCGCGGGGTCCGGGAAAGCTGCGCGTGCCGGGAGAGCGAGGCTGGGGAAAGGGGGAGGTGAGAGGAGAGAGGGTGGGAAGGAGAGAGCGAGCGAGCAGCGGAGAACCTGGAACGACAGAGAGAGAGAGAGAGAGAGAGAGAGAGAGAAGGGGGTTGGGGGAGAGGCTAGAGGGAGGGGTGGGTTAGGAGGAGAGAGCTGTCCGCTGCGAACCCCAGGAGGAGAGCGGGGAGCCCGACCTGGAACTGGAGCCCTAGCCAGAGCCGCGCACTGGGAGGCGGCCGCCGAGACCCGTCAGCCCTGCACCATGTGTCTCCGGCTCCTCTGCATCCTGCTCGCCGCGGTCTCAGGAACCCGGGGCTGGGGCTACTGTGAGTGCCGGGCTCAGGTGCACGCAGGGTTGGGCGGGGAGTCCAAAGCCTGCAGGGCGGGTCCAGCCGCATTGCGGCTAGGTGGTCGCGGGTCCCTTCTCGGCCGGCGCGCGCTCGCCGGTTCCCATCCTTTCCTGCCTCTCCCCCGCGCTCCGCAATGCAGCTCGGAGGCTGGCGCGCGCTCCCGGGCTGGTGCTGGGCTCCGAAGGGCCAGAGCCGAGGATCGAGTCGGCCCTGGCCGGGGATTTGGGACTGGAATCCAAGCGGGAGCTGGTGCTTGGGTTTGAGGGTTGGGGATAAGGGTGGTACTGGTGACCCCAGCAAGGGTTAAGGTTTTTACCAGGGTCTGGGGCTGGGCTTGGAGCAGGTCCAGGAGCTAGGGTTTGGGGCTGGGGCCGGATTTTGAGGCTGGGATCCAAGAAGGAGTTGGTGACCGTGATTGAGGTAAGGTTGGACTTGGAGCTAGTGATGCTGGTATGACTGGCAGGGTTTGGGAGCAAGGCCTGGATTTGGGGTTGGTGAGGACTGGGGGTGCTGATGAGTGGGACCGATGATAAGGCTGGGGCTGGATTGGTGCCTTGGGCTGACTCAGGTTCTGAAAGATGCTGAGGTTTGGGGTTGTGTTTTGGGGAGGACTAAGGCTGGGCTGGTATCAAGGCAGTCACAGAGCTAGGGAAGGTCTGGCTTAGAGGTCCACCCAGAAGGAGAAGGCAGCCACCTCTGATTGTGCAGTTGTTGCTTCAGCCCAGGTTGAGTAGATGGCTTAAGTTAGGGCTGGGTTGGCCGCTGGGAAGCAGAGAAGGAGGAGCTCCGGATGCTCAGTGTGCGGGGTCTTTGGAAGGACCTGGGAGGGGCCGCCAGACCAAAATGTCTGTTTCCCCAACCCAGACGGCTGTGACGAGGAGCTGGTCGGGCCTCTGTACGCACGCTCCCTGGGTGCCTCCTCCTACTATGGGCTCTTCACTGCACCCCGCTTTGCCCGGCTGCACGGTGAGCAAGTTGCCGCCCCAAGGCGTGCCGGGGGGGGGGGAGGGCTCTGGAGGGCTAGGGGTAAAGGGAGAGCCGGTGGTAAAAGCCCTCTTCTATAGGCATAAGTGGATGGTCTCCCCGAATTGGGGACCCAAATCCTTGGCTCCAGATCGACTTAATGAAGAAGCACCGGATCCGAGCTGTGGCCACTCAGGGCTCGTTTAACTCGTGGGACTGGGTTACACGCTACATGCTGCTCTACGGGGACCGAGTGGACAGCTGGACGCCGTTCTACCAGAGAGGGCACAATGCGGTATTCCAGGCCCCCCAGTGCACACACTTGGAGAACCTCCCCAGCTCTGCAACCTGGGCTGGGCACTAGCTTGGGGGAAATGGAGGAGAAGGTGGTGAGGACACACATGAGGAGCAGTGACTTCCAATCTGGGGATTCAGTCCAGAGGGACTGTCGGCTCATCATGTGTGCAAGACATTCTCAGATGACAGGGTTTAACATTCTTTAGGGTAAAATCTGGGAAAGCTTCTTGAAGGAGGGGACATCTGAGTTGAGCTTTGAAGAAATAACAGGAAGGCAGGAGAGGAAGATCTACTCTAGGGCACCTGTTTTTTCTGAAGCCACGAGGGCCAAGGAGATCTGGGAGAGTTTGCTTTCTGGAAGTCGATATTGGCTGGGTGTGACAACTGTGGGCTGGGAGGCTGTAGAGAAACGCAGCGGAAGGTGGGGACCCGGTCTCTCCTCTCCCCTCCCCCCTCAGACCTTCTTCGGTAACGTGAACGAGTCGGCGATAGTCCGCCACGACCTGCACTACCACTTCACCGCGCGCTACATCCGCATCGTGCCATTGGCTTGGAACCCGCGCGGCAAGATCGGCCTAAGGCTCGGCCTCTACGGCTGTCCTTACAGTAAGCGTGCGGAGGTCGTGGCGGGGGCCTTGGGACATAGTCTTCCCGGTCTTCGGCCCACCTACTGTCCTTCGCGCAGAGTCCGACGTGCTCTATTTCGACGGCGATGATGCCATCTCGTACCGCTTCCCGCGAGGGGTCAGCCGGAGCCTGTGGGACGTGTTCGCCTTCAGCTTCAAGACCGAAGAGAAGGACGGGCTTCTTCTGCACGCGGAGGGCGTCCAGGGCGACTACATCACACTGGAGCTGCAGGGGGCGCACCTGCTTCTGCACATGAGCCTGGGTGAGCTCAGCCACTGGGTTGCGACCCCAGCGGCTCTGGGGTTACGCCCCTCGCTGCACCGCCTCCGCGAAGCCGCGCCCACTCCTGATAGGCCCTTCCTTAGTGTTTGGACAAACCCGCCTTCTTCGTGCAGAATTTGGTCCTAGCAAAACCCTGGACTCTTGAGTCAGGAGATCTGGATTCCAGTCTCAGCTATACCCGACCAATGGTGTGACCTTGGGCAAGGCACTTCCTCAGTCTGTTTCCTCATGGTAGAAACCGTATATATACTACATGTACATATACATAGAAACCCAAGGAGTTGTTATTTTGTATCTCATTAGCTTTTCATAACATCCATATGATGAAGCAGAAGCAGCTATTGGAAAACAGGGACTGAGAGAGGTTAAATGACTTACCCTAAGTCACATACTGGCCAACAGCCACCACTGGATCCCAAGCTGAAGACATCCAACCTCTATATGCCCAACCCTCCTGGCCTGCCTGGGCCCTGTGCCAAGCCATCTCTTCCCTGTGCCAAGCTCCTGGCTGCTGGTCCACCTCAGGGGGTAGGCCTCTCAGGGGCTCTACAGATTGTAGGTCTGACCCTACTCCTTCCTCCCCGCAGGCAGCAGCCCCATCCAGCCAAGGCCCGGCCACACCACAGTGAGCGCTGGTGGTGTCCTTAACGACCAGCACTGGCATTATGTGCGTGTGGACCGATTTGGCCGGGAAGCAAACCTCACCCTGGACGGCTATGTGCAGCGCTTTGTGCTCAATGGGGACTTTGAGAGGCTGAACCTGGATAATGAGGTGAGCAGAGGGGTTCATTTAGTTGAGTTGGGGTGCTGGGTGGGTCAGTGGGAGACACTACTTTTCTCTACCATAGTTCCTGAATATCCTAGCAGCTCTTAGCAAAGCTGCAGCTCCCAGGCCTGAGAGGTTTTGGCTATTCTTGGCTGTTAGCAGGCAGATTTCCCCAGCACCACCCCACAACAACTGACATGGGATCTGGAAATCTGGGTTTTGGGGATCAGATGAAATGAGAAAATTGCCCCCTTCCATTGCCCAACTCTGTGGCCCTGATCTGCAGATAAAGAATCACAGACAGGTTAATTGACTTACCTACGGGGATGCAGCCAATTTGTGGTGGAATCAGGGCTAGAACCCAAATCTGGGGAGGCCCAGCGAGCTTCCAGCTTTAATACCGATACTGAGGAAATGTATATTTCAAGTCTTTTATGAAGCCAGGCAGGGAGCCTGGGCGAGTGTGGGACGGAGGAGCGAGAATGGTGCGCATGCGCGCGTTCTGGCACCCAGGGATCCTCACCCTACCCCCCCACCCCGCCCTCAGATGTTCATCGGGGGTCTAGTGGGAGCCGCGCAGAAGAACCTTGCCTATCGGCATAATTTCCGAGGCTGCATAGAAAACATAATCTTCAACCGAGTCAACATCGCCGACCTGGCCGTGAGGCGCCATTCGAGGATCACTTTCGAGGCCAGTGGGCTGGGGGATCAGGGAGGAGGGGACGTCAAAGCTATTTGGAAAGCAAAGAGAATCAGATAAAAGCCGAGGATCCCTCTCTCCCCAGCCAAATGCTCAAGTGGGGAAGCATCACGTACCCCCAGGAGGTGCAAAAGCCCCTCCCTAACCCCCATTTAAGCAGTTGTGGTTTGATCTAGCCACTTCCTCAATTGATGCTTGAGGAAAATAAGATGCTGAGCCCCGGAGCAGCATGGCCAGGGATCGCGGAGTGGTACAGTAGTTGAGTCAGGACTGGAACCCGCGTTATGTTTGGGTGTGGTTCCCCCTCACCCCAACTCTGCAGCAGGTATTCTAGTGCCGCTGCCAGGGAGCCAGCAGGAAAGTGCCTCTCCACGCTGGAAGGAAGGGAAGGTGGCGGTTGCCCTGGAGACAGTGTAAAAGCAGCGAGAGTCCGTAGAAAGTCCCCAGAGCCCACTTGGTTGGAGAGCCCCTGCACAGCTGGTTATGTTTGTGGGGCGGGGTGGGAACGGTCAAAGTGGGAGGTCTTATTACTCCCCCTACCCCCAACACACACAGCAAGGGAGTGCCTGAAGATTTTGGACCAGTATGGAAATTGAATTCCCAGCAGAGGCAGGCGGCACATTCATGGTCTTGGATGCTGATGGATCCCTACTTTCGTCCTCAGGGTAAGGTGGCTTTCCGTTGCCTGGATCCCGTTCCTCACCCCATCAACTTCGGAGGGCCTCACAACTTTGTGCAAGTGCCTGGCTTTCCGCGCCGAGGCCGCTTCGCCGTCTCTTTTCGCTTCCGCACCTGGGATCTCACGGGGCTGCTACTCTTCTCCCGCCTGGGGGACGGGCTGGGCCACGTGGAGCTGATGCTCAGTGAGGGGCAGGTCAACGTGTCCATTGCGCAGACTGGCCGGAAGAAGCTTCAGTTCGCTGCTGGTGAGTGGGGGAAGCAGGGGGAGGTGCCAGGAGGTCAGAAGAGGGGGGCGGGGAGGAAGGAAGGGAGCAGGGCAGGAGGGCCCTGGGAAAAGAGGAGGAGGTGAGTGCATGGGGTGGGGAAGTCAGGTCTGAGGGGCTAAGGGTGCTGGGAGAAGCAGGAAGGCTGAGTCCTAGTATCTTCTAGTTGGGGGGAGAGGGGCTCCAGAAACATTTATTATTAATCTGCGGCTTTGCAGACTCTGCCTCAGCTGCTAGAGTTACTGAAGACAGACATTCAAAGATGTCACTAAGTATGATAAGTGTAATGGGGGGGGGGCGGTGGCTCAGTCGGTTAAGTGTCTGACTTGATTTCAGCTCAGGTTGTGATCTCAGTGTCATGAGATCGAACCCCTTGCTGAGCTCCACTCTCATTGGGGAGTCTGCTTGAGATTCTTTCTTTCCCTCTGCCCATCCCCCATGGATACTCCTTATTCTCTCTCAAAAAAAAAAAAAAAAAACATACACACACACACACACACACACACACACAGGTTATACTATAATGGAGGGCACATAGGCCTAGAGTGAGGTTGCTGCTTCCTGGCTCAAGACACCCTTCTCTCAGAATGCCATGCTTCCCCTACCCACACTGTCCTCTTCTCCTGTCCAGGGTACCGCCTGAATGATGGCTTTTGGCATGAGGTGAATTTTGCAGCACAGGAGAACCATGCAGTCATCAGCATTGATGACGTAGAAGGGGCAGAGGTCAGGGTCTCATACCCACTGCTGATCCGTACTGGCACTTCATACTTCTTTGGGGGTAAGTGGGAGCTGCCCTGGCCAGAACCCTGTCTCTGGGTGGGAAGGCTCTACCAAAGTCCCCTCAGCTGGGGCTACCTGGAGAGTTTTGTAGGGATAAATCCCTCTCTCCCCTCTGGAGCCTTGGGGATTGGAAGGTCACTGCCATTATCTATTGGCTCCCTTCCTTCCTTCATGTCTGGTTTTCCTTTGGCATCTCCCTGGGGGAGGGTCTTTGGGGTGTCCCCTGGGGAGGGCCTCACAGGGGTGGTTGCTCCAGGTTGTCCCAAACCAGCCAGTCGATCGGGCTGCCACTCCAACCAGACGGCGTTCCATGGCTGCATGGAGCTGCTCAAGGTGGATGGTCAACTGGTCAACCTGACTCTGGTGGAGGGCCGGCGGCTTGGATACTATGCTGAGGTCCTCTTTGACACATGTGGCATCACTGATAGGTATCCAGAAGCCCCTCTCCCTGCAAGAGGTGACCCCTCCAAAGCCCTCTTTGGTGGTCTCCCAATGGGAGTGGCCTTTCTCAATGCTCTCCCTTCTGGTCCCAGCTCCTGAGTCTCCCACCTGGAGATGATTCCTCCTTAACCTCTTGTCTTATCCTCTTGTCCTCCTTTACCTAATTCTTCCATTAAAGTGACACATGCTCAGAATGGAAATGAAGCATTTGTTCTTGGTCCTAGAGGGTTCTCTTCCTGAGGGGGGAGGGGGGCTGGTAAGCAGTAGTCCTTGAGCCCTGAGGCCTGCCTAGTATGCCAGCACTTAGGGTTATACCTGGCTAGTTATGCGGGGTTGTGGTGCTCTCAGGAGCTGGAAGTGAATCTTGTAGGGATCAGACTCCACTCTCATGCTCACAGTAAGGCGCCTTCCCTTGGTGCTGACTCTCTTTCTTAGGTGTAGCCCTAACATGTGTGAGCATGACGGACGCTGCTACCAGTCCTGGGATGACTTCATCTGCTACTGCGAACTGACAGGCTACAAGGGGGAAACCTGCCACCAGCGTAAGCCAGCTGGGGGATGGGGCAACTTGGGGCAGGGTTGGCCAGGAGGTTGCTGGGGATCATGAGGCTGCTAGAGATTATAGGACTGGCACTCCTAGCCCTCTGACCCCATAACTCCTCTTTCCGTACCCAACGACCTACCAGCTCTATATAAGGAATCTTGTGAGGCTTATCGGCTCAGTGGGAAAACTTCTGGAAACTTCACCATTGATCCTGATGGCAGTGGCCCCCTGAAGCCATTTGTAGTGTACTGTGATATCCGAGGCAAGTGGCTCTGGGTGGGTGGTGAAGGGGCCGCCAATAAGGGGATGTTGGGATGGGGGGTGGGGATCAGAGGATTGAAGGGGGCACAGGGGCCAGCAAGATTAAACTGTGGTGGGGGAAAAGGATGGCAGAGGAGAAAGGGGACTCTCAGGAATTTGTAATCTAGCCTTGCAGATAAATTCCAGCTTCCTGAGCCATTCCAGCTGTCACATCTCCACCTACAGTGTCGAGGGCCCAGAGCGGGGCTGGAACGGAGCTGCTGGCCACATTCATTGGCTCTGAGTAGCAGCAGTGGTGGTGGAGGTGGGCAGGGAGATGGGTCGAGACTGCTCATCCTGAGCCAAAGCTCTGTCACTTCCATTCCCACAGAGAACCGGGCGTGGACAGTGGTGCGGCATGACAGGCTGTGGACAACTCGAGTGACAGGTTCTAGTATGGAGCGGCCATTCCTGGGGGCCATCCAGTACTGGAATGCCTCCTGGGAGGAAGTCAGTGCCCTGGCCAATGCTTCCCAGCACTGTGAACAGTGGATAGAATTCTCCTGTTACAACTCTCGGCTGCTCAACACTGCTGGTGAGGGCCTGGGCCGTGGGGGACGGGCCACAGAGCTGGACAGGACACCTATCGGGGCTCGGGGAAGAGGGAACCAGAGGTTTCTGCTGGGGCTCATGAACATTCAAGCAAGGAGGTGGGCTGGTCAGAAAGGCAGGAGTGGAGCCCACAGGCTAGTGGAGGGGTGGGGCCTGAAGACTGCCTACGTGTCTTCCTCAGGAGGCTACCCCTATAGCTTTTGGATGGGCCGGAATGAGGAGCAGCACTTCTACTGGGGAGGCTCGCAGCCTGGGATCCAGCGGTGTGCCTGTGGTCTGGACCGGAGCTGCGTGGATCCGGCCCTGCACTGCAACTGTGACGCTGACCAGCCCCAGTGGTAAGGGGCGAATGGACGGGGCATCGGGGCTTCCAGGGGCAGTGAAGCAGCAGGCGGCTGAACCACTGCATCTGTCCCACAGGAGAACTGACAAGGGACTGCTGACCTTTGTGGATCACCTGCCTGTCACTCAGGTGGTGGTGGGAGATACGAACCGCTCCAATTCTGAGGCCCAGTTTTTCCTGAGGCCCCTGCGCTGCTATGGTGATCGTGAGTGACAGACCCTTTTTGTGTGCCTCCCACCAGGGTGGGCTTTCCAGTTCCCAAAATTTAGGTCACCCCACCCAGTGCAGGTCTCTAAGGCATGCTGCCAAGCACCCAGCTCCTGCTGTGAGATGACCCCTTCTTCTCCCCTCAGCCACCCCTAGGTGACCCCTCTGCCCTATCCTCCCCCACTACACGAGGGGCTCCCTTGTTTCTCCGCATTCCCACCTCCCTGACAGGACCCTCCCCCTTCTGGTTTTGTAGGAAATTCCTGGAACACCATCTCCTTCCACACTGGGGCTGCACTCCGCTTCCCCCCCATCCGTGCCAACCACAGCCTTGATGTCTCCTTCTACTTCAGGACCTCGGCCCCCTCAGGGGTCTTCCTGGAGAATATGGGGGGCCCTTACTGCCAGTGGCGCCGACCTTATGTGCGGGTGGAACTCAACAGTGAGCAAGCAGATGCAGGGAGGGACGTGGGCTGGACGGAGACCTCCAGGGCCTGGGGGGCCGGCAGAGCCTGGGGGAAGGGGCAAGGAAGATGCCCCTCAAGAGGCAGCATGGAAAGGGCTTCAGATAACCCCAGGTTCTAGACCCAGCTCTGTCTTGGTATCTGGCTTTGCGAACTTGGGCGCTCACCTCACCTCTCTGGGCCTCAGGTCCCTTACGTGTGAAGAAGGCACCTGGACCCCTGAGGGGTTTTTCCCTGTGCTTCTAACCTCTGAAGTGTGCCTGGGAAGCTGGCTCCAGGCATCTGCACATTTGGGGGAGACCAGGGACATAAGGTTTTAAGGACCTTATGGGTTTTATCCCAAGCTGTAGACAAATTGGGAGGGACATTCAGGGAGCCCCAAAGAGTGAAGAAGGGAGGTTGTATGGGGAGAGGAATGTGTGAGGGCTGAGTCCTTTCTCCCCACCCACTGCATTGTCCAGCATCTCGGGATGTGGTCTTCGCCTTCGATGTGGGGAACGGAGATGAGAACCTGACGGTACACTCGGATGACTTTGAATTCAATGATGACGAGTGGCACCTGGTCCGGGCAGAAATCAATGTGAAGCAGGCCCGGCTCCGTGTGGACCACCGGCCCTGGGTGCTGCGGCCTATGCCCCTGCAAACCTACATCTGGCTGGAGTACGACCAGCCCCTCTACGTGGGTGAGCAGTGACCCTGAGCCAGGTCTGAAGCTGCCTTCACCTTCCCACTCCTCTTACCTCTATTCTCCTTGTTTCCAAGAGCCCTGTGTCTGAAGTCCTAATGCCCTCTGCTGCAGAGTGAGCCAAAAAGCTCACCTTTCCTCTCTAGGCCATGGATTTTATTTCATCACTTAATTCCCCTGGGCTCCCTTCCCAACCTCAATACTTATCCCTGTCTCTGGCTCTACACCCATTTCTTCATCTGCCCACCCTTCCCAGGATCTGCAGAGCTTAAGAGGCGCCCCTTCGTGGGTTGCTTGAGGGCGATGCGTCTGAATGGAATGACTCTGAACCTGGAAGGCCGTGCCAACGCCTCGGAGGGTACCTCACCCAACTGCACAGGCCATTGTGCCCACCCCCGGTTCCCCTGTTTCCATGGAGGCCGCTGTGTGGAGCGCTACAGCTACTACACGTGTGACTGTGACCTCACAGCTTTTGATGGGCCCTACTGCAACCATGGTCAGTGCAGCTGCTCACGGGAGACCCGGGAGCCATAGGGCACAGTGGGATATAGGGAGGGCAAGGGAAGGACGGAAGGTGCAGAGTCAGCACCAGGGAAAACTAGAGTTGTCCCTGGGTTCCTGAGCTCTGAGCTGGGGCTGTCTGGCAACTGAAAATGCTAGGTGACTCCCAAGTCATAAAACGGGGCAAGGAGGGGATGGTGCAGCTGGCTGGTACCAAAATAACTCAAAAGCAACCAGCCAATAACTTCCCCATCTTCCCACTGTCACCAAGATATCACAGGGTACTCCCCTTGCAAGCACACCCACCTCAGGCCACGCAATGCCCTCCTATCCCATTTCCTAGTTGACAATTGCTGAGCTCCTAAAACATGTCTCCAGCCTGGTTCTTGGTTAAGGCAAGCCTTGACATCCTGCACATGCACCCAGACTGCATCCTTCCTAAGGCTGGTGTAGGAGGATGCACGCGCAGGTAGGTTAATGGTGTGAGAAGTCTGGTGGAGCAGGGAGAGGCAGGGACTCAGGGACCAGCAGAGGACCTTTGGTCTTGCTTTGGAAGTGTGAGTAGTGACGAGTGTGCCGGAGGAGGGTCATGATACCTCAATTCTTTTTCTTAAGAATTTATTTATTTATTTATTTGAGAGAGACAACATGAGTGGGGTGAGGGGCAGAGGGAGAAGCAGAGTCTCTGCTGAGCAGGGAGCCTGATGCAGGGCTGGATCCCAGGACCCCAGGATCGTGACCTGAGCTGAAAGCAGACACTTAACCGACTGAGCCACCCAGGCGCCCCCATGATACTCTGATTCTAATCTTGGCTCTCTACATACTGCGTGTTATCCTTACAGCAGTCACTAGCCATTTCTGTGGCTCAGTTTCCCTATCTGTAAAACATATGGGTTGTATTAGCTGATCTTTTCCATTTCTCATGGTTTTAAGATTCCCTTCTGGGACATAGAGGCTCAAGGGGACCTAGCAGTGAATGGAAGTATGCTGTGATGGTGGCAGGACCCGAGGGCAAGTTCCAGGGCGGGTGTGTGGATGACGTACAGTGCCCGAATCCGGGAATGGCGGCCCTGACCTCACTCCCTCTGCCTTCAGATATCGGTGGTTTCTTTGAGCCTGGCACCTGGATGCGCTACAACCTCCAGTCGGCGCTGCGCTCCGCGGCCCGGGAGTTCTCGCACATGCTGAGCCGGCCGGTGCCCGGCTATGAGCCAGGCTACATCCCTGGCTACGACACTCCTGGCTACGTGCCCGGCTACCATGGCCCCGGGTACCGTCTGCCCGAATACCCACGGCCTGGCCGACCTGTGCCCGGTTACCGTGGGCCTGTCTACAATGTCACAGGAGAGGAGGTGTCCTTCAGCTTCAGCACCGACTCAGCCCCCGCAGTCTTGCTGTACGTCAGCTCCTTCGTGCGGGACTACATGGCCGTGCTCATCAAGGAAGACGGTGAGGTCACGCAGGCCCCCCAGGGTGCCCTGCACTTTCATAACTCCTGAGTCACTGACTTGAGGACCCGAGTGCTCTCAGAAGATGGGGTCTGTGGGAGCCCAGAGGAGACACCCTCTTTCCTCCCCACCCCACAGGGACCCTGCAGCTGCGGTACCAGTTGGGCACCAGCCCCTACGTGTACCAGCTGACCACGCGGCCCGTCACTGACGGCCAGCCCCACAGCGTCAACATCACTCGCGTCTACCGCAACCTCTTCATCCAGGTGCGTGTGGAGAGACGTGGTCCAGCTCAGGTCAGGACCCCAGGAGCCAAGTTGTGGCACCCTGGCAAATGTCAAATATTTAGCGTTAGTAGAGCACATTCCGTAAGCACAACTTATGGAGGACTTTTGTGTGTCTTAGCTCACATGACCCTCACAACTGTTCTGTGAGGTCATTTGAGTGGGCAGGTGTTGGGCTCAGAAAATAAAGTGGTTTTCCACAAAGTCAAACCACTGGTAGCTGCAAATATAGGGCTCAGAATGAGGCCATTGGGTTTTTAATACTGAATCCTTCATCTGGGCCTTAGGGTTGTCCACCCAGGACAAAGCTAGGACTCACTTGCAGTGTGGACAGCTCAGGAATTCCTGCTTGGTCTTGGCTGTGTCAGCCTCTGGTTCTCCCTCCCTCAGCTCCTCTCCCCTCCCTCTCAGGTGGACTACTTCCCACTGACAGAACAGAAGTTTTCACTGTTGGTGGACAGCCAGCTGGACTCACCCAAGGCCTTGTATCTGGGGCGTGTCATGGGTGAGCTGTGGGTGCCAATGTGTTTGGGGTAAGGAGCTGTGGGTGAAGTCCCCGGAGCCTAGAGGAGCAAGGGAACTGGGAACAGCTGTGAAGGTGTTACTAATGAGCAACAGGAAACCTGTGGATGGTGAGAGGAGCGAGGCTGGGGTGGTCCCAGCCCCTCTCCTTCTGGGCCTGCCTCTCCCTCAGAGACAGGAGTAATTGACCCAGAGATCCAGCGCTACAACACACCAGGCTTCTCCGGCTGCCTGTCTGGTGTGCGATTCAACAACGTGGCTCCCCTCAAGACCCACTTCCGAACCCCTCGACCCATGACCGCTGAGCTAGCTGAGGCCCTGCGAGTTCAGGGAGAACTGTCTGAATCTAACTGTGGAGCCATGCCACGTCTTGTCTCAGAGGTGCCACCCGAGCTGGATCCCTGGTATCTGCCCCCAGGTATGTCCAGGGGACACAGAAGAGGGAGGACAACAGAAGAGGGAGGAACAACAGCTCCTGAAACACGGAGGAGCCTTGTCCTAACTGGTGCTTTCTCCCCTTCAGACTTCCCATACTACCATGACGAGGGATGGGTCGCCATACTTTTAGGCTGTGAGTAGCGTGATCACAATCCTGACTTCCTTTTTATTCTTTTTTTAAGATTTTTATTTATTCATTCATGAGAGACACAGAGAGGCAGAGACTTAGGTAGAAGGAGAAGCAGGCTCCCCACAGGGAGCCCGATGTGGGGCTCAATCCCCAGACCCCGGGATCACACCCTGAGCCGAAAGCAGACTCTCAACAGCTGAGCCACCCAGGCGTCCCTACCCTGACTTCCTAATCCTAATTCTACTCTCTGTTGACATTCCCTCCCTGCCCCATATCCCCAGGGCTAAATGGCGGTGAGCACTAGGTGCATGGGGGTGCAAACATGGATGAGCTAGGCTGTGCTGATGGTAGTATAGAATTGAGCAGGAGATTTTTAAGCGTTTGAGGATGCTGTGGACTTTTAACTGAAGTGAAATATTAAAATGAGGCTATAGCCCAGGAATGAGGCAAAGGGGAGGGTGCAGTAACATCTAGAGAGGTGAGAAACTGGGGTAACTCCAGGGACATGCAAAGGGAATACTAGAACTCAAGACAGCAGGGGGTGAGCAAGGAATTCAGACCTGCCAGACACTTGGGAATGGCTTGACACACTCGAACAATGGGCAGTCATACACTGTCCTTTTGGCTAAAAGCATACATGTGTGTCTGTGCATGGAGAAACCCCAAGATCTGCCCTGAATTGTTCTTTTTTTTTTTCCCCTTTCAGTTTTGGTGGCCTTCCTGCTGCTGGGGCTGGTGGGGATGTTGGTGCTCTTCTATCTGCAAAATCATCGCTACAAGGGCTCCTACCACACCAATGAGCCCAAGGCCACCCACGATTACCATCCTGGCAGCAAACCTCCCCTACCTACTTCAGGCTCTGCCCAGGTCCCGGCCCCTACACCAGCTTCCGCCCCAGCCCCAGCCCCAGCCCCAGCCCCATCCTCTGGCCCCCGGGACCAAAATCTCCCCCAGATCCTGGAAGAGTCCAGGTCTGAATGAATTAGGAGCAGGGCTTTAGGGACCAAGTCCCTCTCCTCCAAATCCCCCAATTCCACTTCTCCCCACCCTGTCAGGGACATTTGGCTCCTCTTAGCTGGTTCTGTTCATCCAGAGGATGCCCCTCCTGCCAAGTTTGGTAGGCCAAGCTACAGATGGGACCAAAGGGAGTGGCCAACCTCACTGCCTAAACCAATGCCCTCCCCGTCCCCATTTCCCCAGGCTCCTGGTTGTTTGCCTGCCCCAAAGGAGAAGCTCCATGGGGTTGAGACAGGCCCTCCCTGCCATCCCTGTCCCAGCTGCTGCCAGGGATTAACAACAGAGTGCAAGGGAGATTAACTGCTTCCCCTCAAATATTCAATCTCAGCAGGGACAGATGTGTGGGATTGCAGGGATGCACAGGGCATGGGGGGAGGAGGCTGCTAAATCATATCCCCTAGCCTCCCCCCTGCCCTGCAGAACGTCTTCCATCTGCTTCCACTCAGCTGGGGGTTAGGGAGGACTTCATTGCTGTCCCCCACCCTCTATCTCTCTCTCTTTTTTTTGTGACAGAGACTGAGAGGTCTCGCTTTTAGCACCTTAGTACCTCCGATGCTTCACATGCTTTAGCCAAAGCCATAAAAAAAAAAAAAAAAGAAAAAAGAAAAAAAAAGCCTTGCAATGTAGAAAGAATAATGCAGACACACTGACTAGCCAGCCCTTTATTCTTCCTTCCTCTTCCAAGATATGCAATAGCCTTGGTGCCTGTCCAAAGGCTTGGCCCCCTCTCCAGTGCATGAGGAGTTCTCTTTCCTCCGCTCAGAGATGCTGCTTTGTTTGCCCAGGAGGTTATATTCTTTACGTATATTTTTTGTTGCAAAGTCTCTCTCTAGAGAAACTCTATATATTACTCTAATTTTTTAATTATCAGTTTATATATAAAAGAAAAAAATCTATCAACTGTCCTGTGCTGTGCCCACGGTCTGTGATTCTTGCTTCTCCCGTGTTGGAAGTCTCGTGAGGTCTGCCGGCCACCACCCAGCCTGACCCAGCCGCCACTCTGAAGCTGTGCCAAGAGCCAGAGCCGTTCTAATAAAGCAGAATGGCAGAGCCCGTCTGTGCGTGGTAGCTGGCGTCGTGGCGAGGGGATGAGCGGGACCTAGTCGGAGGGCTCAGGAACTTCTGCAGGGAGCCCTCAGAATCCTTACGTCATTTACCAGGAGTCTGCCTGGCTCTTGCCAAACCCCTCACCTCCCCTCACCTCGTGTCTCCGTGGACAAGCGGGGATCAGAATGCTAACGCTTTAGCCCGGGCTGCCCCCCTATGGCGTCCCTGGATCCTTCCAGCCCCAAGGTACACAACACGCAACTTGCCAAAATGGATTCTATCACTTTATTCAGATAAGAGGTCACAAGCCACAGGACTTTAAAGTGCGTGAAATTCACTGGCAGTAAAGCCGCACATATACCAGTCTCCCCTCAGTCCCCACCACCTTGCTTCATCCAAAATTCCCCGGCTGGGGGGAGAGGTTGAGACCCGTCATTAAGGGGGGGGGGGAGGCAGCGAGGGGAAAGGATGGAAATGCTGGTGGAACAGGAGCATTAGTGGTCTGAAACTAGGAAGGAGCGGATTCTGCACAGAGGTTAGAGTGGGGTCGGTCTGGCCTCTCCACGGCTGTAAGTTACTTGTTTCCCATCTTTTCCTCACAGCCAGCCCTACGTCAGACTGACCTAACTCCTCCTCCTTCATTTGTCTCTGGTTTTTCCCTGTAATTTACGAGTACTTTCAAGCCCACAGTCCAGCTAGAGGGTGTCCCCAGTACACAATGAATACAAGCCACAGCAGACGGAGATTTCAGAATCATGGTGGGGCTGGCCAGTCAGCGAGGAAGAGGCTTCCGTCAGGAGCTGGCTGGGCATGTGCTCGGTGCTCTGTGCATGTGTGCCCACAAGTGTGGTACGTGAAGATATGTGAGTGTGTGTGTGTGCATATCCCACCAAAATCCCTAGGTGACAGTCTGGCCAAAGGGAACCCCACTCCTTGCTTCATGGGAGAGCCAGAGGGGTTGGAGGAAGGGAGTGGTCAGTATAGACCAGGGAAGACAGGCATGGATTCCCTGGAGAAAATAGAAGCCGGCTCTCTCTTCTAATATTCCCTAGGCCAGCCTGCTCCTGCCCACATCCTTTTTACCCAGCACAATGCTCCTTATTCCCTGCCAGTTCAGCATGCCAGCCACAGACACCGGGGTAGCTCCTAGAGCTGGCCCCATCCTCATTTGCTCCTTGTGTGTCAAGGAAGCTTCTCCTTACTCCACGAGTTGCTGAGACAGAACTGAGGAGAAATCTTCCAACCCCTGTCCTTCTCCTTCTCTTAGGAATAGGATTTGGGCAGGGACCCCAAAGACCTTGGTTCAAATGCCACCTCAATCTGCAGACCTCAAATAAAGTGCTTTGCTCTTCATGAATCCCAGAGAGAATGGCACCATGGACTGGCACGGGAGGTTGGCCTGCTTCTTAACACTTCAAATACCCTCTGCCAGTGTGCGTGGCAAGCATGATGCCATCCTAAATACGTGCAACTTGGGAGCCCCTCACCCACCTCCAAACACTGTCAACTCACGCTTTCCAACAGCAGGTGTAACAGACAGGAAAGTAAATCACCTCTACGACCCTCCCCCTCTCTAGTCCAGGCCTGTGCCCAGGGATAAGCAACGGAGGCCCCATGGGCCTGGACTCTAAAGGGAATGAAGGGCCTGTAAACAACTCCATACCCAGGAACCAGAGAGCTCATGCGCAGCCAGGCACCCCCCCATGCTTCTTCAGTAGCAGCACAATGGCTGCCTGTAGTCGCCAAGCCAGCGCTTTGGAAGGAGCCACTGGCACACTGGTACCTGCTTTCAGGAATCTGAAAACTTATTCACTCATTTCCAGAGTACAGAAGTTTCTCAAAGCCTCTTGGGCCACAGCCTTAGCAGTTGAACTACTGTCATCAGGATGACCCTTGTGCTCTGTCTGTGGACGAACAGCTCTTAGCTTTCCTCTCCCAGTGTTGAATATCTATACTCAGAACCCACACTCTTTGAATCTGAACCCTGCCAGAGGGAAGAGGTAGTAAGGTGACTTGTCTCCCCTCTGAATTCAGTCTGTGTCACCTGCCAGGCTCACCTGTGACCCAGGGCACTCATCAGCTCCAGTCACCAAACTTCACTGACCTGTCCTCTCCAGGTCCTATTGTCACAGAGAGAGATGCTGGTGACCCAATGACACAAGGACTCTTGACTTGCAAAGTTAGAATTACAGGCCAATCCTTGTTAGGAACTGCCCAGGTTGATTGCTGAGGCCCACAACCTATGTAGCGGACAAGAAACCACGCTGAGTCACCCACCCCCCACCTGTGCTCTCTTCCTCTGAGGCCTGACATAGTCTCCCACTTCTGCAACTCTCTCTCTGGGGGGACCAAGCCCTAGTTGCCTCTGCCTCCCCCTCTCACTGAGACAGTTTGTTCCTACTGGACACAGCCAAGGCCTCACTGCAGAGGGAGTGGGTGGGGGGTTTCTCGGTCTGGGAGACACGTAGTGCAGGAAACTCGAGCAGCAGTGGTGTGTGCATGAAAGCAGAGACAGTGCCGCTACCATAAGCGCTGGCATGGGGCCCAGGAAGGCTAAAGGACATCGGTCTCCCTCTCGATTCCCACGTACTTGAGGGCATCGGCTTGGCTGTACCTGTCCCAGAGCAGGAGGAACCAGGTTACTATGAAGGCTTTTGTAAATGAAGACAGAATCCCCTCTGATTTGCTCCCTCTCCCTCTCTCTCTCCCTCTCCCTCAGAGTGGTTTACATCTGCTCCCACTTCTGAGGCAAGGCTCTGGAGAGCAGAATTAAGACAAAGACTTGACCACCATGAGGCCGTCTCCTTCATCCATATCGTCCACCTTAAGCCCACAAATCAACTCTAACAGCCACTTCTTCTGCCCCTGGAGCCACCCCCAAGGACCATTTCTGGCCACCTTACCTGTAATCAAAGAAGAGCTCTTCACCAGCTTGAATTGCCCTTTTAGCAAAGATCCCGATGCGATGATCCCCATTTACCATGACCACTGCAAACAGGACAAAGCCAAAGCTAGGTTCCTGGTCAGCTCCAAGCCAACAAACGGTGGTGCTGGGCTGATTTTCTCCCAATTCCCAGGAAAAACATAAGTGAAGTGTGAGTAAAAACCAGTCAGTGAAGACAGTTGCTTCCTTGCTTTAGATCTATTATTCTGACTGGTGATATAGGAAGATCACCTTCAAAAGATTCTTGTTTGTGGGTAAATCTTTATAATGTATTCAGTGAAGAAAGCCAATTACAAAAGAGACTCAAAATGATACCAGACGTTAATCGTGATTGTCTTTGGACAAAAAATAACTCAGCAATGAAAAAAGGTACATAGTTCATAAAAATCATAGTAAATAAAGCATCCATCACTCACCCTACCTCCCAGGTGACTGGGAACTCACCTTTGGCATAACAGTTGGGGTTCACTGAATGGTTTGCAAATCGAATCTTGTTTCCTTTTCTGGTAGCATCTACTACAAAATCTATATAAAAAAAGATCATGAGCTCACCAGGCAAATCCACAGCTTCTTGAACATGATTTTAAAATCAATTAAACATGGGCAGCCCGGGTGGCTCAGCGGTTTAGCGCTGCCTTCAGCCCAGGCCCTGATCCTGGAGATCCGGGATCAAGTCCCATGTCAGGCTCCCTGCATGGAGCCTGCTTCTCCCTTTACCTCTGTCTCTGCCTCTCATGCTCTCTCTCTCTCTCTCATAAATAAATAAATAAAATCTTTAAAAAATAAAATAAAATCAATTAAACAGTAACAGAAATAATCCAGTGGGAATTTTGAAGTCCAGCAGAAGGCAGTATAAGAATATGGCCTCATGTGGGGCATGTTCTCTTTGGGTTGCCCCATTTGGCTGGAATTATCTTCCCATCTACTGGGTAGGGAAATTTCTGAGATGCAAGTGCTCACTGCAAGTGCTCACTGCTCCAATTATAAGCACTACCCACAAATGGGGGCTCTCCCAAAATGAGTGAACTGTGGCTCATGGGGTCTTAAAGTTCAAGCTCCCCACCTTGCTCTGTGTACCAGCTGGAGAAATCACAGTTGATCTGAACATGGGCTGTAGCAATGGCAAGCTAGTAGAAAGACCTGCCTGAGACTACCTTGGGGCAAGAGAAAGACACTCCATACCATTGTTGAGGTTGAAGAGGAAGCTGGACATGTATTTGTCATAGACCTTCCCCCGTCGATCAGCCTCATCCTGAGAAATAAGCTGCAGAGACAGACAAGGAACAAACAGGGGGATTGGACTGTCTGTTTGGGGCATGGTACCTTGCTCACAGAAAGGACTAAGAGGGGGTAGTGTCACACATAGGTGCTTACTGAGCATCACGATGAGAATCACAGGAGACAGAGCTTGAGGTGGTCCATTCCAATCCCCACCCAGGGTGACCAGCTGGAGACTGAAGAGAGCTCCCTGCCCACCCCCCTTGTGTGGCCTGAGTTGGCAAAGAACTTCAGAAGAGTGATTTATCTCAGGATTGCAAACACTTCTGTGGGATCCCCCAAGAGGCCACACAGGAACTCAGCTGAGTTATTTAGAGAGTAAGTCATAGAAGTCTGGCCCACAGAAAATCAGAGTTTCTCATCAGTATCTCCCCAGATAGGAATGTGGTCCAAACCGATAGCACTCACCTCACCACAGTATTCAGAAATGAATTCGTTTTTTTGCACAGACTCCTTAATGAAGGTGCCCCATCCGGCCACATCTGAGGGGGCCAGCAGCAGGTGCTGGGGAAGAGGGAGTCAAACCTCAGACTACAGGGCATGTGTGAGTGGGCGGGGTATGTCTTGGATGTGCACGTGTGCCAGGGGTGGGCAGGGTGGAAAGAACTAGCAACTGTTAAGAGGATCTGAAAACAGAAAAAGGTCTAAGCCATTCTGTTCTGGGGAGAGGAAAAACAAAGAAGGGAGGTGGCGAAAGGAAATGTGACTCCTCCTCCTCTAGGCCTGGGGGCCTCCTGGACCTGAAGGGTTAGGAACTCACTGCTGCGGATCAAGTAGAAACAGACAATGTCACTGATGGGTGTTCCTCTCTGCTCTCTCGGGCTATTCAGCTCAGGAGTCACTTTCCGAACTCCTCCCCAGGACAGAAAACCACATTAAATCAGTATACATGTATCCTTTAGGATTTGCCAAGCACTGTCACATGAAGCCCTCTGAGGGACCAGTGGAAAGAATCTGCTTGGGGCAACTCCATCTATCCCCCTCCATTACTTGACTCGCAGCCCTGAGAAAAGCCCTCACCTTCTTGAGGCCTCGCTGGATGCTGCAGTTTTTGCAGGAAACCACCTTGCAGTCCCAGTGCTCTGAGGCCCCACATGTGAGGCACAGGTCGGGGTCACACTCTCGCACTGCCAAGTAGCAGGGACATTGCTTGGTGTTGCACTGGGTCTTACAGCGACAGCCAGGAAAACGATTCTGACCTGGGGTGGAGATGGGGGTGGGGGACAAAAGGGAGGGGCAGGTAGGGTTAGGAGCAGAGGCAGCTAATACTGGGGCTCAGGTCTGACTTGAGGGTCAGCAAGGAAGTAAATGTGATGTGCTCAGGGAGATTTTGGCAAAATAGGAAAGAAACTCCCTTGCCAATAATCATACAGTCAAGTTTCTTTCCAGAGAAAATGACTGCCTCCCGACAGTCATGCCTGGGAGTAAAAAAAGCAGGCTTGACCATGGAGATGTGTTTCTTAGAAATTCCTCAACAATGCTCTCCCTCCCCCTTGTTGGTGGAATTTGGAAGGGAGGTGGTTAGTGAACCAGAGAAAATGAAATCAGTGCTTTTCACTGTTAAATCATCACCATCAAAATAAGAATCATTTTGAGAACAGAATGCATCCGTTCTAAGCCACCCTCCACCCATTGCCTTCCCCAGCACAAGTGCCCCTATGCTGTGGCTAAGATCGATATCTGCTATGGGCTAGAAGGTATTTCCAGTACAACTGCCTGGGCACCAAGTTCTGCAAGGTCTGGAGGCTGCTATCAAACTGCTCACCCTTGAGCAGGGAAGGGCACGGTGTGATAAGAAGCAAAAGGGAAGCACATTTAGCCTCTATCTTACTTCTGCTGACATCCAGATGGACTTGATAGGAAAACTCCAAGTATTAAACTAAAACAGCTGTGCATAGAATCATAACCCATATGTGTTGTAACACAACATCCTAGAAAGGGAGGCTGTGATTGTTCCTTAAGGAAAAAGATTCCCTTGGGACACCTGGGTGGCTCAACAGTTGAGCACCTGCCTTTGGCTCAGGGTGGGATCCTGGAGTCCCCGGATCGAGTCCCACATTGGGCTCTCCCTCTGCCTATGTCTCTGCCTCTCTGTTTCTCATGAATAAATAAATATTAAAATAAAAAAAAAGGAAAAAGAGTCCCACGTTTCTTGTTGCTTCCCTGGAAGGTAAAGACGTTTCTGATTTCTGTGTAATTGTTGCTTTTAGAATCAAACACCTAACAGGTTTTTAAAAGAGGACTTTTCCAGATCTTACGTATCTTGTTTCCTCTGTAGAATGCTTAAAACACAGCAAAGAGAACATCAGAAGGCCCATAGGCAGCAAAGAGCACCGGCTGGGAGGGAAAGGTGGGGTGCACCATGGCTGACTGTCTGGGAAAACTACAGGGAAAAGCAAAGAGCTCTTACAGTCAGGGTTGCACTGGCAGAACTTCTCACAGAAATTCTGCGTCATGATGCAGGGGCAGGTGCTGTCACAGGGGCGGTCTGGATGGTCGCAGGGCTGGTAATTGTATACTTGCGTGGAAGAATTATCTAGGAGAGAAAAGAACAGACCAGAACACTGCTGTGCCCGCACCCCCTAGTTGCCCTCCCTCCCAACTGTCCAATGGCCCAGACTGGGGAAGGCTGTCCCAGCCATAAACTTGGACACATTTTGCACCCAAAGTGAGAAGCAATCAGAGACAATGGTTGTCCGTCAGCTACCATGGGGGTGATTTGCTCTGTGGGGAGAGTGTGGAAATGGTCCGGAACTACAGGGCAGCCATTCCAAACATTAAATTAAGTCTGAAACCTGGCAAATGGCACACTATGAAAGTCAGAGACCACAAGGCTCACGACTCGGCCTCCTGAGAGGTGCTCTCAGTTGCAGTGAGAAGCTGAGCTGTTATCAGCTGCTGCAGTCTGCGGAAGCGGTGCAGGGTCACCAAGTGCGGCTGCAGGTGGGGCAGGCGGGAGACCACGGAGGTGCGACCTCGGGCTGAACTGCCCAAGAGCACCCTGCTGCAACTTACCCTTCTTCAGCTGAATTTTCCTACAGTGTGCAGCCCACAGCCTGAAAGAGAGAGACAGAGGGGCCTGGATTATGGCTCTGGGGAACTCTGCAGAGTTGGGTAAATAACAACGTGACCTGCTCTGAGGGACTGTGGTTTAATGACCTGGGGAGTATCCTCCCCAAACTCCTTTACAAGAGGCCACTGTCCTAGTAGGTAGAAGCTGGGGTCCATACGGAATGCTCTATGCTTGGAGATTTAAACATCAAAGATCCTAAAAAACACAAAACCCAACCCTCTGAGTCTATTATAATGCTATTGTTTCTCCATCTCCCTTCTCTCCTTCCTTCCCTCCCTCCTTCTCTTTGGGGAGGTAGGATGACTTTTTCAGAATCTGCTAAGTGAAAGAACTGAGCAGGAGAAGCCACAGTGACTTCCTTCTATATCTAGAATTGGTGTCAGTTCCTTCCCTCAGGAGGGGATAGTCATTAGGGAACCGAGGCAGGCAGAATGTTGAATTTAAAAAAAAAAAAAAAAAAAAAAAACAACCTTCCAACCCTGAGCAAAGGCTAGCTAAAAGACGATGTTATTATGCAACTTAGAAAAACAATACAAATGCCAAAAGAAAAAACTCTGGTTAGAGTTGAGAAGTGGGAACTGTGGTCACTAACCACTGAGGGTGGAGCCATGAGGCCAGCTCTCACCCCACTGGACAGGAGCTTAAAGGCAAAGAAGACAGTTATCTCCTGATTCCCAACATCTAGAGACAGGAGAAGGGCTGGTCCAAGGCACCAAACCACAGGGAACACTGAGAAGGCTGGCAATGCTAAATTCAAGAGGGAGGCAGTTGGGAAGTCCAAGGGGAGGTCGGAGCACAGGGAACAGAAAATCCTTTGTCCAACCCTTGCCTGTGCTTTCTTTTCTTCTTCTGTGATGGGTTCATGAGCTCATCTGTTGGCAGCTTCAGGATAAGTGATTCTTTGACAGCAAACTGAAAGACCTGGAAGAGAAATCCAACGGGACCTGTCACTCCTTCTTGAGCCAGGTGGTCAGATAAGTGAGCCAACCAGGTACTGGGCTTGGAGTGTTGGAGTGTTCAAGTGCAGCTGACTGAGAATCCCTTCACTCAGGGAGAGACAGAGTGGCACTGGGATATCTCATCACTGGCCCCAGAGTTAATTCTTAACTATCCTGACTCGAGAAAAGAGAAATACTGAGCACAGTTACACCTTTCCTGGTCAGTAGCTTTCATCTACACCTCTGCCTACCAAGTCCTGCGTGGGAGGATTCTTACCAACCTTATCTGTTCCATCTTAAGAAGGACTACTCCAAGTACTTTTTAGAATCCAGTGGAAGAGAGGACACAAGCAGCACCATTTGGCTAACCACTAGCTCCCTCTGTTGGTTTGAAGAGGGCAGAGACTATCTATTTCGTTTCTGGAAGGCTGGTTCCCTTTCAGTATGCTTCATCCCTTATAGCATTCGTTTTTTTCTTTTCCTCTTTGGCTATAGGCCCTCTTGAGATTCTGGGAAAAGTACAAATCTTCTTCTTGGGAAAATACATGCAAAACTGTATTACACAATAATCTGTAGATTTTTCAGGTTAAGAACCTGTGACTCAAGGAAACAGACATCAACTCCAAAATGAAAGCAAAGGGCACTTCTATTTATGGTTCTATTGCTTGTTCTAAGTAGAGGCATCATGAAGAAGAGGGCACAGAGACTTCTCCAAAAGTTAGGGAGCTAAGCAGCAGGGCGTAGTTCTGGTGTTCCTTTCTTGTTGGACAGACCGGTCCTAACACCTGGCGACAACCTGTCCCTGCTCTTTGGTCTGTCTTCCCACTGCAGTCAGGCAGAGACAGAGGGGCACTGGGACACCAGGTCCCACTGCCTCCAGAGCATCAGCGTCTGCCTTTGCCAGTGACGACCAGAGCACTTGGAGCAAAGGTTGTGGAGCATGGCATACTCCTTTGCTCCTTCCTGCAATGGACACGTTACAGATAGGAAATGGGGGCAGGCCCAGAGTCACCATCCTGATCCCATCATCACAAACCACCTTAACACCTATGCTACCAGACTGTGATTCTAGTGATGGCGTGAGTGAGAAGGGCATGGTCCAGGCTCAGCTACCCAGGACGGCAATTAGAAAAGTGAGTGATAGGACATCTGGAGGAAAAAGCAACTGAGGAGACTAACAGAGGGAAGGGGAGTGGCAGCTGCAGGATCAGGAGCAGGATTGCGCCAGATAAGGAGGTCCAGAAAGACTTGGGAGCACCTTCTAGGAAAGGGGTACACATTTAGTAAGAAAGACAGGAACCAAAAACAAAGAACAAAAACCAAAAAAAAGAAAAAGCTAAGAGAGTGGAGAAACATCCAGAAAAGTTAGCTAGTGGCTAGAGGCAGAAGTAAGAATTCAGCAAGGAGGAGAATTCACCCAGCACTTCTAGGCCTGGCATCTGGAGAAGGTCCCATGTTTGGGGAAGCCACTTCATGGCCCCAAAGCACCCACTCATGAGGGATTGAGTCTAAGACAGCTTTGCTTGAAATGGGCAGCCACACAAGATGGCAAAATGGCTGACAGAGCAGTGGATGAAAGGAAGGCCCTAAAAAAAAAAAAAAAAAAGGAAGGCCCTGCCTGTCCCTGGACGTCTATGACAGTACCTGCTTGCACGTCTTAGTGCCCAGAAGTCTGGCTATGGAACAGAAGTTGTTGAAGTAGGTGCCATGAAAGACTCGAAAAAGGGACTCCTCAGCCCCAGTCCACTCCACAGGCTCCGAGGGTGCTTCCACTACACAGAGCTGAGGTGGAGCCGGACTAGCTTTCTGCTTTGTGGGAGTCTGACAGCGAGAGTTGGCCTCTAAGAGAGGAGGAGAGAAGAGGGCACAGGAAGAGAGAATGCAGTTGTCATCAGTAGTTTGTCACAAACTCTGAAGTACTTCACACTACTTTAAAAGGCAGATTAGTTAGGAACCAAAATATCCCCCCGTCTCTACTGCCTACAGGCGAAGCTGTAGAATAAATTAACCATTTTTAAAAGGAAGTAACATTAATGTTAGGTGGTGATCCTGCATTTACCAGAGGCCTTGCAGAGAAAGAAAAGATTGCTTTCTGTTCCATGTACCTGAAGAACTGGAGGCCCAGTCATTGCCTGTATCCCTGTCACTGTCCCCTTCTTTAGTCTCAGCCACAGTAGAGGCTGAAGTGTTGGAGCAGGAAGCACTGACCATGTGGTGCCTTCGCCGGCGACGACCAGAGCACTTGGAGCGAGGGTTGTGGAGCATGGCATACTCCTTTGCTCCTTCCTGCAATGGACACATTACAGATGGGAAACGGGAGCAGGCCCAGAGTTACCATCCTGATCCCATCCATCATCACAAACCACCTTCTTTAACACCTGTGCTTACATGCAATGACACTTTTTTTTTTTTTTGCTCTGTATCATGTAAATGTGACCACATAAAAGGTGCTTAACAAAGATCCTAGGGGTGCCTGGGTGGCTTAGTTGACTGTCCCAACTCTTGATTTCGTCTTAGGTCTTAATCTCATGGTTGTAAGTTCAAGCCCTGTGTTGGGTTCCATGCTGGGCGTGGAGCCTACTTTAGAAAAAAAAATTCTAGGGCAGCCCCGATGGCGCAGCAGTTTAGCGCCGCCTGCAGCCTGGGGTGTGATCCTGAAGACCCAGGATCGAGTCCCATATCGGGTTCCTGCATGGAGCCTGCTTCTCCCTCTGCCTGTGTCTCTGCCTCTCTCTCTCCCTCTCTCTGTCTCAATAAATAAGTAAAATCTTTAAAAAAAAAATTCTAAAACTTATAACTTTATACCTCTTCAAGGAGGAGCTGTCCTATAAGTAATCTTAAAAAAGATATAATCTCTGCATCTTCAACTTTCCAGTGAGTTGTATCTAAAACTCATTTGCATGTCAGCTATATGGAATTTGAGAACACATTTTCCTGTATGTGAGACAATGATGTTCAGAGAGAGCAAGGAACCTGCTTCTCTTATACATATATACTACATTCTCCTGTAAATGCTAATATAATACACTATATGTATATATGGTATATTAGCATATAGCTAATTGTTCCAGAGTGGAGACAAGAATCAGGGCTTCCTGTCCAGGCCACACTGTTCTTTTTATTCTACTGCATTGCTTCTGTTTCAATAACAAAATATGTAGTCCCTAAATTTGTACAATATCGTCACTTACTTCTAGAACTTTCCTCCAAACCACTATATTAAACTTAGGATACTGTTTCATTACTTGATAGCCATACTTTATTTAAAAAAAAAAAAAAGACCAAATAACGGTCATTCAGCTTGATCATCTATCTTCTCATCAGACTTGATTCCCAAATACTTCTAGCTGTTTCTGAAAACCAAATCTACATGTAAAGGATAAATGTTTACCATCGCTAAGGATATTCAGATGAATATCCTGTAGGCCTTAAAGGAAATTCTTCTCAAAAGAAAAGTTTTAAAATTATGGGGATCCTTGGGTGACTCAGAGATTTAACGCCTGCCTTTGGCCCATGGCGTGATCCTGGAGTCCTGGGATCAAGTCCCACATAACGCTTCCTGTGTGCAGCCTGCTTCTCCCTCTGCCCACCCCCGCCCTCCGGGTGTGTGTGTGTCTCTCATGAATAAATAAAATCTTAAAAAAAAATAAAAATAAAATAGAATCTGACATGTGCCTATACTACCGTATGACATACACAGCATTGCTTACAACATATTCTTTTTTTTTTAAAGGTTTTATTTATTTATTCACGAAAGACACACACACACACACAGAGGGAGAGACATAGGCAGAGGGAGAACCAGGCTCCATGCAGGAAGCCCGATGTGGGACTTGATCCCGGGACTCCAGGATCACACCCTGGGCCAAAGGCAGACACTCAACCACTTAGCCACCCAGGCGTCCCAACATATTCTTTTTTTTTTTTTTTTTTAATTTTTATTTATTTATTCATAAGAGACACAGAGAGAGAAGCAGAGACACAGGCAGAGGGAGAAGCAGGCTCATGTAGGGAGCCCGACATGGGACTCGATCCCGGGACTCCAGGATCATGCCCCGAGCCAAAGGCAGGCGCTAAACCACTGAGCCACCCAGGCGTCCCCCAACATATTCTTATTTAAAAGGTGTAACATGGGATCCCTGGGTGGCGCAGCGGTTTGGCGCCTGCCTTTGGCCCAGGGCACGATCCTGAAGACCCGGGATCGAATCCCACGTCGGGCTCCCTGGTGCATGGAGCCTGCTTCTCCCTCTGCCTGTGTCTCTGCCTCTCTCTCTCTCTCTCTCTGTGACTATCGTAAATAAATAAAAAAATTAAAAAAAAAATAAATAAAAGGTGTAACATAAACATAATTCAGCTTCAGGAACTAATTCTACCTCATGAGAAATAAAGGGAAGAGAAACAAGTTAAACACCACCAGGAGAAAACCACAGACAAATACAGAATATGGAACAGTATCCTACAAGACAATGAGCTTGGGATTAAAAACAAAAAAACAAACAAACAAAAAAACAGTGTGATGATTTGAGATTAAAGGACACTGAAAAGACGTAATAACCAAATATAATGCATGACCGGATGACCTTGGTTTAGAGAAAACCCCAAACCCAGCTATTCTTGGTACAGCTGAAAAAATTTAAATATGGAAATGGACAGATGATATTACGAAATTCTTGTGAATTTTCTTAGGTGTAATAATGTGGTTATATAAGAGAATGTCTTTATTTTTAGGAAGTGCATGCTGAAAAACTTCACAAACAAGTGTCTCAATGTCTACAACTCATTTTCAGATGGCTCAGCAAAACACTTGCATACACATATAGACAAAGCAAATATGGAAAAAAGTCATTAAGTCTAAGATGAAGGTATCTTTGGCCTTCTTTGCATGATTAAGAATATTCTTTTTTTTTTTTTTTTTTTTTAAGATTTTATTCATTTACTCATGAGAGACACAGAGAGAGAGAAGCAGAGAAACAGGCAGAGGGAGAAGCAGGCTCCATGTAGGGAGCCCAATGCGAGACTTGATCCCAGGTCTCCAGGATCAGGCCCTGGGCCAAAGGCCACGCTAAACTATAGGCCACCGGGGCTGCCCAGATTAAGAAAGTTCTTAATAAAATGTGGGGGGGGGACGGGCTCCTGGGTGGCTCAGCTGGTGAAGCGTGTGTCTTTGGCTCAGGTCATGATCCCAGAGTCCCGGGATGGAGCCCATATCGTGCTCCCTGCTCAGTTTCTTCCCCTACCCCTCTTTCCCCACTGTTCTCTCTTTCTCTCTCAAAAATAAATAAATAAAATCTTAGAAGAAAAAAAAAGCCTTCATAAAATGTGTGAGGGAAAACAGTCCAGCATTAGAGTTGAATATAGACTGATTTCTAAAAAGCAATAAAAGAAAAGCTACATAGACATTACTGTACATTAAACATATACTCAGGGCAGCCCAGGTGGCTCAGTGATTAAGCGCCGCCTTCGGCCCAGAACCTGACCCTGGAGACCTGGGATCGAGTCTTGCATTGGGCCTTCATGGAGCCTGCTTCTCCCTCTGCCTGTGTCTCTGCCTCTCTCTCTCTCTCTCTCTGTCTCATGAATGAATAAATAAAAATAAACGTATATACAGACATACATTTTGGGCACTAATGGCATCTTTGTGAAGCATGTACACGGTCCCAGGGTAACTGCTGTGAAAGGGACAGCAAGTAAATGCTGGTATGTTGATATAACACGGTGTATTTTTTTTAAAGTGTAGAGTAAGGGATCCCTGGGTGGCTCGGCAGTTTAGCACCTGCCTTTGGCCCAGGGCGCGATCCTGGAGTCCCGGGATCAAGTCCCGGGATCGAGTCCCAGGATCGAGTCCCACGTCGGGCTCCCGGCATGGAGCCTGCTTCTCCCTCTGCCTGTGACACACTCTGCCTCTCTCTCTCTCTCTGTCTATCATAAATAAATAAATAATTATTTAAAAAAATAAATAAAGTGTAGAGTAATTTTAAAAGCACAGACTATGGAGTTAGATCAGAGCTTGAATTTCATTACTGTCACACCACTGACATATTAACAAACTTTGGAAATATCTATCGTTTCTCTACCTCAGGATATTGGAAGCATGAAAGTAAGGTAATTTGAAAATTTTTATTCATTTATTTAATCATGAGAGACACACAGAGCGAGAGAGAGGCAGAGACACAGGCAAAGGGAGAAGCAGGCTCCATGCAGAGAGCCCAACATGAGACTTGATCCCAGAATCCCGGGACCACACACTGAGCTGAAGGCAGACACTCAACTGCTGAGCCACCCAGGTGTCCCGAAAGTAAGGTAATTAATATATGTTAAGGGCCAGCATGGTACTTGGCACATAGGAAGGAGTCCATGCTTATCAAGGAGAAAATAAATCAGATGAAGTTTGTTTATTCTTTTGCTATTATCATATGACTCATTTTCCAGATGTATATCCAGTGGCACTTTCTACCATCTTTTATTCTAGTATCCCACTAAAGATGGTCCCAAAGGCACTTGCCTGTATATCCTAATTTTAATTGATAGTAGAAAATTTTATCAAGGTACTTTATTCTTTACCTAAACTCACTGTATTGTGCAGAAAGCAAAACTGTGTCTTTAGCTATTCCAAGCGAACTTATTCCCTTCTAGTTCTAAGCGTATTGCCTTCCCACATGAATGCAGGAGAATTTATGCTGCTGCATATAGTCTGTCCATCAGGGACGGGTCCATCTGGCTGTTTGCCCTACAATAAGATATCAACGCTTTCATGTATTATTTCTCTTATATATATATATGCATTTAAAGGAAGAAAGCAAAGAAAATGCTGTCACACACACACTCCTGCTCCATAAGACTAACTTCATAGTCCTTAGTATCTAGGTGCTCCTTAAGAGCAGAAGTCATGGGGTGCCTGGTTGGCTCAGTTGCAGGAGCATGTGACTCTTGATCTTAGGGTCATGAGTTGGAGCCCCACGTTGGGTGTAGAGATTACTCAAATAAATAAAACTTAAAAAAGAACATACCAGCAAAAGGAAGCAGTCTGTGCCACATGGTTCTGGTTCAATCTTGATCTCTTTGTTCTTGCGTTTATATACATTAGGGGTGGCGTGAAAAGCTGGAAAACACAAAACTGTCCTGTTTCCAATGGTTCATCCACTTGATAGGATGGGAAAGAACAAAACTGAATTAGGGAGCCATTGTCAGAAAATTTAGATATAAACAGCTACCATCAGGATGCACAAAATTTAATCATTTCTGACATCAACAATCTTTTCAAAGCTAATAGGTACTCAGGGACACTTTTGTTGCTGGTTATTCTGTCCTGACCATGCAAAGCACATCGTGCTACAACTGAACCAGTGAACACAGAATAGGCCCTTTGTAAAACCATCATCAGAAGCCAGGAACTCTGTATGATTAACCGAAAAAAGCAAAACAACAACAACAAAAAACCCACACACAGAAGGAAGTGGTGTTTGGGAATGGAGAACAGGAGAGTATTTTGGAATAGCCCCACTCACGGTGAAGGAAGCAGTCATATTTGAAGCAGCGTCGACAAAACAGTGTATGGAAGGAGTGCAAAGACTGCTCCCGCTGCACAGACTTGGCATTGGGGCCATCAATGTTGGGTGTGCACTGAGGGGGGAGTGCATTGGGGTCTGACATCTCTGTGAGCTCTCGGTACCTATTTTCAAAAAGACAGATAAGAATTACTTCCAAGGAAATGTCTTCACAGAGAAAGTACAGACTGAACACTGACAGTCATCCAGATACAGCCTACCAAGGGAGGAAGGGCTTTTTATGGGTCTTGTTGATAACAGAAGGGTGTATAACTGTGTATGCCATTGCAATTGTGCTGGGCTGGGCATATGTCTGAAAGTAAAAAGAGGGAAAGATTTGGGAAGTGTGGTGCTGGAATAACTCTCCAGAAAAATGGCAGAATTTACAAAGTTTTCTGCCCAAACCTACTCAAAATCCAGCAAATGGTGACCCTTAATATGGGAATGGCCAGTTAGAGGCAAGCAGGTAGGCAAGGAATAATCAGAAGCATAAGCAGATCACAGCGTACTTACCAGAAACAAGGCTTTTTATTAACCAAAAATAAGCTTGAATAAAAGTTTTGCCTGAGCACTCTACATGGCCTGAGTAGGACAGCTCTCTTCCCTACCTCTCCTTCATGTCGTCTGGGACTCCATTCTCAGGGAACATTGAGGCAATTGCACTGAAGATCATGTCATTTGGGAACTGTTTTTTGGAACTCTTTTTGTTGCCTGAATTGGAAATGACAAAACAAAACAAAAAAAAAACAAAAACAAAAACAAAAAAACACCTCCTGAGTGCTATAATCAGAGTATGCAAACAAAGCTGTTTGGTCATTTCTCCTTTTGTCACAGCATTTTGATTATAGCTATTTTGTTAACCTAACCACTGGATGTTTAGGAACATATAAGGAAGGTCAGTGCCACCTGGACTTATCTAATAGGCTACCAGTAATAAGGAAATCAGTTATGTATACATTAATGACAAAACCCACAGTCTAAGATAGAAACTAGAGGGGAAAACAGGAGTTTTCGTGGAGAGATGTGAATATTGAATTCATAATGATGGTGCTGAAGAACAAGAGAGTGACACTATGTCCCTGGACATATAATTAAATAACACAGAGCAAAATTAAACATTAAGTTATTAAATATTAACAACATGGAAAAATGCTTATGATAGAAGATCAAATAAAAAGGGATATAAAATTGTGTGTATATGTGGCATGATCCCATTTCACATAATGTATATAAACATCTTGATTTATATATATGCTTTAAAAACTTTGAGATGTAGTTGACATATACTATTATATTTATTTTAGATATGTGTATACGCATACTCTTGGTGTATATATATGTATATATACATATACATTTTTTAGACCTAGAAGGAGATATTAATGCCGGTTATTCCTTGGTAGTAAGATTACAGGATAATTATATTTCTTTTTTATAACTTTCCATATTTCCCAAACACACTACTTTGTTTTCCTTTTAAGTGGGCCAAATGAGAAGCACCAACAGCCTTTAATAACAATTCTTTCTGTTTCTCCATTCTTTCTTCTCCCTGTCACTTTCAAAATGGAATATTTACCTTCAAGAGCATGTCTTTTTCTCTTTCTTGTTACTGGCAGATCTTCTTTGTTGTCATCTTGCTTTCCATCTGAGGTGTCATTGTGCCCTTCCTCCTCATCATCTGAGTATTGATTCAGAGCATCTACCAACTCCAGGAATACTGCATCACTAATCAGGACAGATCCAGGGATCATCTCTGGAACATAAAGATTAGATGGATTAGCAATGATCATTTCATGCTCCATTAATCCTTCCAGGAATTCCAGTATTCACTCCTGAGGCCCAGAGAGATGACATATGTACATTTTTATATGAACAACCAGGAAATTACAATAATTTGATTTGTTTTTAGAACTGCACCAGTTCAGCTGGCTAGAGTGGGAAATCCAGTTATATAGACTTTATTTGTACTAGGATAGCTCATTCCTCAGTTACAAATCAACCTGTATTTATGGTCCAGAATCTCAAAAAAGTGTAAAAACAATACAGATGGAACAGAGAAAGAATTATAACATCAAAATGTACTTGGTTTTGCTGCTGATGGCTTGGTAATGACTTCTCTGACTCAAAACACAGCATTACCTTCCTAAAATCATACTGTATGGGGTTACACTACAGCTTAGGACAGTCTTTGAACACTAGGAGGCACTGTGGATAAAACTGTATTTTCAACAGTACCCAAAAGGGTCAAAAGAGCTGGTAAGGCCATTGGTTTGCAAAGCCATGGGGAGTCTCTCCCCATCTTCCCACTTCTTACACACTAGCAGCCTTTTCTAGAATTACAACTAATCCAAATGACCTGCTTGCAGCAAAGTCAGAATATTATACACAATTTTTGGGAGATCCAGGGGGTATCCAGATCAGAGTAGAACAGAGAGATTATGCTCATTGCCATTCTAAGAGAAAGGGAAGTGAAGAACAAAAAGGCTTTGGATGGACTTAGGGAAAACTCCTAAGATCATACTTCTCTGTGCACTAAACTTTCTCTCCTGCTACTGATTACTATATATATAAAATCCTTTTATGTCCCAACTCCCTTTTCTTCTTAATATACATTACTTTAAAAAATTATATTTAAATTCAATTTAGTCAACATATAGTGTATTACTAGTTTCAAGAGTAGAATTTAGTGATTCATCAGTTGCATATAACACCCAGTGCTTCCAACTCCTTTTATTTTATTTTTTTTAAAGATTTTATTGATTTATTCATGAGAGACACAGAAGGAGAGAGAGAGGCAGAGACACAGGCAGAGGGAGAAGCAGGATCCATGCAGGGAGCCCAACTGGGACTTGATCCCAGGTCTCCAGGATCACACCCTGGGATGAAGGCAGGTGCTAAACCGCTGAGCCACCTGGATTGCCCTTCCAACTCCTTTTAAAATTTAACTGAGGGGGTACCTGGGTAGTGCAGTCAGTTAAGTATCCAACTCTTGGTTTTGGCTCAGGTCATGATCTCAGGGTTGTGGGATCAAGCCCTGCACTGAGCTCTCAGCTCAGCATGGAGTCTGCTTAAGACTCTCTCTCCCTCTCCTTCTGCCCCTCCCTCTATTCTCTCTCTCTAAAGTAAATAAATTTTGGGGATCCCTGGGTGGCTCAGAGGTTTAGCGCCTGCCTTCAGCCCAGGGCCTGATCCTGGAATCCCAGGATTGAGTCCCACATTGGGCTCCCTGCATGGAGTCTGCTTCTCCCTCTGCCTGTGTCTCTGCCTCTCTCTCTGTGTCCCTCATGAATAAATAAAATCTTTTTTAAAAAGTAATAAAGTAAATAAATCTTAAATAAATAAATAAAATTTGACCAAGGGCATTTTTAATATAAAGTTTTTACTCTTAGCCATGTGATGACATTGAAATATTCTTCAGCGAGTACACATGAGGCAGCAGGTAAGAGCAAGATGATTATTTACCAAAGAAAGGGCACCACTCTAATAAAGTTTTTCCCAAAGAACCCAGCACCACTACCTTCTTCGCCGTGGACTTTCCCATCATAGTTATTGATCAGCTCCTCAATGAAAGTCTCATCTTCTTCTTTCACCTCATCTCCCATGTAGGGAATATTGCACAAAACTGTCTCATCTTCTACCTAAAATCAAACCAGATGTAATTCATTCCATGAGTCCACTATGCAGCTCCTCTTTCCTTTTTAATGGAATCTTTTGTTATTAGGCCTTTTTTGCTGCTTGAATTTCCTGAAAACATTTTTGACAGAGTTTCCTGCATTTTTATAGACTGGCCATTCTGTTTTGCCACCAAAACCTCAAACTGGAAGGGGCAATGCTACTCTTAGGGAAAAATGTCAGCTTAACTACTTGAGGATATCAACTATTAAATGTTTAGCCTGATACTAACATTTGATATTTCCACCAACATCTAGACTCTGACAGCACACTTATTATTCACATCTATTATCTAATTTTATCTACTAAATGTCATTGTAAAATAGGTACAAATAGCACTTAAACAACAGCCTAAAAAATCTTCAATTCTAATTCTTTTAGTAAGTGGAGACATAAATGAAAAGGAAAGCTTTCCAGAGTGTAACCTGCAATATAACTAGAACAGTTAGAACAAAATCTAGGCAACTGTAAAGTTTCTGGATATTCTCTTATACAGACTAAGACTAACTTCCAATAATCATAATAAAAAACTATGATTATAACTCATGTCCATCACTCAACTTTAGTGGGGACCTAAAGTTAACTGCAGCATGAGCTATGAATATTTACTGGCTAAAGAAACAGTATTAACAGATTTTTGTTACTGTTGTTCAGTAGAAAACATGATCATTCTTAAGTCCTCAAGTATTAAGTAAAATTACAGTGAAGTTTTATTCTAAGATAAATTCTAAGTTTTATTCTAAGATCCCTTCTGTAAACCGATATCCTATTCCAGTCAGTGCAACTGCTGTCATCAGGCAGATGATAAGCAATGACAGTATTTAGAGATGACTGATCATCAGAATCACAACTAATTCTAGAAGGAGTCAGCATAAACGCCCAGATGAAAGGCTCAAGGATCTGTGTGCACCTCTGTTATCTCGGTTGCTTTCATGGCATCTTGCCTTTAGGGGATTCAGAAAGGATTGCTCCATCAGCAGGAAGATGTCAACCTGTTTAAGCCTCAAGTGTCTGACTTAGACTGCATTTAACTGCATATGTTAAAAATTGGGCCAAAGTAGTAAGGGAGAATTGGAGTCTTGCCCAGTCTCATTCATTCAAAAAAGAACCAGCATCAACTCAGAAGTACACTTCATAGAACACAAAACCTAACAAGTTAGAACAACTTGCAATATAAATAAACACAAACTTAGAGTAAATAAATTACAACAGCATGTCCAAGCTTTAAGTATAATCTTACAACTTTTCACCTATGAGAAGTACCAGCACGCCAACATAAGAATATCATACACTTGGGACGTCCAGGTGGCTCAGTGGTTGAGCGTCTGCCTTCGGCTTAGGGAGTGATCCCAGGATCCCAGGATTAAGTCCCATATCGGGCTCCCTGCATGGAGTCTGCTTCTCCCTCTGCCTATGTCTCTGTCTCTCTCTCTCTCTCTGTCTCTCATGAATAAATAAATAAAATCTTAAAAAAGAAAAAAAAATAATACAGTTTATACAATTACCACAGTGCTTTCAATACATACCATAAAGTTCTGCTGGAGAGGGGACCAGGAATACATGATGGGAACCAATGCAACTGTGTTCAGAGATCTCATTAACATATGTTGGCTTGCAAATCCTGGGAAAATGCTCTCTATGGTACACTGAAATATAAGCAAAGACATGGAGAGGGGAAGGTAAGCACACTACCCAAGAGAGAACTACAGTGTCCTTCCAAACTGATCCCAGGAGTCTTCTAATTTTTACAAGTTAACAGAATGATGGCTTTGTAACAATCAGCTCTAAAAGGAACCACTGGACTATAAACCTCTGCAAAGCAGGATCTGCCTCTTATTCATTTTTGTATCTTTATATACTCCAGCATGGTGCCTCTCACACTCAACTGGTGTTTATTTCAACTTAAAATCTCTGGTCTCCTTGGGCTGTACACAACAGCAAAGGGCCTCTGAAAGCCCTAGGAGATGAGGAAGTTTTTCTGAAGACCTAAACTTTAAGACAGCTAACATCAAATTAGGGGCAGAGGTGATAGAGACAATACAGGGGGAAGTGAAGTAGTACAGAAATTATAGTCATATTCTGCTTTGGAAAAGAAAATTGCTCTCAGGACTCCTGGGTGGCTCAGTGGTAGAGCATCTGCCTTTGGCTCAGGTTGTGATCCTTGAGTCTTAGGATGGAGTCCCACACCTCGCTCCCCACAAGGAGCCTGCTTCTCTCTCTGCCTATGTCTCTGCCTCTGTGTCTCTCATGAATGAATAACATATTTTAAAAAAAATTGCTCTCAATACACTATCCAATTTTTACAGTTTAAAAATATTATCTCTTTAAGAAACTAAAATCATTTTTAGATTTATAATAAGAAACATCCCTTTGATCAGTCCATTCCTGTCTATTATATGGGGCATTCCTTTTCCAATATCAAAGCACTGGAGGTGCCAAACAAGGCACAAACAAGGTTGTTTTGAACTTGTACACAGAGCCCAGAAAAGTAGACACTAAATGTTTTTTGTTTTTCTATTAAAAAAAACAGAAACAAAACCAACCACTCATGATTATACTCATTAACTGAGAATAATAAGTGAATAGGCTATTGTTTAAGCTACAGATTTACCATCCTACTTATTCAAAGGTGACTATGATAGCTGTATCCATTATCTTTACTTATTTTTTAATAAGTCACAAATACAGAAAACAACCAACCAACCAACTCTGGTCCAAGAAACAAGGAAGGCCGAGCTTAAACACCTGTATATACCTTTTTGAGAAAAGGATGCCCACTTGCAGGCCTCATCAACTGTACAGGTTGAACACGAAGCTTCTTCCACTCTTCATTGAGGATCTGGGTTTTTTCTTGAACCTTTGCAAAATTTGCCACATAGAGAGCCTAGAAAAGCCAAGGGAGGAATGATTAGGATTTAAAGAGAAGAGTTTTAAAAAGCCCAGCCTCTACATTGGATCAATAAAATAGATAACCCGGTTGGCGGGGTTTATTTTTGACCTTGGCGCCCATATTTGCCTGAAGCCGTTTCAGTTGCCGGAGTCGCATGTATTCAGATTTGACTTTTCTTTTCCAGTAAGTAATACATTTGGAAGTTGGGGGATTTGGCATATCCATTTTGCTGTAATCTAAGAGAGTCAGACATGAGAAAAGGCATTTTACTGTCTGGAAATGAAGAGTACCTCAAACTCAAGCATGGTCAGTCATGCTTCCATTCCCACTGCATTTATTCATAAAAACACAGTTTCAAGAACCCAAATCTGTAAGCTCAACAAAAAGTTTTAATTAAAAAAAAAAAAAAAAAAAAAGATTTCACATCAGCCATTCCTGATCTGATCACCAAAAAGCTCAGCCTCTGTCTTCTGTGATACCTCGTGTTTTTTCTTTGTTGTTTTTTTTTGGGGGGGGCGGGTAGGTACCTCGTTTTTAATTCAGCATTTAGGAAGTTCTCTCACAGATATTTCGGAATTTGGATTACTTGGAAAATTGGAAGCCTGCTCAATACCCTGACTAAAAGAAATGTTCAGCAGGGATCAAGTTAATATCAAAGAGTTCAGGGGTGCCTGGGTGGCTTAGTTGGTTAAGCATCTGACTCTTGGTTTTGGCTCAGGTCAGGATCTCAGGGTTATAAGATCAAGCCCTACACTGGGCTCTATGCTCAGCCCAGAGTCTGCTTGAGATTTTCTCTCTCCCTCTCCCTCTGCCCTTCCTCCTACTTGCTCTCTCTCTAAAATATATAAGTAAAATCTTTTTAAAAATTAATTTAAAAAAATTTAAGAGTTTCCTGCACAACTTGCATATGGAATGAAGATTCCTGCCCTGGAAGAAGAAACAGTGTACAGTATGCCCCCTTGTCCAAAGGAGGTATATTTTAAGACCCCAGTGGATGCCTAAAACCATAGTCAGTACTGAGCCCTACATATACTACGTTTTTTCCTCTATACATATCTACAATAGAGTTTAATTTAGAAATTAGGCACGGGAAGATATTAACAACAAAATCAACAATAAAACACAACAATTATAAAAACACAACAAAAAAGAGCTTTATGGAAAGATTCACCCACACTACAGAACTATACCTGCCAAATTGTCTGAACCTACCACAGGCCTAGAAATAAAGGTAGGATATGACAACAGCATAATCTTTACCCCAAGTCAACAGTAAGACACACAGAAATGTAACACTGCAAATCACCTTTTTGGGGGGAAGTGTTTGAATTAAGGTCCAAAGTTCTTAAAAAAAAAAAAAAGTACTTACTGTAACACATTCTACTTACCTCATACAACGCAAGGAGAAGTGTCTGGTTTTATAATGTGCCTTCTGTTCTTCAGAGGAATGGCAAGACACAAAGGCAAAACAAATGCTCAGCTTTTCAAAAGAGAACAGACAGTGGTTTTAAGTCAATGGAGCATAATTTTAGACCCTGATACTCTCAGTAAGATGCTTACCCAGAACTATAAAGACTTTGAGGTCTCTGCTTACCACTATTTCTACGTGTATGTCAGGCCCCAATCACACTTGGTGCCATTTGTCCTGTCTTTTATTAAATTATATCCTTCCAGTCATGTGTGCAAATATATTCTCACAATTACCAAGTTCACATTTCTGCCTTTCCGAACCAATTTCTAGGCTCAGCCAGCAGACTCAACAATTGTTTTAGAGAAAGAACAAATATTAAGTACATTTAGAAATTCAATAAAATCTACAAGGTTATGTTTCTACTCCATATTAGCTACTGAGATTTCCTAGAGAACTAATTCTATTCATTTTACTTAGCATTTTTAAGTTAATGAAAACATTACAAGGAATTATGAAGAGCCAAAATCTGAAACAGAAACTAAAATTTCAGGCCTTGTTTTTTAAATTTTAAGAAATTTTTTTTTCTTTTGGAGTTTAAGAACATATTTCTTCTAAAGAAGTATTTTTAAAATTAAAAAAAAAAAAATTCCCCTTAAGACATGACAGCACTGATAAGAAAACAGCAAAATTTAACCCACTGTTTCACATCTGTCACAATCAGACACGATTTTAATATATCATGCACATGGACTTTAAGAGACTGTATACTTGATTGTTTCATTTGAAGAACCAAATGGATCAGGGTAATGTGATGTTAAATTTAGAGGATAAGGGAAGGACAGAATAACAAAGAAGCAGACTCCCTGCCTTTACTGTTAACTCAATCAAGTGATTCAAGCTCTTAAAAGCAGAATTCCCTGTGAGTTAAATATTATCTCTCTGGGGGAAGGGAATGAAACAACAGCAAAATGTAAGAATGTAAGAATCTGAATCCCACGACTGCCAATGTGCTGGGTTACAAAAAAAAAAAAATTAAACAGATTTGAATTTCTTTCCCACAAGTTGCACCATCTCTCTTCCTCCTATATCTTTTAAATACTTCTCATTCCTTATGGAATGGAGCCAAAAGAGGGACTTTCTTAAATGATAAAACTATTTAATTATGTGCAACATACTCACATGTAATACTATGTACATTGCTCATGTAATTTCTACCCTGAATAAGTATAACAGCCTCCTCCAGAAAATAAAAAATGGTTCAAATCTAGGACAAAATTGTCTCCCTCAGAAACCTTAAGTTACCCTTACTGAGACTCAAATGTTATAGATCATAATTTAGTGAGACTTCATAACCTCCTAAAAAATGGTTTTAAACTGCAATCCTTCTCTCATTTTCTGGGGAAGCACATTTCCCTTTTTGAAATAGTAAGCTTATGGTAGGTTGCTCTGTCCATTTAAAACTGGGGATCATAGGACGCCTGGGTGGCTCAGTGGTTGAGCATCTGCCTTTGGTTCAGGGCATGATCCCGGAGTCCAGGGATCCAAAAGAAACGAAAATATATGTTCCCCACAGAGACCTCTACACAAATGTTCATAGCATCTTTATTCATAATAGCCAATAAGTAGAAACAAATATCTATGGATTGCTGAATGGATACAAATTACAGTACATACACAGGATGGAATACTACTCAGCAATAAAAGGGAATGAAGCGTTCCCTGTTCCTATACACGTACAATACATCTGAAAAGCATTATGCTAAGTGAAAGAAATCAGACACACACAGAAGCTACGTACTATATGATTCCACTTACAGTGCATTCTACTGGAATGATTCTACAAAGGAAAAATCTAGTGACAGCAGATCAGTGGTCACCAGGGGCTGACGCTGGGGGAAGGGATTACATTGAAAGAAGGATAAAGGAACTTTTTGGGGTCTTAGGAAATGTTCTATACCATGGCTGTGATGATGGTTATATGACTATGCACTTTTAAGAACTTTCACTGAACTGTGCACATGAAATGTGAATTTATCATATGTAAATAAATGTTTACTTCAGTAAAGTTGATTAAAGAAAAAAATAGGGATACCTGGGTTGCTCAGCAGTTAGGCACCTGCCTTCAGCTCAGGGTGTAATCCCGGGTCCAGATATTGAGTCCTGCATTGGGCTCCCTGTGTAGAGCCTGCTTCTCCCTCTCCCTATGACTCTCTGCCTCTCTCTCTATGTCTTTCATGAATAATAAATAAAATCTAAAAAATAAAAATTATAGAAAAAATAAGTCTTTAAAAAAAATTTTTTTTAAGATTTTATTTATTCACGAGAGACACAGAGAGAGAGATAGAGGCAGAGACACAGGCAGAGGGAGAAGCAGGGTCCATGCAGGGAGCCCGACGTGGGACTCGATCCTGGATCTCCAGGATCACACCCTGGGCTGAAGGCGGCGCCAAACCGCTGAGCCACCAGGGCTGCCCCAAAAAATAAGTCTTTCTTGATGATACATCAAACCAGTAATTTTCTAGAGACTTTTATTGTTAAAAATCAGTAGGTAGGGAAGGGCACCTGGATGGTGCTGTTGGTTACCTGTTGGACTCTTGGTTTCAGCTCAGGTCCTGATCTCAGGGTCATGAGATCAAGCATCATGTTGAGCTCTGTGCTTAGTACAGTCTGCTTAAGACTCCCTCTGCCTCTCCCCTCTACTTTCTCTTTCTAGAATAAATCTTGCTTAAAAATCAGTAGGCAAAAAAAAAAAAAAAAATCAGTAGGCAATTCCACCGTTTAAAAAAACTGAGTGACTTCATAATGAGTGATAACAGTAAAATGATCAATACTGGTTTATTAACTGCAAAAAAAAGTTACCTATATGCTAATGTTGAGATGTTAATAATAAGAGAAACTGGATACAGAATTTATGGAAACTCCTTCTACTATCCTTATTATCTTTTTGTAAATTTAAACTGTTTTAAAAACTTTTTAAAAATTGATAATTGGAAATAAGAACTACCTTATTGGGGTGCCTGAGTGGCTCAGGTGGTTAAGCAACTGGCTCCTGATTTCAGCTCAGGTCATGATCTCAGGGTTATGGGATCAAGCCCTGTGTCAGCTCCGAGATCAGTGGGGAGTCGGCTTGAGATTCCCCTCTCTCCCACCCCTCCAAAATAAATAAATAAATGTTAAAAAAAAAAAAAGTTTATAAAAATTTGGAGATCTTTCCCCAGAAAATTGGATCTCAATTTGTTTCAAAGGCTAAAACTAGAATGTAGTCTGTCACTAGCTGGAAATGGGAAGACTTTATTGAAATGTTTGGAGATAAAACATTTAAAAAACAATATTCTTAAATTTAAGAGAGGTTGAAATCAGAATATAAAAGTTCCAAGCTATGAAGTTCTGTTACACACACAAAGGGGCCCTCCCTTTGCAAAAAGAGCTTCTCTTTGGAGCAAGTTCAACATCTTTACTACTTTCTTCTACATCATATAATTTTATCAAGCAGCAGGCTAAGTAAGGCTTCAGAAGTAGATGGCATTGTAGATTTTTAAATTTTCCATCTCATTCTTTCCTTATTAGCTCATGGTGGAATTGAAACACAAACAGGGGTGAACCTACCTCTACAAAGAGCTCTAGAAACACAGAATTGAGTCATTTTGGTGATCACCAATTTTATCAACATTCCATTAAAATCTATTCTGTGGCTAAGTACACAGCCTGCTAGATCCTGCAATTAGGATTTTTAAGCACATCTTTAATTTACACTTCTCCCACTTCTCCAAGGTATTTACATTTGTTATTAGTTTGAGCTTCTCGGCACCCTGCACGCAGAAAGAACCTTACTAACAGGAAGCTGTGATCCTGAACTCTTATTTAAAAGAAAATTATAGCATTAGTATTTTCTAGCATTGCTTAAGAGAATCCAGTCGTTTGCATTGGAGATAATGGTGATAAAAATCAAAGCAGGATTGGTCTTTAGGAGACCCATAGGAAAATGCTGACTTAGAAGAGTTAAAGCAGTCTCCTAACAGGCTAGAGCCCTACCTTGGCTGGTTCTGTACTACGTGAGCACAAAGCCTAATCTTTAGTGATTGCTCATTATTTTTCAATAAAAAGACTGTTTTTGTTATTCCATTTTGAATCAAAGTATCAGGCCAAGCGTGTCAGAGAACACAACACACAAGAGGCACTAAAAGTTAACTACCCATTTAGTAATTCATGACTTTAAGGTCTGGAGCACTAGGGTACCTGGGGGCTCAGTGGTTGAGCATCTACCTTTGGCTCAGGTCATGGTCCTGGGATCATGGGATTTAGTCGCACATTGGGATCCCTGCAGGGAGCCGCTTTCCTTGGCATCCCAAGGAAACCAAATTTTTGATCTCAAGAATTAAATAGACAAAATTGATTATTTTAAATTGTTTTTAAAAGGCATGCTAATTTAGGGATGCCTGGGTGGCTCAATGGTTTGAGTGTCTGCCTTCTACTCAGGGGATGATCCTGGGGCCCTGGACAAGTCCCACATCGGGCTCCCAGGAAGCCTGCCTCTCTCTCTCTGTGTGTGTCTCTCATGAATAAATAAAAAATCCTAAAAAAAAAAAAAAAAAGGCATGCTACTTCAAAGGCAAGTAAGTATAAGGGAAACAACTCTGACCACATCTTCTCACTTTTTCCCTCCTTATGAAAGTCTTCTTGGGAGTAAAATTTCATTTTTTAATCCTAGGCTCCTTGTTCTATTGTTTCAAAGAGAATTAAAGTAACACCACAGTGAACAGGTTATTTCCACTTCAGGGAGTTTTAAGGTCGTGCCTTAGCATCAAGTTCCATGACTGATCTACAAGTACTCTGCCAGCTACTAGCAGAACTAGGATCTAGACTTCCAGACTCCAGGTTCCAGAGATCTGCCCGCTATTTATTTATTCCACATATATGTACTGAGCACCTACATGTGCCTGGCACTGTTTCTTTTCTTTCTTTCTTTTTTTTTTTTTTTAAGATTTTATTTACTCGAGAGACAGAGAGTGAGAGAGAGAGAGAGAGAGAGAGGCAGAGACACAGGCAAAGGGAGAAGCAGGCTCCATGCCTGGAGCTGGACGCGGGACTCGATCCTGGGTCTCCAGGATCACGCCCTGGGCTGAAGGTGTTGCTAAACCGCTGAGCCACGCGAGCTGCCCCCTGGCACTGCTTCAAGTGCTGAGGGTACATCAATGAATAAAACAGGCAAACACTCCTGCGACGAAGAGTTAATTCACAGTGGCTGTGAGACACACATTCAACACAACATTATTATTACATTTTCATAGATGATCCTTTCCTCTGTTTTAAGTGTGTTTAAAAGGGGGGGGGTACGTATCTCCTAAATACACCTTCTTCTATGTAAGCAAATAATCTCTTCGATCACTGCCACACCATCCCAGCCTTGGGGATTCCAAGGCTTAAAATAGACAAGCTCTCACAGAAACCTCTGATAAGAGTTAGTTAGCACCTTCTCAGGCTGGAAACTTCCTTCAGTGCCGGTTTCCTCAACTTTAAAGCACCGGTGGGGGTGGGAGTTCTCTTCAAAGACGTCACTGCAGAGACCACACTTTCCACGCCGTCTCTGCACACACATCCAGCTGTTCCGGTCTACCTCGGCTCTTTTCCCTCATCCACGCCCCTTTAGGGCTAGGCTCGCTACCCGAGCTACCCCACTTACAATCCTACATGTCATCCACCAAAAGCCCACTCTCCATATTCCGCCGGGGGCACTAACATCCTTCCACATCCCTTCCCCTCCCCACCCCCTGAGAAACAATTTCTCAGTAAGAAGTAAGTTTGTCTTGTCCCGCATTTCCTAACAGCCATGTCCCAAATACAACACCTCGCCTTTGCTTCAAGGCGCTTCCCCTTCTATCCCTTGATCCTCAGGAGAGCTGGCGGTGGGCAGGGATTGGCAAGAGACCAAATTTAGAAAGAAGCAGCCTCCCACTCGGGGCCGGGACCGGGGAGAGGCGCGCGAGGCACCGAGCGCGCACGCTAGACCCCGAAAGTGAGCGCCTCCTTTCATTTTGCGCCTAGAAACCTGCCTCGCCTCACCTCGGTCCCAGCCCTGTCTTTTCTGCCACCCCTTCCTCGACACACCCCAAAGTCATCACAAACAGCCCCCGCGTCTAGCCCCCCGGGGCACAGCCCCAAGCCCCTGGGAGTCCACCTAGCTAAGGGCCCCCGCAGGTGCCACCGCCCACCCGCGCCCTCTCCGCTCCGGGGCTCCCGCCCACCGGCCACCCCGCCCTCCAACGGGAGTCCCCATCCCCGGGCCCGCCTCCGCCGCTCCTCCTCCCGACACACCGCCCTCCCCTCCTCAGACGCGGTCCTCGCCGGGGGCTCGCTCGTCCCGTCGCCCCCTTGGCTCCAGCCCTCGGACGGGGAGGGGGAGCCCCGCTGCTCCCGGCCGGGGAAGCAGTGTGCCCCTCCGCCTCCTCCCAATTCTCTGACCTCTTCGCCTCGCCCTCCCTCAGGCCCCGCGTGGCGAGGTGCCGAGGCCCGGCCCCACCGCCCGGCCCGGGCTTGTTTACTCACTCACCCTCCATCCCGAGCCGCAGGGACCCGCCGCTAGGACGCCTGCGCGCCGCGGCCCCGCCCCCGCGCCGCGGCCCCGCCCCGCGCCTGCGCGCTGCGCCTCCCGCGCCCCGCCCGTGGGGCCACCTGGGCTCCCTTCTTCGCACGTCGGTCGTTTGGCGCCAATACCCCAACTCGGGAGTCGAAGGTGATGCCGCCCGAGCCCGACGGTTTCCAAGGCGGCTCTGTTAGGGGACAGGAAGGGCTCTCAGGGGACCTCCCAGAGTCACTAATGTCTTCAGGGAGACCCTATCCAGCGGTTGCATCATCTTCACGCGCGGACGGCAAGCCACGTTTCACTTCGGCGTTTGAAACCAACCCGAAATCCTTCGTATGGATCCCTCACACCTACCAGTACCTCCAAACACCAGTCTGAGCTCTCCATCATCCTTCTTGCTTTATTTACACCCGACTTCCCTATGTCTGTCAAGTTTTCCCAGTCACTTACATTCAAATGAATTCCCTTGTATCAAAATATTTCTTCACAAGTTACTTATACGAAACAAACAACATACTTATAAGTTACACAGGAGGGACGCCTGGGTGGCTCAGCGGGTGAGCGCCTGCCTTCCGCCGGCCGCATCGGGCTCCCTGCTTGGAGCCTGCTTCTCCCTCTGCCTGTGTCTCTGTCTCTCTCTCTTTCTCTGTGTGTGTGTGTGTCTCATGAATAAATAAACTTAAAAGAATTTTTGCAGAGGAGGGCAGCCCCGGTGGCGCAGCGGTTTAGCGACGCCTGCAGCCCAGGGCGTGAACCTGGAGACCCAGAATCGAGTCCCGCGTCAGGCTCTCTGCATGGAGCCTGCTTCTCCCTCTCCCTCTGCCTGTGTCTCTGCCTCTGTGTGTGTGTGTGTCTGTGTGTGTCTCTATGGATAAATAAATAAAGTCTTTTTTAAAATTTTACAAAGAAAAAAAGTAACTTTACAGGACAGAAAGCTGGCAGATATCACCTGAAGCAAGTGATCAAAGTTTACATCACTAGTGATGTGAGAGAGTTTTATTAGGTGCCCTTCAATATGATGCAATGAGAAGGTCACAAAATCCTTTCTGTAGCACTCCTGAAAAAAAGGAATGCAAAAGCTGAATTTAGTCATAAGGAAGCATCAGACAAATCCAAAATAAGGGGTGATCTATAAGATAACTAGCCAGCGGGGATCCCTGGGTGGCGCAGTGGTTTAGCGCCTGCCTTTGGCCCAGGGCGCGATCCTGGAGACCCGGGATCGAGTCCCACATCGGGCTCCCGGTGCATGGAGCCTGTTTCTCCCTCTGCCTGTGTCTCTGCCTCTCTCTCCCTCTCTGTGTGACTATCATAAATAAATAAAAATAAAAATAAAAAGTTAACTATCCAGCATCTATTAAAATGTGATGATCATGAAAGACAAAGAGAGAGTGAGGAATGGTCCCAGATTGGAGGAGACTAAGGAGACAGGACATTAAATGTAATGTGTGATCCTGACTTGAATCCTGGTGGGGAAGAAGGACACTGGTGGGATAACTGATGACATTAGAATCCTAGACTAGGCAAATGCAGTTTATCATCTCAGTTCCTGGTTTTGGCAATTGTACTTCTTCAACATTTGAGGAACTTGGCTGATGGGCACATGGGAACTGTCTATCATTGGCAACTCTTGTAAATCTGAAGTTACTTCAAAAAATAAAGTTAAAATAATAAAACTTAAAATACAAAATAACATTACCTTGAATCTGTCTCAAAGTGCATAATTACAAATGCCTGTTAATGTTTATTTTTTTCAGATAATCTTCATAACTCTATGAAATAGGGAGGGAGAGTTTCAGTTCTACACACAAAACTATTCAGGCCTAAGGAACATAAAAGACTAGCCTTACACTAATGAAAAATCTCTCTGTCAGGTCTTAAAATCAGGTCTCTGGATTTTATTTTTTTTAATTTTTATTTTTTTAATTTTTTTTTTTTATGATAGTCACACACACAGAGAGAGAGAGGCAGAGACACAGGCAGAGGGAGAAGCAGGCTCCATGCACCGGGAGCCCGATGTGGGATTAGATCCCGGGTCTCCAGGATCGCGCCCTGGGCCAAAGGCAGGCGCCAAACCGCTGCGCCATCCAGGGATCCCAGGTCTCTGGATTTTAGATTTAATGTTCTTATATCAGCAACTTTGGCTTTGTTGTTGTTGTGTTTTTTTTTTCTCTTGCCTCTATCAGATTAACTATGAAATCAAAGCAAATATTCCTTCATACCTAGCAATTTGCAATAATATTCCTTTCCATTCCCCTTACCTTCTAGACCAGTGGTTTTCAACTGTGGCTCACATTTAAATCACCCGAGGAGAAAAAAATAAAAATAATAAAAAAATAAAATCGCCTGGGGAGCTTTAATAACTATTGATGCCTGCTTCCCACCTCCAGAGAGGCTGTATGGCCTGGATTTTAAGAATTCTAAGAGAGGGACGCCTGGGTGGTTCAGTGGTTGAGCATCTGCCTGTGGCTCAGGTTGTGATCCTAGGTTCCTGGGATTGAGTCCTGCATTGGGCTCCCCATAGGGAGCCTGCTTCTCCCTCTGCTGAAGTCTCTGCCTCCCTCTTTGTGTGTCTCTCATGAATAAATAAATAAAATCTTTTTTAAAAAAAGAATTCTAAGAGAATCACAAATGATCCCATTGTGTAACCAGGTTTCACAACCATTATGCCACATAAATAATTGTGAAATAAAGAAGGTAGGTTAAAAGAGGGAGAGACAGGCAGCAGGTTAAAAAAAAAAAAAAAGGATTATCTAAGGAGAGATATTCAGATCTGAATGTCAGGACTGAGACTGGGGAGAGATATGGGAATCATCAGCTTATTGCTGATAACTAACACTGTGGTAGTGGACAGCATTGCTTTAGGAGAGTAAGCCAAGTGACAAGAGGAAAGATACAAGAAATTTTGTGATAATAAAGAAAATATGGCCACAGAAACATTTTGAAGCAGAAGGGAAGGATGGTGAGAAGGTTGACCTCAAAGTTGTAGATCAGAATCGTGCAGCTCAGTTCAGGGTCCACCTCCTCACAAAGCCTCCCAGCCCTCCTGGATCTCCACCTGCTTCAACCCCAGTATCACCTCATGCTCACTCTCATGCTGTTATCTCTTTCACATCCACAATGATACTTGACACAGGACTAAACCAGGCCTTAGTAATCCTTGATCACTGGAGGATTTTAATTTTTTTTAAATTTTTTTATTTATGATAGTCACACACGGGGAGAGAGAGAGAGAGAGAGAGAGAGAGAGGCAGAGACACAGGCAGAGACACAGGCAGAGGGAGAAGCAGGCTCCATGCACCGGGAGCCTGATGTGGGATTCGATCCCGGGTCTCCAGGATCACGCCCTGGGCCAAAGGCAGGCGCTAAACCGCTGCGCCACCCAGGGATCCCACTGGAGGATTTTAAAAGCAATTTCCCACATCACCATTAAGCATGGAGTTCTTAGGGAAATTTTGCTGATTGGTTCCTCCTCATTGTGATGGGAGAGATTTTTTTTCCTTTTTTTCCTGAGACAAAGCTCTTCCATAAAAGAAGATTATGTCCATGACATGCTATTGGCCAATGTTTGTTTGGCCAGCTCTTCCTTTATAACTTTTTTTCCCCAACCCTCCAGGTCTTTGTCCTATGAATTCATAGAAAAACTGTTGGCAAGTGGTTGGCAGCTGGACCTTTGAAAAACAGTACCATCACCCCTGCCCCACTCCTCCCAGCCCCACTCCCAGACAGTTATAGGAGAAAGGAATAACTGTGTCACTCCTGGCTTCCAGTTGCTCATCTTGCTCTTAACTTGGAAGCCTCTGGGGCCGAACGAAACTGGACAAAGTGTGCTGAGAAGCCTAATAGAGCTGGTTCTTTTTCTGAAAGTGCCTTATTGCGGAAAAATAAAATTATGTGTTTAATTTCTGAAACCTGATGCCTGATTTGCCTTGGCAGCCATTCTCCCAGGCTTGGCCGAGAGTCCAGCAATACTACTGATTAATACCAGCTCAGCTTGCTCCCCAGAGAAGAAGAGCATTATTTACTTGACCATTTTCTTAAATCATTTTTAATTTGCATGTATTTTAACATGATCTTATTGGCTTTAACATGCTGTAACTGACCCCTGGCCCCAGTGAAGCCTTGAGGAAGACTGTTCTGCTCTGTGCACTCGTATCCCCATCACAAAACAAGATTTTGTTCAATCCAGTAATTAGAAATGACATATCTATCATATGTTCTGTTCCTTTGGGGGCTGTCAAGTTCTAAGTGTACTTTTGTGCCCTTCTGGTCTTCAGGCCACTGGCAGAAAGAGAAGAAGATGATGCTTCCCAGAATTCAAACAATGCTTTCTGCCCTATTCCTTCCTCCCTTCCAATCTTCCTCCCTTCCTCCTTTCAGGTCCCTTTGGATAGTGACCCCTGGGCTCATTTGCCCCTCCCTTGTAAAGCCCACAGGGATATCAAATATCATTTCTCCGAGGGGACACAAGGGACTGAGGAAAGGTTGGGCCCCAGACAGTCCCTGACAGGGAAGTGTAAACACAGCTGTGGAGATGGGCGCAAACTATCCTCCCTCCTCGCTCTCCCCTCCCCCAGTTCCCACCCAGAAGTAGGAAAAGGCCACCCTGCTGTGGAGAAACAAACAACAAAACAAAGCAAAGCACAACCTAAAAGCCTGAGTGAAGGTCACCAGAAACTGGGGCTGCTGCCCAGGCCTTGGTGCGGCCAGCTGAAGTGCCAGACCCCTCCCTGAACACTTAGAGGCAAAGGCAGTTCCAAAGCAAGTTGAGGTCTGGACGTTACTGAGCCTGGAAACATGGCTCAATTTTTGAAGCCTCTCCACTCCTGGACACTTTGTCCTCTGATCTCAAAAACACAGCTTTCCGCCCCAGGTACTTAGCTCCTGACCCCTAGTTGCATAGGGATCATAATAATGCATTCAATTCAGCAAGTAAGAACAAGCCCACAATAAACCCTTGTTTGTGGCTGTTATAAGTTTAAACTCTGAGCCTCCAAGCCAAAATTTAGAAAGGGCCTCCTTAGCCTTTGTTAATTACAAAATAAATAATTCCAGCAGGAAGGGACTTTCTCTTTTGGGGATTACTTGGGTGGGATTCATGCCTTGCACAAATTGAAAGCTCCAACCCCACAGCTAGGGTGGTGCTTGCTGCCCATTCTTGCTCCCTTGGCACAGTTAATTCGGGGCCTTGATCTCATGGGACACGCCTTTGGCACAACTTTGCCTGGGAAGTAGCCCCAATCGGGTGGACAGCTGATGAGCTGTGCTTCCCTTCTGGCCAGCAGGGTCCTCCAGTGTAAAACTGCAGAACTAGAAAAGTGATAATAGTCCTCAAACACTGTCCATTCAGTATGTGCCCAGCATTGTGCTGAGTGCTTTACAAAGGGTCATCTCATTTCATATGAAGTCAGTAATATTCTTATTATTATTTTACAGCTGAGAAAACTAAACCTTAAAGAGATTCTGGAACTTGCCCAAGGTTACCCAGCTGCAGGTGGTGTGGCCAGGATTTGGGTCTGACCCAAAACCCATTCTGACCCCCAAACCCATGCTCTGAACCGCGTCATTCTATCTCCTCCTTTCTCTGAGATCTTCTAGCTCTGATATCATGATTCTGGATTCTCTCCATAGCTTTCTCTTCTTACCAGTGGTGCCAGAAAGAGAAATGTGTTTGGAGCTCTGCAAATTCAGAGGAAAACAGTTCCAGAAAGGTGAGGGGCTTCTTACTCCCTATGTACTGGAGATGCCAATCAAAGCTGGACACTCGACAGACCCTCATATCAGTAGGGAACAGCCTGTGTGAAAGACAAACAAATCTTAGCCAGACAGGAAAGGGGAGTTCCTCTTGTTTCTGTAACTTCCCTTTCTCTCTTCTCTGGCTTATCAGCAGGGTCACACACTGTTAATGCTATGGCCTTTTTTTTTTTTTTTAATTTTTATTTATGATAGTCACACAGAGAGAGAGAGAGAGGCAGAGACACAGGCAGAGGGAGAAGCAGGCTCCATGTACCGGGAGCCCGATGTGGGATTCGATCCCGGTTCTCCAGGATCGCGCCCTGGGCCAAAGGCAGGCGCCAAACCACTGCGCCACGCAGGGATCCCTGCTATGGCCTTTTGAACCACACTCCAGCTAGGATGGGATACCAGGCTACAGAGATGCTTTTGGAGCAAGAAAAGTACATACATACATCTACAATTATATCCATGACACTGTACATAAAGGAACAAATGTAAATCACATTTATTCATGTATGTAACAAATCACCTTTAACATTCATGTTAAGACATTGGACACAGTGTGAACCTACATTATTTCATGTAATCCTTGTAAGATGCCTGAGAAGTGGGCATTGTTAGCACCATTTTACCTTTTTTTTTTTTTCTTCAGATTTTTAGATTTTATTTATTTGTTCATGAGAGACACACAGAGAGGCAGAGACACAGGCAGAGGGAGAAACAGGCTCCATGCAGGCAGCCTGTTGTGGGACTTGATTGCGGAACTCCAGGATCACACTCTGAGCCGAAGGCAGATGCTCAACCGCTGAGCCACCCAGGCATCCCTACTCTTTTTTTTTTTTTTAAGGTTTTATTTATTTATTTGAGATGGAGAGAACGAGAAGAACAAGTGAGGGCAGGGAGGAGAGAAGGAGAAGTAAGCAGACTCCCCACTGAGTAGGGATCCTGATGTGGGGCTCAATCCCAGGGTCCTGAGATCATGACCTGAGCCAAGGGAGGACGCTTAACCAACTGAGCCATCCAGGTGCCCCAGTTCCATTTAACAGAGAAGAACATTGAGATTCAGGGAGATTAGTAACATTGGCCATGGCCACATGGCTAAGTAGGAAAGCTGGGATTCTATTTGGCTCCAAATCTATATTCTTTTAAATAAAAGGAGTGCTGTGTCATGAAAAGAACAAAATTATAGAACTGGAAGGATCCCAGAATATCTTGGAAATACAGTTGTCATAAGTGTATATGTTACACACCATGATAGTAAATACCATTTATGACATGCTTACTAGCACTAGACATTGGGTCAAATGCTTTACATACATTATCTTTACTTCTGAATGAGATATACACCAGTAACCCCATATTGCAGATAAGAAACCATTCTCAGAGGAGTTAAGTAATTACATAGAGTCACATACAGCTAAATAAGTGATGGAGCTGGGATCCAAACTCAAGTCTGCCTGACTCCAAAGTGTGTGTGCTCTTAACCACTAAGGTAATGAAAATCATCATCATCATCATCATCAATAATAATAATAGCAATAATAATAATATCCTACTCTAAGTGCTTTAAATCTTACAACTAATAAGTATTTTTATTATCCCTGTTTTGCAGGAGAGGAAAATATTGCCTTTTGTAGTATTAAGCTCACATTATAGATACCACACATGTTAAACATATACTCCTACTGTCTTATTTGCTTAACACATATTGGATGCTTTAATCTAGAAAATGTTTTATTTCATAACATCGTAAGTGTTTTTTAAAAAGATCTTACTTATTTATTTATTTGTGAGAAAGAAAGAGAGAGAGAGAGAATGCATGAGGAGTGGGGAGGGGTAGAAAGAGGGAGAAGCAGACTCCCCACTGAGCAGGGAGCCTGGTGCAACTGCACCAGATCAATGCTGGGACCTGGGATCATGACCTGAGGCAAAGGCAGACACTTAACTGACTGAGCTAACCAGGCACCCCATCATGAGGGTTTTCATTGTCTATCCTATACATTAAGGTCTTGGGGGAAAAAGATGTGAAAAGATACCGTCTATAAACAAAGCAGGCATAGTCAGGAGAGGGATCATATTGAGAGGAGAAGGCCCTCCATGTCAGGAGGACCTCCGTGCCAAATCTTGTTTGGTTGCTCTTCCAGCTGGTCTTCTGCATCCCTTTCTATTTGGTTCTCTCTAGCAGGTTGGCTAGCAAGCTGACTTCCTTTGTGGAGCAGAGGTTAAGTACTCAGGCTTCAGGATCAAGATCTGGATATCTGACAATATGAGTTGCATGAGCTTGTACAAATTACTTACCCTTTCTGAGCCTCAGTTTCCTCATCTGTAAAATGGTTGCTATGATGCCTAATTTAATAGGGTTGTGAGTTTTAAATGAAACAAGGTGAGCATACTGCCAAGCAGTATGTGTCCTCAGGGGATTCCCATGTTATATAACATCAAAACTCTTTAGGTGTTGGGAGTGGGTAGAAGGGTTCCTGGGATGGTTTCACAGGATGGTCCTGAGCAATGAAGGGAGAGTGAAAGCAACACTGGCATTTGGCATTGGGTCCTGACAGCAACCATGAGTCAGCCCCAGGTGCCGAGGGACCGGCAGTGTTCTTAGCACTGTTGGGCGTGTGCTATGGTCACTTGGCCATGATCCTCTTCAGTCATGCTGTCTGAATGTCGTTCTTATAAATCTGGATCTAGTCTGGTTTTTTTATTTCCTTTTTTTTTTTTTTTTTTTTTTTTTCTTTCAGAAAAACAGCCTCTACCATGTGATGTCATAGTCTAGCCTGGGTCAAAGAAGGAAAGGAGGAGGAGATTGTATATACATAGTTGGGTGAGGGGTCTATCTGGTCTTGGAAGAAATTCTCTATCCTTCTCTCCTCTTTCGACCTCATTTTCAAGACCCAGTAAGAAATTAATATTTGGATATAGAGTGGGAGGGAAGTGATAAATCATAATGGTTAAGACCTGAAGCTTAGCGTCAAGCAGTCCTGAGTTCAAATTCTGACTGCCAATTACTGCCTCTGGGCCTTCGGCACATTACTCCTGTTTCCCCATTTTTCCCAGGGACAAGATAATTCTGATACATTATGGTAGTCGGATTTTAAAAAATACTTGCAAAGCACTCAGCACTTGTATCAGAGAATGCACTGTGCATCACATGTGATTGTTCAATAAATGGCAGCTACTAGTAAGTCCCTGGTAGTTGATGAGGAACATGGCTCAACTATTTTCTCTGCTTTTTACCAAGTTGCGAGCCAAAGTTTTCCCCAGTAACCATTCTTCTTTCTGAGAGATGGCCATGCTCTTCACACCAAGTGTGTCATTCTAGAGATGAGGAGATGGCGAGAGATGGAGTAGCTGTGTCCCTACACCTTTGTCTTCCCTCCCTTAGCTAGCTGGCTCCCTGACTGCAGCTCTTCTGCTTGTCCCTGCTGCCTTCCTGCCCTCTAAAGAAATCTGTCTCCTCTCTCCAGCTTGGAGGGATCAGCCCTTCCCAGCTAGGACTTCTGGCTCCCTTGACCCTGATTCTCCCCCACATCCTCTCCTGTGCTCTGCTCTGTATTTTGCAGACAGCTGGGGAAGAGGCCAGCATGTCTCTACATCATAGAGACTATAATCCCAGGATGTTATGCATGCAATTTCATTGTGTAGGAGGCCCCTAGTGCTTTTTACTGCCTGGTATGTTGTTCTGGATTTGTGCATGAGTGTATAGGGGGAAGGCTGAAGATTAGAGACAGCACTCCTAAGGATAGGGTCACCTCTCCTCTTGCTTCAGCCAGATGTTCCACTGCCTGTATTAGAAGAGAAATTCACATGGCAGTAGGATCCCTACCCAGAAGTCAATCTAGGTAGTCAATCTAGGTTGGGGCCAGAAATCTCAGGTCAATGTCCATCTGGATCAGAACCAGATCCCTGTCTTCCCAACCACTAGGAGTGGGTGTGGGATAGGGACAGAGAACTAAGGAGGTGGGTAGAAAACAAAGACTGACTCCACTGGATATAAGACAAAAAGACTACAGCTAATTACAGTTAAAAGGAAAGAAGAGGGCAGCCCCGGTGGTGCAGCGGTTTAGCGCCGCCTAAAGCCCCGGGTGTGATCTGGAGATCCTGGATCGAGTCCCACATCAGGCTCTCTACATGGAGCCTGCTTCTCCCTCTGCCTGTGTCTCTGCCTCTCTCTCTCTCTCTCTCTCTGCATCTCTATGAATAAAAAAATAAAAAAAGTATTTAAAAAAAAAAGGAAAGAAGAACATTTATATATGCTATTGTGAAAAGAAGCCCAAGACCTATTCTTAAGTAAAAAAAGAAGTCATTAAAAAAAAAAGTCATTGAACAACAGAGATATTAAGTCCCATTTATGCTTTTTTAAAAAGATTTTATTTATTTACTATTTTTAAAAGATTTTATTTATTTATTCATGAGACACACACACACACACAGAGGGAGAGAGAGAGAGAGAGAGAGAGAGGCAGAGGGAGAAGCCGGCACCCCGCAGGGAGCCCAATGTGGGACTCGATCCCAGAACCCCAGGATCACACCCTGAGCTGAAGGCAGACGCTCAACCACTGAGCCACCCAGGTGCCCCCTAAGGTCATTTTATATATAAAACGTTGAGCTCCAGAGATATGAAATGACCTACCCAAGGTGACACAACAACACGGAGGCACAATCTGCCTTCAAAATCCTAACCAATGCTTGTTTGTCTTTTTAATCAATGATACCATACTTCCCTATTTAAAACCCAACTTTTTTGTTAACTTTAATCTTTACCCCAACCCCAGTCCTAATTCACAGTGGGCTCAAGTGTTTCTGGCCCCACCTCAGTGGAAATGGCTGGTTTGTTTTCTGTCCCCCCATCCCTGCTCCTCCTATCACATCAATCAGAAATCTCCCTCCTGACCATGTTTCCTTCCTCAAAAGGGCACTCTTAGGTGGGAGGAAATTAATGGATTTGGTCGCCAGCCTGAAGTGACTCTGAGGCTGTCAGGCTCTTCTCTGCACACTGCAGAAGATGACTATCACCAGGAGGGCTTTGTGGTTCAGGCCAAGTGGGCCACCTCCTTTCTTCTTCCAGATGCCTTATGAAGGCAACCTCATGACCCTGGCTATGGAGGAGCACAACAGGCTTTCAGTGGCCATAATTTGAGAGCCTAAGACCCTGAGATGAAGATTTGAAGAGAGAATGTGAAGCATAATTTGTGGTGGGCAGAAATCAGTGAATTGGGACAAGAGCAGCAGCTGAGTCCAGGGGGTCAGTGTCTGGGAGTAATTTAGGAAAGTTCAGTGCTGACAGCTGTGTCTGGAGCTGAGCGTCAGGGCCAAACCAGCTCCTGGGCTGCTCGGCTGCTTCAAGCTAGTGACGCTCTGGCTCAGGACACAGAGACAGCTGTGGTGTAGCAGAAGTCAGGAGCCCTGGGACTCCAGGCTCAGCCTTGCTACTTCCCAGAAGTGTGACCTTAGGCAAGTCCTTAGGAAAGAAAGGAAGGAAACCTCCACTGAGTGAGTGCAATGCCCTTTCACATATGTCATCCTCACTACCATTGACCGTTTATCAAGAATAATGTCCCCATCTTACATGGGGGAAACATTGTCAGGATAACCAAAGTCATTCCAGGCTACCTGGTTGTGGAGTAGGAAGACAGAAGTGGGAATCAGAGCTGCTGAGTTCAAGTTCTGGGCTCTTTCTCCTGAGCTTTGGCTTCTTACCCTGTAAAACTGGCACAATAATGAAGTCACCCATAGTAGGTTCTAAACCCTTCCTTTCTCCTAACTTTGGTCTTGAAGAGTAGTGGCCACCTTCTTCCTAGGAATGAAGTAACCTTACTTTTGCCCTCCCCCCCAATCAGGTTGTGGATATAGGCCCTAGGAGGTGCCTGGAAGGGAGGGTATTTTGACTCTGGTTTCCTCTCTGTCCCTAACCCCAGGCCTTGTCCTGGAGACTCTGGAGGGCTGGCTCCCTCATTTCCTCCCCAGTTTTGGCCAGCGGGCTGACTTTAGTGGGTGTTCCCAGGGAAGGGGAATTCTGAGCCCAGCTCCAGACACCCCTTCCCCCACGGCCCAGGACAGCCCCAACCCCCTGCCTTAGATACTGCGGGCGTGGAGAGGCCCTCTGAACCCCCAACCCTTCTTTCTCCTCCAGGTCCGCGAGAGCAGCTCGCTAACCTCCTTCCTCACCCCCGCCGCGAAGGAGCCGGGGCGACCAGGGCCCCCGGTGCGGATGCTCAGAGACCCCGGCGAGTCCTGGGCGCCACGCGGCTGAGCCCAGGAAATGCGTCCGGGTTCTGGGGTTACGAGGGGAGCTGTCCAGCCCCGCAGGGTGAGCTAGGAGAAAGTGGGCCAACGCCGACCCGGCCGAGCGAGCGGCGGGCGCCAGGGCCGGGTGGGGCAGCGACTCCCCCTCCAGCCCGGCGGCCCCGGGCGTCGCCCCCGCCCCCCACGTGGCCGCAGCCGTCCCAGCCCCTGCGAGGAAGCGGCGCGGCTTCCTGGGGCTTGGGCCGGGGATATAGGCGCCCCCGCCCGGGCCCGGCTCAGCGCCACCGCCCCTCCTCGCCTGCGCGCCGCGCGATGGCCTCGCTCCGGGCTGAGCGCGCAGCCAGCGGCCCGCGGCTCCCCGCTACCCGCGCGGGGCGACCGGCTGCGCTCCGCCTCCTCCTCCTGCTGGGCGGTGAGCGCTGCGCCCGGGGGCCCGGGGGAGGGGGAAGCGCGAGAGAGGCCCGGAGGGGAGGGGGCTGGACTGCCGAGGCCGAGACGGGGCCCCGGGGTGCGGGCGGGACAGCGCTGTCCTCGGACGGTCCTCGGCCCCACTTCGGTGAGGGCTCGGCGCGAGCTGCTTCCCACTTGGAGGAACCTGGGCTGCCGGGACCCCGCGGAGCGGTCTTGGGAGGTCTGGGGCTGGCGAGGAGGAAGAGGATTTTGGGTCTGGATTGAGTGGGAGGGAGCTGGTATCAGCCCACTCTTCCAGTCGCTGAGGCGTCCCTTGGGGGCCTGGATTGTTCCTTTTTCTCCTCTGAAAGTAGTTTTGACTTCTTAGGGTCTCAGACCCCTCCTCCAGGCTCCACCGCTTGGATCCCCACTATCCCTCCTCCCCCTCCCATTTCTGTTCACAGCTGTCCTAAAGCCCCAGGAGTCCCTGGCTCAGCTTCTTCCCACTGAAGGCAGCTTGAAGTTAGAAGGTGTGTATCCCCCCCCCCCCACCCCAACTCTGGGAGGGTGGGCGGGCTAGGGCTGCGTGCGAGGAGAGCCAGGTCAGTGGGGAGGGTCTCTTTTCTCACGAGCCCAATTGGTGGGCCATTAAACTTCCTTCTGTTCTCTCTTGGGGTTCCTTGTGGTCTTTCTCCCTCTCATCCCCTGTGGCTCCCACCCAGCTCTGAGCTGGCTTACCTCACAGGTAGGTTAGAAGACCCCAGAAAAAGTATGTGGATGTTCCAGTGGGGCTGGCACCTGGAAGGCATTAACATTTTTCTGAGCTGAGACTCCTTGGAAAACTTTCTGAGACTCTCCTGGTGTTTGCCATGTTTGAAGACAGGAACAGTGGAAATACCTGGACCAGAGGGATTGGAGGAAGGGGCAGGGGTGTGGTCAGTGTGCAGCAATCTGTGCCCACAGGGAACAAGATGGCTGACTATGAAACCAGTGTCCAATTTTGCTGGCAATCTTATAAGGAGCAGATGGACTCTATCCCCAAGGATTGGTGCGACTGGGCCATGATTAGCAGGTAGGGGCAGTACCAGGGCAGCTTGGGCCAGGGGTGGGGCCTGCTCCTTGTGGGTGGGCCTTGCATAAGTGTGGGGCATTCTTCTCTCTTGGCCCAACCTGTACTCACTCTAGTCTTCCCTTGCCCCCAGGCCTTATAGCGACCTACAGTATTGCTTGGAGCATTTTGCAGAAGCATTTGGCCTGGGCTTCCCCAATCCCTGGGCAGAAGAGGTCATCTTTGAGACTCACCAGATCCACTTTGCCAACTGCTCCCTGGTGCAGCCCACCTTATCAGACCCCCCAGAGGATGTACTCCTGGCCATGATCATAGCCCCCATCTGCCTCATCCCCTTCCTCGTCACCCTTGTGGTATGGAGGAGTAAAGACAATGAAGCCCAGGCCTAGGGTGGTATGAGCTTTTCTTGGAAGCCATTTTACTCCTTTTCCCTGCTACCACCAGGTCTCTCTTCCCCTCCCTGCCTCCTTTTCTTACTCCCACCCCCACCACAGATCCTTGGACTGGTGGAAATGGAAACCCAGCGGTGTCACAGCACAAGTTCTGTACTCTTCTAAATAAAAGTTTTTTTTTGTACTATCCCCTCCCCATCCTAGAGTCTCTGCCATTCTCACAGGCCCTCAGCTCTGGGAAGCAGAGTTAGAAGAATCTGGATAGCAGCACTGTTTTGTTCACTTGCCTGCTCCCCAGTATCTCCCTCCCCCCACCTGAAGGCCACCCCTCCACTGTTTCCTCCTAAGGCTGGGCCTTTCCTGTCCTTGTCCAAACCCAGCACCAGGAAGTATACAGGAAAGAGACTCCCTTCCGGTCTGGACAGCAGCTGGGGAGGTGTGGGGGGAGGGGCAAGGGTGGAATTTTTGCTGTGACTCCTGCAAGAAGGAAGGGGGACCACCCAGGAGCCCTGAATTTTCGTCTTCATGCCTCAGTTTACTCCCAGGGTCTGGGAATAGGAACTTTGATATGATCAAAAAGAGTCCATCTCTAAGGACCTCAGGATTGAGGGCAAGGGCAGTAGGGACTTACTCTACTAAGTCCACCACAGGACTCCCCTTCCAGGTCCCTGCCTCATCCTATGTTGTCCTGTACCCTGGGGGTGTGGCCTACAGCCTGACAGCACACTGCCCCCTGGTGTCCACTAGAGGTAAGAGCCAGAAGATGGACGTGACATGGAAGAAGCTCAAAGCTGAGGAGCCGGACCCTTGGATCAGACATCTGCCACCTCCATAGCAATCACTAGTTCTTAACTGGAACATTCTATCAGCTTCCTAAGTCATACTGATACTCCCTTAAGACACATTCCCATTTTCTAGGGATGTACCTAGCCTCTGAACTCACCATTTCTTATACAGACACTCTTACATGTTCCCCAGACAGTAAGGCCCAGTTTTTCACCAGAGGACCTTCACCTCCAGTTCTTTCAGAACATCAAAAATATGAGAGAACAACTTTGTTCTCCATAAAGGCATATGTTCATTCTTTATGGTGCCTGAAGCCTCTTCAGGGACTTTCCTCTTTGCTGAAATATTTACCTCTCTGAAGACATGCACATCCATTTCCTGGGACACGCCTGTCCATTCCATAGATATACACCTATATGCTTCTTAGAATATATCTATCTATTCATCCTCTGAGACAGACGTCCCCTTTCAGGACATGTCTGTCTCTCTAGAGGCATTCCTGTTCCCTGGGGCATTTTGAGTTTTCACCTGAGCTAAGTCTTTGCTCTGTTTCCATGAATGCATCGGTCTTCCCCAGGGATATATAGTCTCTTCTTGGCCCATATTTGCCTTCATGTGTTTTACTAACATACACCAACGGTATGCTGGTATAAGATACTGTGTAGGGTATCTTTTGTTGGAAAGTTAAGTTAGATAAGGGCTTGGTTTCTGCTCTCAATGGCTTCTATCTAGTAGGAAAACTGACATGTACACAAACAAAAGCAATGGAGTATATGATGAGAGTCATGCAAGAGATACAAACCAAATGTTGTATAAGTGCAAAAAAAAAAAAAGAGGGGGAGGTCATGGCTAGCTGAGATGCGATCACAGGAGGGTGATTGTGGAGTTGGTACATGACTAGGCCTTAAGATGAAATACATTACCCCTAGGGAAGAGAGGAGAAAAAGGAGTGAATTGGGAAATTATTGTAATATTCTAGGCTTGAGAAAAAGAGGACATGGGCCAAAGGAGTGATGAATGAGGAAGTAGAAAATAAAAAGTAGGAGAGATGTTTAAAGACAGGGGAGGGAACCAGGAGGACTTTAGAAATGAAGGAGATGAAGGAGAGGAGAGATTAGGGTTGACTCAGGCTTTGAATCTGAGTTACTAGGACAATGATGGAAGTAATGATAGAAAATGGCTATTAGAAAGAGGAGCTGACATGAAGAAAAGCATGTACAATATGAGCTGCCAGTAGAACAAGCTTTTATGTCTTACAGAGAGTTAGAAATGGGAGTGGTGGTGGTGGAAAGGTTGGAGCTGGAAATACAGATTTAGGAGTCTTTTGCACAGAAATGTCAAGTGAAGCCATGAGAAGGATGAAAGTTCTCAAGGCAGAAGGTGTATTGAAAATAAAGCTGAGGTTAGGTCCTTAGGAAACATACACATTTAAAGAATGAGGGAGAAGTGAAACAAAGGGAAAGATCAGAGAGACAGTAGCAGACCAAGGATAAAGCAGTGCCATGGAAGCAAAGGAGATAGTGCCCTTTGAAAGAACATTATCAATTGAATGATTCATTCATTCATGCAATAAATATTTGCTGGGCACTTCGGTAGATCAGGAACTGTGCACAATGAAGAATAGACTTGGGTGGGGGAAAGGTTAAAGGTCAGATAGGAAATTCAGAGGGTGACAGAGTCAAGGAAAAGAGGGAAGATGATATAAAAGGAGGCCTAGAGGCAGTTGGAAAGGAGAGGCAAGAAGATATGCCAAAGGATTGGTCTTATAAAGGAGGAGTGACACTTCTTCCTTTGAGTCCAAACAAACAAACAAAAGGAGTAAAAGTGGAGAGGAATTCTTGTGGGATGAATCAAGTGTGGTGACAGAGATGGAACTATTAAGACATTCGAATGCTTGGCCTCAAGTTCACAAAATAGAAAGGGCATTCTGCAGAGAAAAGATGAAGACAGGTGGAATGACTTGATGAACGGAAACATTTGAAGAGTTAGCTAGAGGGATATGACAGGGAGTCCATAAAAGACAGTGCTGGGCTGCACTGAGAGTCCAGCAGTGAGGTTAGGGAATCTGGGGCTCAGCCAGCATGATCCATGCATTTTATTATTTATTTTTATTTTTTATTTTTTATTTTTTGATCCATGCATTTTTTTTTTTTTTTTCCAGTAATACAACTGGGCCCAGGAGTTGGGGGGGAGAGAACAGAGGCAGGGGCAGGGAGCAACTACCCTGGTTTGGGAAGTGACCAGCAGGTAGACAAGCAAGGGGACAGAACTGGGTAGTCTAGGCTGGGTAAGGAGTCAAATAAGACCAAAATGGGTCTGGAGACTTGTGATGTGGGAAGTGAGGACATGAGAGATGGATGGCTGTAGTCAGAGGAAGCAACTCTGAATCATAGAAGCTGAAGTTTTTCCAGCGCTGAAAGCTACAAGCGTGCTCCCATGGGTACTGCAGGAGAACAGGGAATGGTGAGGTCGAAAGACTTAGCAATTGAGAAGACTGGGGAATGATGAGGTGTTTGTTAAATGCAACTGACAACGAACGTTAGTATTAAAAAGCTGAGCAGAGTGGAAACAAGCCTCAGCAGTTCTGCCAAAGTGTGCCGCTTTGGGGAAGTCACTGCCCTTCTCTAGAGCTGCACGAGAAGACTTTTCGGGGTTCTACACGGTAAGGATTTTTAGGATAATGGCAAACGACTGGCAGACCAGCAAGATCCCTCACGTCGTTGGGCCTCCCCTCTCCGAGGAGGCATCCGGAACCTTTCTGCTGTGCTTTTTGCCCGGACGTGCAGAAGCGGAGGCCGGAAGTCCTTTGCCCGGAGGTTCCGAGTTTCCTGGGCTACTACAATGGCGATGAGTTTCGAGTGGCCGTGGCAGTATCGCTTCCCGCCCTTCTTTACGTGAGGCTCAGACCCCGAGAAGCCCCGCTGTGTCTCCCTCCCCTGCCCCGGACCCCGGGCTCAGCCCTGATGCCTCAAATGGGGAGGGGGAGAAAGGACCCGGTGGCCACCACCCTCAGTCCCCCACTTTGTTCCCCAGACGCGCCTCCGGCAAGCGCTGCCTCTCGCTCTCTCACGCCCTCTAATTCTGCGCCCCACCCCCTTCACCCGGCAGGTTGCAGCCGAACGTGGACACCCGGCAGAAGCAGCTGGCCGCCTGGTGCTCGCTGGTCCTGTCCTTCTGCCGCCTGCACAAACAGTCCAGCATGACGGTGATGGAAGCTCAGGAGAGCCCGCTCTTCAACAACGTGAAGCTACAGCGTATCCTCCCTCAGGCTCTTCCACAGCCCACACACATGCACTTCCACGCTTTCCCACATGCCCAGACTTCACACACCCCCACCCCTACCCCCCAGCCCCGTCACCCACCGTAGGCAGGTTCTCACCCAAACTGGCCTTGGGAAAGAGCCAGTATGTGTTAGCTGACTTCCATTTTATACCCAACCCCCAACGCAAATGCAGCCTCAAACCCTCTTGCCTTAGGCAGTGAGGAGGACCCAGGTGTCATTCGGGTCTTAGAATCTCTGCCCGGAAACCGCCAAATCCCAGGCTTTTCAACCCAAATCCTTTTGACTCTGTATCTCCGGTCCTTTTCTGAGTGAAGCTCAAACTCTGGAACTCCCTTTAGTAATTTTCTCCACCTACTCTCTTTCTCCCAGGAAGTAAAGGTCATTTGTTTTTGCTGCCTGATTCATACCTAAAATATCTGTGGAGAAAATCTGAAGGAAGGAGAGAGGGCAGAGGGTGACAGATGGTAGTACCATTCATTTCTTAAGCTCTTCCCTTTAATTGGACTAGTTTCTCTTTACCTTCCTCTCCCCGCCAAAATCCATGAAATGCCAATGTATAGACTGTTGGGGAATTGCACATATATGTGTGGGAGGGAGAAGAAGGGGACAGGTAGCTCTCAACATGACAGTGGCCCTGAGAATTTTTATCCCACCCAAATCATTCCATCAATGCCCTTCCCTTAACTTTAAACCAGGGAAGCTCCCTGTGGAATCAATCCAGGTTGTATTAGAGGAACTGAGGAAGAAAGGTGGGTTCAGGTCCTCAGATTTCCTTATTTTTCCTCCTACTTGGGCTTTCTGGAGGGCAGATTGGCATAAATGTTTGGGTTTTTTGTTTGTTTTGTTTTGTTTAAGATTTCATTTTTAAGTAATCTGCATACCCACTGTGGGGCTGGAACCCACAACCTTGAGATCAGTAATTACCCACTCCACCACCTATGCCAGCCAGGTGCTCTATAAGTCTTTGCTTTTAACACCTTTTTTCTCTCCCCTGACTTGGAGCCTATACTGTTCTGTACAGTAAATAGTCCAATTCCCTGGGTCCTTTCTCCCTATTGGTTTTTTTTTTTTTTTTTAAGGTTTTATTTATTTTTTCATGAGAGAGAGAAAGGCACAGACACAGGCAGAGGGAGAAGCAGGCTCCATGCAGGGAGCCTGACATGGGACTCGATCCCAGGTCTCCAGGATCACACCCTGCACCGAAGGCAGGCGCTAAACTGCTGAGCCACCTGGGGTTGCCCCTTATTGGTATTCAACACTGAAATCTCTCCATCTGTGTTCTGAGACCTGGAGAGAGGTAGAAGGAGAAACGGTGCCTTGCAGATAGTAATAAAACAGATCTTGAATTGCACTTCCTGAAAGCTGAGTCTCTTCCACTCTGTTCTACCTTGGTTTTGCCTTCTGTCCCTTCTTAGCATAAGATGTTTTCATAAGTATCTGTTTTGCAGGGAACCTGGAGTGGTTGGATAAGAACAAGTCTAGCTTCCTGATCATGTGGCGAAGGCCAGAAGAATGGGGGAAACTCATCTATCAGTGGGTGAGACTATTCTGCCGCAGTGACCATGGCAAAGGGGAATCATATCTGTGTTCAGCAGACACCCAGCATTCCTAGGTCCAGACAGAGCAAAGTGGGAAGGGGCAGAAGGAAGAAGTATAGGCCTTCCAGGCAAGCCTCAGTGACTCAGTTCCCTGGCTGTATAGAATTTCCCTACCTTTGACTGTGGGAGGCCAGAGGCTATATGAGGCCATGTTTGGAGATTGCAGTGCTGGGAACCAGGAGTACTATTGTTGGCTGGAGTCTCTGGCCACAGAAGATAAATGAGGAAAGGAAGAAAAAAAAAAAAAAAAAAAGGCTGGGGCCCTCCCCATCTGCACCCTTTGGGGCTGTCCACAATATGAATGTGACATTCTGAACCAGAGTGGGTGTGGGGACAAACTCTTTCCCCCACATTCCTAGCTACCACCAGCCCTAAACTCCCAAGGGAGAGAAGAGGGGAAGAAGCATCAACAACCCAAATATAACAAATACATGCCACCTATTCCTGAACAGGAAAACAGAATGAGAGGTCACTCCTCAGACATGTGAAGGCCTGTGGTTTAGTGGTTCCGTATGTGTGTGTACACATATAAATATAGTACCTGTATGGCTTGTGGTTTTTAGGCCACTCCTGCTGAGGTGACAGTGAGCCCTGGTTTGGGAATAGGTACCATTCCTGGGTCAGGTAGGTGGAGCTGGTGAGCTCAACTTCTCCCAGGAGATACCTGGTCCTTATTCAATCCCTGATTTCTGTGTCCATAGGTTTCTAGGAGTGGCCAGAACAACTCCGTGTTCACCCTGTATGAACTGACCAATGGCGAAGACACAGAGGATGAGGGTAATGCTTTTCCCTTTCCCCCCAGTTTTGTCATCTGAATCCTCTCCAGTCCTTGTTTAATTGGCATTCAGACTTCCCATCTCTGCCTCTGAATTCCAAATACTACATGACACAAGGGCTCTTAACCCATATGCAAGGTTTCTGTAAACCACCTGTATTTACATGCAAGAATACCCCCATATTTTGTGTGTGGGGATATGTACATTTTCCTAGGGATAGAGTCCATATTAAAAGATTTTTTTTTTAATTTTTATTTATTTATGATAGTCACACAGAGAGAGAGAGAGAGAGAGAGAGAGAGGCAGAGACACAGGCAGAGGGAGGAGCAGGCTCCATGCACCGGGAGCCCGATGTGGGATTCGATCCTGGGTCTCCAGGATCGCGCCCTGGGCCAAAGGCAGGCGCTAAACCGCTGCGCCACCCAGGGATCCCAATATTAAAAGATTTTTAAGAGCATCTGTGACCCATGAAAAATCAAGAATTATGGTGTAGATGCTGAATGAGGAACCAGAGAAGGAGATTAAGCCTAAAATCTCATTCCTTGCTGACACAGGCTTTCTTTCACCCTGTATACTTATAGAGGGCTCAAGATTTGTGGGCGTCAGCTGAAAGGATTGGGCCAACACCCCCATCCCCACCCCCAGGCCTTTTAAATACTTTGGTTTCTGGCCAGGCCAGGATTTTTATACTGTTTGATTTTTACATAGTGTAAATATAATCTTAGCTTTTTTATCTCTGACTTCATATTCTGATCCGCAGGATCACCAAAAGTTCCAATCTCAGCTGGGGAACAAAAGGCACCTCCCCTTTCTGCCAGGCCCTGGCTGCCCTAACAGAGTTTACAGCTCTTGGCTGTTCCCCCACCCACCCCCCCCCACCCTGCAGGCCGCTGCTTGCTACTCCCACCATCACCCCATGACTTCAGCACTGCAGCCTTGCCCAGCCCACCACTCACGCTGGGCAAAGCTGGAGGCTTCCTCAGAAAGCAAGCTCCCTGACTAAAGAGGCAGGCCCCCGTAGGGGGTGAGGTGTACAAGCCTGTTAGGGCTTGCCACCTGCTTCTCACCTCTCCCTGCAGTATCTTGCCATATCTCCAGATACTCAGCTGGCCCTTGGCTCCCAGCCTTGTTCCTTTTCACTAGGAAAGGGCAGATATCTGTGCTGGACCCTAACAGTCTTTGGTCAGAGGTGGCTATACTTTATGTTACAATAGGTGCTCTTGATGGGTATAGGTGTGCAATGAGGGTCATCCAGTGACAAGGACCTTGACCTTCCTAGGCCTCACCAGGAAGTCCCCCTACTTTGTGGCCCACACGTGGGTGGTGTCACTCTTGTACATCAGACACTAATGGTGTGGGGTTGGGGGGTACACATGAGGGTTGAGTCTGACCAAAGAACCCGGAAGGGGAAAATAAGCATGAACTCTCATTTCATGCTGACTCAGGCTTTCTTTCACCCCTTACTCCTAAGGATTACCCAGGAGGGGTTGGTGGCAGCTGCGCCAGCATAGATGGCATGTGTCTACCCTGGCCTCAAGGTCTCAGCTTCCATCTGGACTGTTCTCAAGGGCCTTGAGTCCCCAGGAGCTGAGTGTCCCTGACTACCTGTCTCTCCCTATCCAGAGTTCCATGGGCTGGATGAAGCAACCCTACTTCGGGCTCTGCAGGCCCTACAGCAGGAGCACAAGGCTGAGATCATCACTGTCAGCGATGGCCGAGGCGTCAAGTTCTTCTAGCAGAGACCTGTCTCTTACTTCTTACCTCCCACCTTTCCAGGGCTTTCAAAAGGAGACAGACCCAGTGACCCTACAGACTGGATCTGTGACTCCACCAGACTCAAAAGGGCTCCAGTCCAGGGATGGGTTTCCCACTACCCTGTATGTCTGTCCTTGGGGAAAGGTGAGGCTGAGGTACCAGGGAGAAAAGATGTGCTTCTCCTTGCCCTGCCTCCTCTACCATCCTAGACTGTCCCTGAGCCAGGGTCTGTAAACCTTTAACTTCACATGTGTTCACACACGTAAGTACATACACGCGCCTGCACAAGCTTTTGTCTCTCCCCTTTCCCACCCCTTTAGCTGCTATTGCCTCACCTCTCAGGCTGGTGCTGGATCCTTCCTAAGGGGTGAGAGAAGCCCTGGCTGCAGGCAGCCTTCCAGGCAATATGAAAATAGGAGGCCCAGGAAGGGGCCTGGCGTTGAGGCTGGGCTGGACACTGATTTATGATATTAAAAAGCTCAACCCCACTTGTCTGCCTGACGTTGGAAGTTACTACTGGAATGGTCATGAGGAGGGCTGTGAAGCATTGCCCCTTGAATGAATCCCAGCCTAGGAAAGAGGAGAGGCCTACGGCCTTTGTAGATGAAAAGGTCCTCCAGTGCTGGCAGGCTCCAGTGAGCCTGTGGTTTTACATCTGCTGGGTGGGCTGTGTGGGGGAGTGCTGATGGAACACAGCTTGGGGACAAACTGCTTTCTTTCTCTGAATTAGAGTGACTTAATGGCTTCTCATTTCCTCACGGTCTCCCCCATGAAAGTCCTGAACCACTCTGAAGCCCCTCCCTCCATCCCTCTGGTCTGGGTGGGGTAGTTGAGGCCAAGGGGAGCTGAAGGGGTGTAAACCGGATATGGACTTTGGTTTATTGGGAACTTTGGCAAACAGAAGGAGGAGGAAGGAGAGCCCACATAGCAAAAACAGCTACTGTGGCCAGGGCCAGGCTGCGGCCAAGGTAGGGAGGTGGAGGGGATGGGTGACCGGGTCCTTGGCTTGGGGGAGGGGCTTTCCCTGGGGTGCACACACCCATCCCTGTGCAGTTCAGAGGGACAGCGGCTTGGGAGAAAACCAGACCTTTCCACTGACCTCTGTATTGTCGGCCTGGGGCTACCTTATCTGGGGAGTGCAGGCGGGTGGTAACCTTCCCTTAACCACCCCCCTTTCTAGAGCCCGAGAGCATTGGTCATGTTTCCTCTCCCAGCCCCAGCATTAAGCCTCCACCACCCGCCCCCAAACAGGTTTGCGCACTCTTGTTGCGGGAGGGCACGCTGCCGTCTAGCACCCGGTCCACCTCGGAATGCTCCCGCAGGCGGGTGCGCCCGGAGGCGAGGGAGAGGAGGGCCTGCGGCCGGGGGCGGGGCTGCTGAGGTGAGGGGCTGCTCCGCCGCTGGCCGCTCCGAGGGGGCGGCCCTGGGGGGTGAGGCCGGGGGCGGGGCCGGGGGCGGGGCCGGGGGTTAGGCGAGCCGGGGACTGGGGCCCCAGGAGCTCAGCCGGAGCGCTGCGCACCCAGCCAATCCTTGCCTGTCAGGCCGCCTCCTCTCCAGCAGCCCGGCTTGCTGCCTTGCGGCGCCGGCCCTTCCTCATGCTGGCACCCCCGACCTCCGAGACTGCAGTCCCCATGTCCCAGGCGGAGGCCGACCTGGGCCTGCGGCCCCCGCCGCCTCTCGTCGCCGCCGCCGCCGCCGCCGCCGCCGCCGGTCCGCCCCGCCTCGGGCCCCCTCCTCGCCGGGCGCGCCGCTTCTCCGGGAAGGCTGAGCCCCGGCCGCGCTCTTCCCGTCTCAGCCGCCGAAGCTCCGTCGACTTGGGACTGCTGAGCTTGTGGTCCCAGCCAGCTTCACCCGTTCCGGAGCCCCCTGATCCTCCGGACTCCGCTGGTGCCGGCCCCGCGAGGAGCCCACCGCCTAGCCGTCCAGAGCCCCCCGAGGGCACGTGGACTGGGGGAGCCCCGGTGAAGGCTGCAGACTCCACGCGTCCAGAGCTCCCGGGCTCCACAGGGGGCCCCGGGGGCCGGGATCCGCAGACTGCCCCCGAAGCTGCGGCTCGGGAGCGGCAGCGGGAGCAGGAGGAAAAGGAGGACACGGAGACCCAGGCAGTGGCAACATCCCCGGATGGCCGATACCTCAAGTTTGACATCGAGATTGGACGTGGCTCGTTCAAGACGGTGTATCGAGGGCTGGACACTGACACCACGGTGGAGGTGGCCTGGTGTGAGCTGCAGGTGTGGCTGGGCGCCCCCTCTGTGGCATCTTGGGATGGGACCCTTTAGAGGTTTTGGGATGAGAAACCTAGGGGACAGCAGCAAGGGAGAGATCTGTCTTTTCAGTCAAATGTCCGAACACTCCTGCCTGCACCCCCTTGGTCTGATGATCTATGGATCTGGCTGATTCTGGGCAGCAGAAGGATAAACTGAGACAGAGGGTGGCTCCCCTATGGGTTTTGGACATTCTAACTTTAAAGTCTCTATACTCAACCCTGAGAGGTGGAAGATAGAATGCAAAATCAGATAGGGAGCCAGTTCAGATCTAAGGTGTGACTGGCCTCACCAATCTCCTCCTATTGTCTCTTCCTTTCCCTTTCCTCTTAGTCCTGAGACCCTCGGTGTGTCCCTGGTCATCCTCCTCCTTCACCCCAGATCTCTGAAGAGTAAGAGGCTGGGATGATGGAGGCCAGGAGTTGCGGCAGGATCCTCTCCATTTCCAGCAGATTTAGAGTGGTGGTGGCAGGATGGGGCCCACCCAGGCCCCTTCTGGAGCATCAGACTTATAGACAGACTTCCACACAACTGGAGGCAGGCGAGATAGAGAGCTCCAGCCCTGGTCTGAGTCCAGTCCTGCTCCTCATCTCACTGTGTACTTGGGCTCTCCCTTCCCAGACCCAAAAGCACTGAACCCAGTGGGTTTTAGGAGGATGTTGGTGGGAAGGACCTTCCTCTCACGGAGGGAAGAACCCAGTTAAGTCTGGGCCAGCAGCTTTGGATTCAAACCGGGGAGCAGAGCCTGGGTAAGGGTCCTCCCCTCCAGCTCTGGCACTGGGCTCTCCCCTTGCGCCTGCCAGTGCCGCGCCCCAGGCTCTAGGCCAGGCAAGGAGAGGCAGCCAAATGAGGGGGGTTGGGGGGAGGTGGGGGGGGGCAGGACAGCCAAGGGGCAGGGGGCAGTCTCCTGGTGCCTGGTCCTGGATCGTTCTCTTTCTCTGTAACTCCCTTTGCAGCCCTCCTGCCTCCTGTCTGGATCTAGCAGTTCTCGGTTTCTGGGGCCAACCCCCTTGAAGGCCCCAATTCTCTGCCTGCTGTCAGCCTGCTGCCTGCCTGCTGCCTGCCCATTGCCAGCCCCGGGGCGTCCCCTCCCGCCCCACGGCTGGCCCAGGAGGCTACAAAGGCGCTATTGAGCTCAGGGCTCCTGGACGGGGCTGCATAAAGGCCCTTGTGTCCAGCAGGGGGTCCAGGGGTGGCCCCAGGCCCAGGATGGGCGTGTCCCTGCAGCAGCCTGAGGGGGCGGATCAGGAATTAGGGGCATACAGCCCCTTGGGCAAGTGATGACCTAACCTGGTCTGTGGGCTCCAACCCTTACCTCTCACCCAGCTGCTCCCTCCATGTGCCCCTTCCTCCTCTCTATGGGGTCCTGGACCCGACATGACCTTGACCCCCATCCCCTACCCCACAGACTCGGAAACTGTCTCGAACCGAGCGGCAGCGATTCTCTGAGGAAGTGGAGATGCTCAAGGGGCTGCAGCACCCCAACATCGTCCGCTTCTACGACTCGTGGAAGTCAGTGCTGAGGGGCCAGGTTTGCATTGTGCTGGTCACCGAACTCATGACCTCCGGCACCCTCAAGACGTGAGCTCTGTGCCTGGTGGTAGTGTTGGTTGGTGGGAGAGCTGGTAGTGGGAGGTCCCCACTGTTTCTGGAACTTCTCCCAGGCTCCTCAAACTCTAGATTTAGGTCCCAAACCAGGCTTGCTACTTCTCATCCACCCCTACTGCGTCTCTGCCTTCTTGAGTGACAGTGTCCACCCAGCCAAAACTCAGGCATCTCCCCAGATGCCTTTTTTATCTCCACTCTGTGCATCCACCTATCCCTATCAATTTCTCTCCAAGGTTTCCTTATAATTCCCCACTCTGCTTTCCCTGTTCCATCCACTGCCATCTCATTGGTCTAAAACCCTGCAGCAGCCCCCTAATGGGCCTTTTCCCACTCTGCCCTCACCTTTCCAACCTATCCTATCTTCCTGCAGTCGGGGGAATCTCTCTGTTCCTTTTTTTTTTTTTTTAAAGATTTTATTTATTTATTTGAGACACACACAGAGAGAGATAGAGAGAGGCAGAGACACAGGGAGAGGGAGAAGCAGGCTCCATGCAGGGAGCCTGACGTGGGACTTGATCCCGGGTCTCCAGGATCACACCCTGGGCTGCATGCGGCGCTAAACCACTGCGCTACCGGGGCTGCCCTCTCTGTTCCTTAAAACCCCTTCAAGGTTTCCCACCTCCCTCAGGTTAAAGTCCACTCTTCTTAGGATTTAGCCTCATCTTGAACTTGGACTCCACACAGGCGGAATTCCCTGTACCTCCTCCCACCCTGCCCTGCTGCTGTCTCCGTGCCTTTGAGCACAGTGTCCCTGCCGCCTGGAAAGTCTCCATCCCTTCCCCTTTTCACCCTTGAACCCCTACTCATCCTTCAAGATGCAACATAAAAGTTATTTCCTCTCTGAAGCCCTCCCCCCACGCCCAGAGCAATTAGTCATCCCTTTCCTTGCTCCCACAGCCCCCAGGAACGGCCCTATCTGCAAGTTTCCCGCCCAACCCGTTTCCTAATCTCACTTCTACCTAGCACACCCCCGACTCAGTTTCTCCCTGGAGCCCGACAGGCAAGCCAGCTAGAAGAATGCTGGCAGAAGATGCGTAGGAGGCGGTGCCAGGGGGACTAGGGGAACTTCCCAGCGAGGGTCCCCTCCCCCGCCTCCGTGTCCCCGCCGCAACCCTGGCTATGTGCCTTTCCTCCAGATACCTGAGGCGGTTCCGCGAGATGAAGCCACGAGTCCTTCAGCGCTGGAGCCGCCAGATCCTCCGGGGTCTTCATTTCCTACACTCCCGGGTACCCCCCATTCTGCACAGGGATCTCAAGTGCGACAACGTCTTTATTACGGGCCCTTCCGGTTCGGTCAAGATTGGGGACCTGGGCCTGGCCACGCTCAAGCGGGCCTCCTTTGCCAAGAGCGTGATCGGTGCGTCTCTCCAGGAGGTCCTTGCTATTCACACCTCCCCCCTCCAGGAGGTCCTTGCTATTCACACCTCCCCCGCGTCAGAAGAGAGCCTGGCAACTCCCCTTCCCAGCAGGTGTCCTTTGAGTTGCACGGAGTTAGAAGAGCAGGGGACTTGGGGAGGCCTATAGCATCTTCTCTCCCCCTTACTGCCCGCTCCCCCCTCCCCCAACACACGCAGTGGGGAAGGGTCTGTCGCTAGCACTCCAGAATGCTCAGGGTTGCCCCTGCCCCCCACCCCCTGACTAGGCAGCGGTGCCCAGGAAGAGGGACGAAGCCCGAGGAGGCTTCTGTAGCTTGATGCCTGCCTGCTGTGGCTCCTACAGGGACCCCTGAGTTCATGGCTCCTGAGATGTACGAGGAAAAGTACGATGAGGCCGTGGACGTGTACGCGTTCGGCATGTGCATGCTGGAGATGGCGACCTCGGAGTACCCTTACTCAGAGTGCCAGAATGCCGCGCAAATCTACCGCAAGGTCACTTCGGTGAGAGGGGGGTGGGGAGGAAAGAGTATTCCAGGTCACCTCTCACTCTCCTGCCCCAACCAGCTCGCGGACCATTCAGTTTCCCTTAAAGCAAGCCACAAAGATGCTCTAGTAAACCCTGAAGGATATTGGGTGCACACACGCCCCCCCCTACCCGCCCCCTCCGAGCCCCTGCCCCAGTACTAGCGGTTTAGAATAATGATGTATGTAGCGCTCCCCGGAGTTTACAAATGATTTCACATCTGGTCTTTGACTCGCAGGGTAATGCCCCGCACTTTACAAAAACTGGCATGCAGGAAGACATGTTCAAGGTCATACTGTCGATACGCGGCGGGGGGTGGGGGGTGGGGGGACGGCGATTTGAAATTAAACCGTCTAGTAGCTGTCGCAGTGCATTTGCTATTGCACGCCCTGCTGCCTCGGGCGGGGTAGGGGGCGAGCAGAGAGCTGGGGTGCACAGCCCCCCAGGCTTGATGCAACTCCTTTCCTCCAGGGCACAAAGCCAAACAGCTTCTACAAGGTGAAGATGCCGGAGGTGAAGGAGATCATTGAAGGCTGCATCCGCACGGATAAGAACGAGAGGTAGGATTAAGAGCAGGGTGTGTGTGTCGGGGAGAGGGGAATGGAGGGGACGGCGGCGGCAAGGCTCGGCTCACCGGCACCGCGCTCAGATTCACCATCCAGGACCTGCTGGCTCACGCCTTCTTCCGCGAGGAGCGCGGCGTGCACGTGGAGCTGGCGGAGGAGGACGACGGTGAGAAGCCAGGCCTGAAGCTCTGGCTGCGCATGGAGGACGCGCGGCGCGGGGGGCGCCCGCGGGACAACCAGGCCATAGAGTTCCTGTTCCAACTGGGCCGGGACGCGGCAGAGGAGGTGGCGCAGGAGATGGTGAGCAGAGGACAGACTTGCTCTGCGGCTGGGGTTGTGCGGGGGCGGGGGCCGTGGGCGCCGACTGGAGGGGACCCGATGGGGCCCCGCGGTGGTGGGAGAGGCACCCAACTCACCCCTCTCTGAGTATCTTTGAGTGCCCCTCCCGCCTTAACATACCCACACGCACACCTTGTGTGCGAACTCTGACGATTTCCTTTTCCAGAGCAAGCCCTGGGTTTTCCAGCCTCCCATGCTCTACTTCCTAATGATCTGATTTTCCTGGCATGCTCTTCTCTCCAATTTATCTGTTTATTTTTCTCGTTTTCACCCTCCACCTACCTTGTTTCCGCCCACCCCCACTCCGTCTGCCTCCATGCTCAGAACCATGAATTTCAGGAAACCTGTCCCCTCTAAAGTCAAAATTAAATACTTTTCAATTTCAACGGGTTCTCCATTATAGGACCCACCACCTTTGGGCTTGTTTTATATACCAGGAGACATTTCTGTCTTTCTCCTCTACTAGACTATAAATTCCTTGAGGGCAGAGACTGTGTTCTATTGATTTTTCTATCTCTGATAGAAAAGAGCTTGGCACATGGTGGGAGCTCATTAATAACCCCATATTTGTACATGGCTTAGAGCACTTTCACATATGCATTTGGCTGTTATTACCAATCCTGCATGGAGTGATTTTACCCTGTTGTATTGATGAGGAGATGGAAGGCTCAAAGAGGTTGAATATTTTGTCTGAGGTCCTGAGCAAGTAAGTGGCAGAGCTAGATTTAAACTCAGGCTATTCAGATTTTAAGTCAGATCACCCCACCCCACCTCCCTTACATGCACAGGGAAGCTTGTCCTTGAGATGAATAAGAAGATAATGAACAATAGCTGCTGGACCAGCAGAGGCATACATGGGAGGTAGAAGATGCAGACTTGGTGCAGGAAGTGGTGAAGAGGGGAAGAGAGTATGAGATTCCTGATAGAAAAATGGCAGTTGAGAGGGTGGGGATCATTTATGGTAGGTCTGGGTCAAGAACATGAGAATATGTTTGAAATGTGGCATAAGAGGGATCCCTGGGTGGCGCAGCGGTTTGGCGCCTGCCTTTGGCCCGGGGCGCGATCCTGGAGACCCAGGATCAAATCCCACGTCAGGCTCCCGGTGCATGGAGCCTGCTTCTCCCTCTGCCTATGTCTCTGCCTCTCTCTCTCTCTCTCTGACTATCATAAATAAATAAAAATTAAAAAAAAAAAAAAAAGAAATGTGGCATAAGAGCAGGTCTCCATAGCACAGCTCAAACCTGACCTGAGGTCAGATCTTGACCCATTACGTACAGGGATCCTTGATGATGATACTATTGACATCTTTATTTGAGGGATGATCCTGTGTATTTTGGGGGTGTTGAGAAGAACCCCTGGCTTCTACTCACTAGATGCTAGTAGTACTGAGTTGTGACAACTGCAAATGTCCCCAGATACTGCCAAATGTTCCCCCTTTCCCTGTGAGAGCAGTTGACCTACTAGATAACCATGAACTAGTCACAGCTTTTACTTATGTCTAAAATGGAGCTAAGACCTACCTCAGAAAGTTATTGAGAGGATTTAATGATGGTAATGAGTTGCCAATTAATGGGCACAGTGCCTAATCAATAAATGTCACTGCCCTTTCTCCTGGAGAAATATCCTGGAGGCTCCAAGAAGGTCTCCTGATGTGTCTTCGAGTGGGATCCTCGACTTCAAACTGTGTTTCTCACCCTCTCAACTCCAGGTGGCCCTGGGTTTAGTCTGTGAAGCTGATTACCAGCCAGTGGCCCGTGCAGTACGTGAACGAGTTGCTGCTATCCAGCGAAAGCGTGAGAAGCTGCGCAAAGCTAGGGAGTTGGAGGCCCTACCCCCTGCACCAGGACCTCAAGCAGCAACTGTCCCCATGACTCCTGGTCCCCCCAGTGTCTTCCCCCATGAGCCTGAGGAGCCAGAGGCAGACCAGCACCAGCCTTTCCTCTTCCGCCATGCCAGCTACTCATCTACCACCTGTAAGTCACCCCTGACTGTGGAATTTGGGATGTGACCTAGGTCCTAGAACCCTTGGCCCCCCATGCAGAAGTTCAATCCAGCAGCACCATCATTTACCCTGCCTTCCACATCTAGCCATGAAGCTCCTTCTGGGAAAACTTCCCCAGGTCCAGGCCCCTCCTTGCTCAGGCAGCCCCCCTTCTTTGCCAACATTCCCCTTTACTTCCCCTTTTTTGATCCCCTCCCTCCCCCACCAGCGGATTGCGAGACTGATGGCTACCTCAGCTCCTCCGGCTTCCTGGATGCCTCAGACCCTGCCTTTCAGCCCCCTGGGGGGGTGCCATCCAGCCCCGCTGAGTCCCATCTCTGCCTGCCCTCGGTGAGAGGGGTCATATGGGGGGGCTCCCAGCCATTCCAAGCCTATGACCTTTCTTTCTCCTTGTGAAACCCAACCCCATGACCTGGACCCACATCCCTGGAAATCCACCACTCTGTCCTCATCTTCCTTAATTCCCTCTGCCTAGTACCCCAGCATCCTTGACATTGAATCTCCCTGGATTCTGAGGATTATAGTCCTCTGACCTCATGAACCCATTTCCTATTTCAGGCTTTTGCCCTCTCCATCCCACGTTCTGGCCCTGGCAGCGACTTTTCCCCGGGAGACAGGTAGGTTCTGGTAGGAGTTGGGGTGCTCATGTGAGACATATGGTACTCTGGGGTCCCCGTGTCCACTCTGACATTCCTATCTCCTTTTCTCTTCCAGCTATGCCTCAGATGCAGCATCAGGCCTTAGTGATGTGGGAGAAGGGATGGCATGCATGAGGAGACCCCCAGGGAGAAATCTCCGGCGCAGACCGAGATCCCGGCTGCGGGTCACTAGTGTAAGAAAGAGGCACAGGAGATGGGAAATAACCTGCAAGACCAGAAGGGAAACTGTCAGGGTGGGGGTGGGGGAATGTGAGGGAGGTCAGCCAAAAGAGAAGAGAGCAGTATGTGACTGGTCCCCTGGAGGCAGCCAGTCTAGTTTCTAATACCAGGCCTGGGGGGACAGAATTTGCTTCTCTTCAGTTCCAATTTGGCCACTGTCATTGGTTGGAGTGAGCAGGGGGAGGGGACATATGACGATGATAGAGGGCTTGACATCCTCCCCTCTGTTGACTTTGACTCTGAAGGTCTCAGACCAGAATGACAGAGTGGTTGAGTGCCAGCTACAGACCCACAATAGCAAGATGGTGACCTTCCGATTTGATCTGGATGGGGACAGCCCAGAGGAGATTGCAGCTGCCATGGTGAGAGGGACAGAGATGAGGACACAGTCCTTTGGTCCAGGCCAGGAATCTCTCTTCTGATGTCCCCTGGTGCGGAACTCCCCCTTCCTCCCACCCAACAGCAGGGGTTTTTAAAGCACAATGACACTGAAGATAGCTCTGTCCTTGTTTGAGGAGATATTTTTATTTATTCAGTGAGCTTTGGATCCTCAGCTGGAGCAATCTGAGACTCATCTAGGGTATACACAAGTGCTGTGGTCAGGTGCACACTACACACATGATACTGTGCCTGTGAGTAAGGGGTGGTCTGGGGACGGCAGGGAGAAGAGGTAGAATTTATTTGAGGTCTTGACAGAACAGCAGTGAAGCCTGGAAAGGGTAGATCTAGAGGAAGTACAGCACAAGCAAAGGCATGGAACTAGAGAGTGACTTGGAATATGGGGCCTAGGGTGGGGGCTTCATGAGGAAACCATTGTCACTAGAACTAGGGGTTCCAAGAGAATTAAGGAAGCAAGGTTATAGAGAGTCTTAAGAGTTCGACAGAGTGTAACATGGTGAGAATATTTTAAGAAGACCATTCTGCCATGGGAAGTGGGAGAGGGTTGGGGGTAGGGAATCCAGTTGGTAGATTGGTACAAGAAGCTACAAGGGGTCCAAGGAGAAAATGGGTCTTGGAGAAAGAAAGAAGAAAGGGGGTTAATCTGAGGGTTGTTTCAGGAAAATAAGTTACTCTGTAATCCAGTCATTTATTTTTTTTATTTTTTTTAAAGGTGAATTTATTTTATTTAAAGATTTTATTTATTTATTCATAGACACAGAGAGAGAGGCAGAGACACAGACAGAGGGAGAAGCAGGCTCCATGCAGGGAGCCCGATATGGGACTCGATCCTGGGTCTCCAGGATCACACCCCAGGCTGCAAGTGGCACCAAACCGCTGCACCACCGGGGCTGCCCCAGTCATTTATTGATGTAATATGATACATCTAGTAGATGGTCAGTAAACACTTGCTGAGTTGAAATGATAGGGAGTTAAGGAGAGGGGATATCATGGGTGACTGGTAGTGTGGAGAAGCTAGTGGGAGAAAATCATTAAAGGAGAGAGGAAGTTGGAAAATGAAAGCACGTTTTCTTGGGGGTCATGAGGAGTCTGAATGACAGAGGGGCAGGCAAGATCCTCCTTAGGAGCAGGATACAATCAAGCAGGGCTGGATTTAGGATCCAGAAGTAGATCTAGGAGTTGTCAGCACAGCAAGGAGGGTGAAGAGAGATGAGCTTGCAAAGCCAGAGGTAGAGAGGATCTGAGAGTGGATACCCCCATTTTGGGGATGGGGAGGAATAGATCCTCAAAGGACACAGAGGTGGAGCCTGAGAGGTGGGAGCAGCCCCAGAAGATATTATGGAAAACTGAATGAGCAGAGAGCTTCAAGGAGGTGACATAGGGTGAAGCCTGAGGCAAGACCACACTGTCTTTTGTCAGAAGAAGGTCTTTGTGGGAGACTAGTTTCAGTGGCGTGGGCAGGGATGCCAGCCTCTGTGGTGAAGGAGAAAGGGGAATGAGAGAAGCATCAGGCTTCAGGAACCCTCTTTAAAGCTTCTTCTTCTCCATCATGTCATTCACCTTGTGTCCAGGACAAAGACAAAATATCACTTGGCTCTTGGGCTTATCATCTTTCCTCTAGCCACACCAGTTTCTGAATGGTCCTCTGAAGAGGCCAGGTGCCTCTCCACTTCTGCCTCCATCTGCTCAGGGGTCTCTTGCTTCTCTACTAGGTTTCAAGCCCACTCAGATCCCACACAGCCAAAGCGACCCCTCCCCCTGACCATTGCCCTGTTTTCTCTCCCCACAATTCCACCATCCACTCCTCTGCAGCAGAATTATCCTGAGACTTGAATCAGCCCTTGCTTTCTGCCCCTACACAATTAATGGCTACCTGTGGTTACAGAGTAGGTCCCAGTTCTGGAGCATGGCCTTTGAAATTCCCCGCACTTCCAGCTCTGCTCTGGTCTTCACCGCTTTGTGAATATGCCATGTCCTTTCATGCCTCAGAGCTATCACTCATGCTGTTCTCTCAGCTCTTCTCTCCAAAAGGACAACATGGAATGGAGGAAAGGGTAGGCTTTCACATAAGATCTGAGTTCAGAGTTCCACTGTTACTCACTAATTTGGTGAACTGGAGCAACTTTTTTAACCCCTGTGAACCTCCGTTGCTTATCAGCAAAATGCAGATCATCATACCCATTTTGCAAAGATGTTCTTTAAAAAAAAAAAAAAAAAGATTTATTTATTGAGAGAGAGAGAGAGGCAGAGACACAGGCAGAGGGAGAAGCAGACTCCATGCAGGGAGCCCACCTCGGGACTCCATCCCGGGTCTCCAGGATCACACCCTGGGCCACAGGTACATAATTTATGAGAAGTTGTAGATATAGGAGAGATGAAATTATATGAGGAGTACCCACACGTGATAGGTTGCCACGCGGCATGATCCGATGAGAGACAAAATGATTGCTCAGAGTCCCCTATCTTAGAACAAAGAGAGGCCCGAAGAGGATCCACTGTCAAGCACCGCCGAGAAGGGCAGGTGCCGAGGTGAAGCCCTGAGTCCAGGTTGGCTGTCAGTTTTATTTAGTAGAATGTAAAGTATGTGGAAACAAGGGAGGAAAAACAAGAAAGCAATCCTGTGAGGGGCGTCAGGGAACTGTATCTGTGACCATCTGTACAGGTCTAAGGAAGCATTAACCAGGGGGCTTAAGGGGACAGAAGAACCGACCTCAAGAGGCCTGGCTATCTTATCCACCATCATTGCTGTTTTCAGCATGTACTGTTTTCAGTACAGACACATGGCAGGAATAATTGGCTCTTGCCACATGCATAGAGCTGTTGCCATTTATGCATGTCCCTATTCTTTTTTTTTTTTTAAGATTTTATTTACTCATGAGAATATACTGAGAGGAGAGAGAGAGAGAGAGAGGCAGAGACACAGGCAGAGGGAGAAGCAGGCTCCATGCAGGGTGCCTGCATTTCCCTATTCTTATTGTTTCTTTGACCTGCTGAGGTCTTTTGCTCTCCCATGATAGGTCTTCAGTGAAGGGTTGCTTTCTTTCTTTCTTTTTTTAAAGATTTTATTTATTTATTCATGAGAGACACAGAGAGAGAGGCAGAGACACAGGCAGAGAGAGACGCAGGCTCCATGCAGGGAGCCCAGTGTGGGACTCAATCCCAGGACCCCAGGATCACGCCCTGAGCTGAAGGGAGGTGCTCAACCACTGAGCCACCTAGGTGTCCCTAGAAGGGTTGCTTTCTTACTCATCCTTCAAGGTTCAGCTCTGTGAAGCCATCCCAGCTTCCCTTATCCTCCTGGGTGACATGATCTGCTCTCTCTCTGGAATGGCATTTTAAAAAATTGTGGCAAAAAATACAGAACACAAAATTTACCGTAACCATTTTTAAATGCAGTTCAGCAGGGTTATGTGTATTCACATTGTTGTGAAACGGGTCTCCAGAACCTCTTCATTTTGCAAATCTGGTGAAACTGTACCATTAAGCGACTCTCCCTTTCTTCTAGCTGGTTTAGTATTTTATCTATACCTTGATCAGAATGCCTTTCTTACCATGCCTTTGCAATATATTATGTATATATGTGTCTCTTCAGCTAGATTTTGGGCTTCTTCAGGACCAGGATTTGTTTTATGCTTCTATGTATTCCTCACCTGGAACAGTGTACCTGGACCTAAAACAATGCCTGGCACATAGTATGTGCTCAAGTGTTTGTGAAATTGAATGATACATTTACTGTCTTTTGCCTTATTTGTACTGTGTGTGTGTGTGTGTGTGTGTGAGAGAGAGAGAGAGAGAGAGAGCACTTGGATAGTACACTTCATAAGAAGTGCAACTCCCTGCAAGAGCAGGAGTTGTGTCCAAAAGCATATGATGCAATAGTGGAAAGAGCTCAGGCTCTGGCTTTAGACAAATCTGGGTGCAAACCCTGTCATTTTTGGCAGACTGAACTCACTCTTTTTTGAGCAATTGGTTATCTTTTTTTTTTTTAAATTTTATTTATTTATTCATGAGACACACAGAGGGAGAGAGAGGCAGAGACACAGGCAGGGAGCCCGCTTCTTTCTCTGCCTGTGTCTCCACTTCTCTCTTTCTGTCTCTCATTAATAAATACATAAAATCTTAAAAACAAAACACACACACACAAAAAAAACGCTGAGCCACCAAGGGAGCCCTGCAATTGGTTATCTTAACTCTAAAATGGGAATGTTAGGGATCCCTGGGTGGCTCAACGGTTTGGCACCTGCCTTTGGCCCAGGGCGTGATCCTGGAGTCCTGGGATCGAGTCCCACGTCGGGCTCCTGGCATGGAGCCTGCTTCTCCCTCCTCCTGTGTCTCCCCCCGCCCCCCCCCCCCCCGTGTGTGTGTGTCTATCATGAAAAAATAAATAAATAAATAAATAAATAAATAAATATTTAAAAAAATAAAATGGGAATGTTAGTACAGATGCTGGAGAGTCATTGTTGGCATTAAATGAGATAAGACATGTAAAACACCTGAGCTATAATGCATACTAGGAATGTTAGCTCCTGTCTTCTAAATTTATTTCTCCTTACACCATATGGTTTCTGGCACACAGTAGATACTTATTGAATACTTGTTTTAGGTTGGTGGTTGGCAGAGCAGTGGTGTAAAGGGTTGGCTTTGAAAGATCAGTGCAGCAGGGAGGGATGAGTGGGGATAACTGAGCCTTCTCTGCCCTTCCTGCTGACCCCTTGCCAGGTATATAACGAGTTCATTCTGCCCTCGGAGCGAGCTGGCTTCCTGAGCCGTATTCGGGAGATTATCCAGCGAGTGGAGACCCTATTGAAGAGAGATACTGGCCCTGTGGAGGCTGCTGAGGACCCCCTGGGCCCCCAGGTCAGACCCCTCAGGTCACTTCCACCTCTCTGCTCCAGATGTCATGATTCACTGCCTTCACCACTCCCCTTGGCTCTAACTCCTTCATCTCTGGGACCCCTAAGACAATGGCTTTACCCCATTTAAGAATCTGATGAAAGCCATGGGCCCTTGTTCTAGAAAATTGTGTTCAACACATACTTTTCTTTTTAACTCATTATTTTGATAGAATTTCAGACTTACAGAAGGAAGTTGCAAGTTGTACTAAGAACTCCTAGATACCCTTTGCCCACATTTGCCAGTTGTTAGTGTTTGGTCATGTTAGTTTTGTTGCTGTCTTCCTCCCTCCCCTCTCTATCTGTATCATTTTTTTCTGAACCACTTGAGACTAAATTGTAGACATCATACCCCTTTACCTGTTATTATTTTAGCACATACACTTTTGTGTCCCCTGAAAGTCCTCTATGGATTCCTAGAGGTTCATGGATCCCACCTAAGACTCAGCTCTCAGGGATCCCTGGGTGGCGCAGCGGTTTAGCGCCTGCCTTTGGCCCAGGGCGCGATCCTGGAGACCCGGGATCGAATCCCACGTCGGGCTCCCGGTGCATGGAGCCTGCTTCTCCCTCTGCCTATGTCTCTGCCTCTCTCTCTCTCTCCCTGTGACTATCATAAATAAATGAAAAAAAAAAAAAAAAAGACTCAGCTCTCCCCCACTGTAACTGTGGGCCCCATTTTGTCCCTCAGGAGGAGCCAGTACCATTGCCTGCCCTTTCAAGCCCCCTTCCAGACCAATCCTGTGGTATGTACTGAGTTCTGTCCCTATTCACTGCAACCCTTGGGGTTGCTCCTGGGAAGGGAGTAGGGAATGACTACTGGGAGCTCAACACTCCTTCCTCAACAGCAGAGCTCCAGAGCAGCACTTCCCTGGAGCAGCGGAGCTGGGCAGCCTTCTCTACCTCCTCATCTTCTCCTGGAACCCCCTTGTCTCCTGGAAACCTGTTTTCCCCTGGAACCCCTGAAACCCCTGTTTCCCCAAGTCCCATCTTCCCCATCACTTCTTCCCCATACCCCAGCCCTTCCCCTTTCTCCCAAGTCTCTTCAAATCTCCCCCAACACTCCCCCAACTCTCTGCTTGGATTCTCTCCCAGTGCTGCCCAGTTCCCTGTCCCAACCTCTCATTGTCTGCAGAGCTCCATCCTCCCTTCACCTGCCTCCTCTCCCAGTTGTTCCCAGTCGGCTCTTTCTCCCCCTTCCTTCCTCTCCTGCCCTTCCACTTCTCCCCTCCCCTCCACCACTGCAGCCCCTCTCCTCTCTCTGGCTAGTGCCTTCTCGCTGGCTGTAATGACTGTGGCCCAGTCCCTGCTGTCTCCCTCACCTGGGCTCCTGTCCCAGTCCCCTGTGGCCCCTCCTGGTCCCCTACCTAGCCTGCCCCTGCCCGCTCCCCCTGTGGCTTCACCTCCAACAGCTGAGATGGAGAGTGAGGTGAGTAGGAAACCAAGAGGGATGGTGAGGGGTGCTCCATTCTGGATCATTCCCCTCCTCATGGACCCACACTTTGTAGGCCCCACCAAATCCTGCTCGGCCGCTCCTGGGTGAAGCCAGACTAGCACCCATCTCTGAAGGTGAGGCCTCTGATCACTGACCTTCCCCTTCCCATTATTCTCAGTCCACTTCATATCTTGCCTCTAATTTCTCTCCCTCCTTCCATGACTCCTTCCCTGTTGCTCTACAGAGGGAAAGCCACAGCTTGTGGGGCGTTTCCAAGTGACTTCATCCAAGGAACCGGCTGAGCCTCTTCCCCTGCAACCAGCACTCCCAACTCTCTCCAGTTCCCTGAAGCCTCCAACCCCTCAGCTGACCTCAGAGAGCTCAGACACAGAGGATAGTGCTGGAAGTGGGCCAGAGGCCAGGGAGGCTCTGGCTGAGAGTGACCGTGCAGCTGAAGGCCTAGGGGCTGGAGTTGAGGAGGAAGGGGACGATGGGAAGGAACCCCGAGTGGGGGGCAGCCCCCCACCCCACAGTCATCCCAGCCCGGTATGGATGAACTACTCCTACAGCAGCCTGTGTCTGAGCAGTGAGGAATCCGAGAGCAGTGGGGAGGATGAGGAATTCTGGGCTCAGCTGCAGAGCCTTCGGCAGAAGTGAGTCTGGGGAGGAAAGACAAAAGAGGTGGACTTGGGAGAGTAAAGTGTGTGGCTAGCACTCATGCTCCTGGTGCATCCTCAGGCACTTGTCAGAGGTGGAGGCACTACAGACACTACAGAAGAAGGAAATTGAGGACTTGTACAGCCGGCTTGGGAAGCAGCCCCCACCGGGGATAGTGGCCCCAGCTGCGATGCTGTCCAGCCGCCAGCGCCGCCTCTCTAAGGGCAGCTTCCCCACCTCCCGCCGCAACAGCCTGCAGCGCTCCGAGCCCCTGGGCCCGGGTAAGACTGCAGTGGCCCAGCTCCCATCTTTCCTGGGCCCCCTTCCCTACTGATCTGGCTTTCTTCCAGGCCCTGGGGGTCTGCCCCTTGGTTTGGGGGGGGACTAGCCCCCCTCTCCCCATGGCCCCATCCCTCATTCAGTGCTATCCCTCCCCATCCTGCACCCAGGCATCATGCGAAGGAACTCCCTGAGTGGCAGCAGCACCGGCTCCCAGGAGCAGCGGGCAAGCAAGGGGGTGACATTCGCCGGGGATGTTGGCAGGATGGTGAGGGCGGGCCCAAGGGAGGGCAAGCCCATGGAATGCTGACTGCAGCTTCACCCTCCTCCCATCCTGAAGGTTTCTTCAGTGCTTTTTCTTTTCCCTCCAGTGAATTCAGAACAGAAGCCATGCGTCTCCCCCACACCAGGGCCCACCATGGAGCTTGTACACTCAGAATCTGCTGACCAACACAACTGTGCAAGAAGACCCCAGTACTGAGGGAGTAAAAAGCTTTCAAAGGGGCATGGAGAGTCCTGCTTCCATAGGAAAGAGCCAAACATGTGGGAACTATTTACTATATATAGAAGGTATCAGTTCTGCAGCCAACCATCCTCATGCCTCCACCTCCCCAGGCAAGGGTCAACCACTAAGCAATCCCACTCAAGCCCTGATGCTTCTAGAGGGCATACTCCCAGCTGACCAAGTGTATGGGGTGTACTCACACTAGACTTAGCAACAGCCAATAAAAATGCTGGAAACTAGGATTCTGTGACTCTGAATTTGTTTTGCCTTAAGAACTGTGGGTAAAGCCTTATGGGGCATGGCAGGGGAAAATTTAGAAGGGACTCTCCTCACAACAGAAAGGAAGGCTAGAAGCTGCCCAGCCTTCTGACTTTCTGCCAGCAGTTCATGAGGAAACTACAAAGTCAGTGATCCACTTGACCAACCTAAGATCTCATCCAGACTCCACCTTCGGCCTACAAAAGCAGGCCCAAGTGGAAATTAAAAGAAGGAAGCCTGTTTGCCCCTCATCCACCCCTCTCAGAACGGGAAAAGGCAGGACAGTTAGAGTAAGGATGTTTTTAAACGTAGAGAACAGAAGAGTGTCCTTCCCTCCCTGAAGACATGGTTCAGTCTCACACAGCCCAGTGACCCACCATGATCTCTCCCTTAAATCAGACGGAAAGATCTCACGGAAAAAGTAATTCTAGTTAAAGATTTACAGCTCCCTGGGGCAATGCCACTGCTGCAGCTACTGCCCGTGGAGCTTTCCAGCATAGCCATGCCACCCCTCAGCCTCAACACACCCATTTGGCTCCAAGAGAGGTGACTCAGTTTATTATTCTCAACCTAACTCCATCTTTCCCACTTTAGGCTCCAACATTACACATAGCTGCCACCTCCATAACAGCTAAGCCCCAGGGAGGTAAAGAGGGTAAACCACAAAGTCTGAAAGCCTGAGAAAAGCCAAGGTTATACAGCTCTCAAAAAAGGAAACAAACTGCAAGATGGGCTCAGTGACTGGACACAATTTGTGTAAGGTGGGCAATACTTCCTTGACCTGGCCAAATGCAATAAATTCTTGGGCTCAATCATCGTTCAAGGTTGAGGCCATCAATGCTGTGTGCAGGCTTGGATTTCCACAGGGTCACCGGTATCATCCACCACGTGAAAGGGGCTCCAGCGGGTTGGAGACGTGCAGTGTCCACCTGGTTCAGGGTCCTGATGCCCTCGCGAGGGCTCGGGCTCGGGCAGCTTTGGCCTCATCCTCCAGTTCATCTAGGAAACGCTCCTGGGACACGGAGTAGAAGGTGTAGCCATCTGGGGAAGTGGGTTCAGGAAACCTTTCGGAGTATGCACAGTGCCTTTTCCTAGACTTTCTCCACCACCCATGTTACACACCCTCCCAAATCAGTGATTCGATCTTCTGCCCTCTGCTTTTTCTGAGCCCTGACCCCGATTCCGTTATTATTAATAACTCATATTAAAAGAGCATGTTAAAATGACAAAATAAGGTACATCAAACACTTGGCTCGGCCTCAGAAACGGCCAAGACTTTCACAGCTCGGGCTCCGTTTACCACCCCGACACTGCCCTACTACGCGCCTCTGCTCCCCTTCCCCTGCCTCCCTATGCCGTCTCCTGAGCCTACAGTCCGGATGGATACAAATAGCCAACACCACGGCCCCGATGCCCAGGCCGGTCAGGATGTTCCGGGTCCGCCTTTGCGGCAGCCTCTTCTGCCACTGGGCGAGCTCCACCTGCCGCATGAACTGCAGCTGCGCGGGAGTCAGCTTCTCCCGGGTCGGGTCGATGCGCTGAGCCACAGGGGCCTGTCCACTCTTAGTATTGAGAGGGTCACCTGCACCAGACGCTGCCATATTGCCGCTCCACCCTTCGCAGTCCCAGGGCGCAGGGCTTGCTGGGAATAGCTGTCCTGGGCCGTAGCAGGGGACGCTGGGAACTGTAGTCCGTGTTTCCTCCTCTCCCCCTCCTCCTCTCACGCGTTGGGCGGCGGGAGGCGGCAAGCGGCCAAGCTTTCTGATTGGCTGAGGGGTCCGCGGCCGTTGGGGCTGGCAAAGGCAGTGGAGGGCTCGAGGCCGTGGAGGGAACTAGGTTTTCCTCCGACTTCAGTTGAAGACGAGCACACAGAAGGGGACGAAGAATCCAGAGTGTGGCAGAAGACTCTGGAGTGAAGCTAAGGGGGTCGGTTTATGGATCCAGTGAGCCGTCCAGGTGCCCCCAAATGTTTCTGAAAATGGACGGACCTGTGAGGTCAAGACCGGCCTCCCTCAGTGACTTTCAGTTCGGAGCTGTCGCCACAGAGACCATCGAAGACGCTCTGCTCCACCTGGTGCAGCAGAATGAGCAAGCCATGCAGGAGGCTGCAGGCCGGATGGGCAGCTTCAGGGAGACCCGGATCGTGGGTGTGGACGCGGGGCTGGGGAACCGGTTTCGAGGGAGACTGAGGGCACCAGTCTTTGAGGCACCAACCTGGAGACTCAGCTCCCCTTATTCATTCAAATAAGTGTTGTTAGTGTAACTACTAGTTGCCAGGTACAAGGGATTTCGTGATAGACAAGATCCGCCAGCACCCTATCCTTGATTTCAACCCGTATAGAGTTTTCATCCACACCACTTGGGAGACCGGGATGGAACAAGTTTCAGTCCCTGCTCGAGAGGCTATTGGAACAAATCTGTAGACGACTAGGAGCAAGTACCGGTTAGAGAAGCGACATACCAGATAAATAACTTTTATGGGGACTGAAAGGAGTGGTAGGGTGAGATGAGGGTAGGAAGAATGAAGGGGGTCGTCGGGGTACGGTAGACCTCCAGGAAGGATGACCTTTTGGTTGGCGGAGGGGGAGGGAGGGGGAGGGGGAGTGTGTTTTTACCAAAGGGGGATAACCTGAGTCAAGCCGTGGAAGTAGAGAAGCTTGGGGTGAGTGTGGGTACAGTGTTTAAGTCCAGGTTGTCCAGAGCATGTGGAAGAATAGTTGAAATTAAGGCCAGAAATGTAGTTTGGAGACATTCCATGTGGAACGCCAAGGAGAGGAGTTTTATCCATAGCTTAGTAGGGAAGCAAGAAGGCATTGAAACTTTTCAAATATGGTAGTGATAGGACTTTTAGCCTTTTCCCTAGAAAAATTATGTCGGCTCTGATGTAAAGAATGGATTGGAAGAGAGAGAGAGAGAGAGAGAGAGGAGGGAGGTAGACCGGTGGAGTCTGTGTGGCAGAAGACTCTGGAGTGCAGACTCTATAGTTTAGGCAATAGGGCAGAGGGAATGACAAGGGAGGATGGATTAAAGATAATTCAGAGATAAAATCTGGGGCTCTATAATGGATGAAGTTAAGAGGTGAAGGCATGGATGATCACAGCCAAAGGGTTGAACCTAGGAGATTGACAGTATAGTGGTACCATTAGGAGATATACAAAAATTCATTAAGAAAATGAAACTTTAGGAGGAAATGTGACCTTTGTTTGGGAAAGATAACATGTTTGGTTTGGGATCTACTGAGTTTAAAGTGCCTGTAGAACATCTAAAGGAGGGTTTCTAGTGAGCTGTTTAAGAAAATAAGTCAGAAGAGAGGTCAGAACTAGAGATAAAGGTTTAGGAGTTATCTTCATAATGATACTGTTGAAAACGCGGAGAGGTGCCTGGTTGGCTCATTTGGTTAAAGATCTGCTTGGGGTCAGGTCATGATCCCAGGGTCCTGGGATGGAGCCCTGTATCTGGCTCCCTGCTCATAGGGGAGTCACTTTTTCCCTCTCCCTCTGCCCCTGTCCCCCTTGTGCTTTCTCTCTCTCTCTCTCTAATAAATTGATAAAATTGAAAGAAAAGAAAGAAAGAAAAGAAAACTGGCAGAGAATGATGAGTCTGAGAGGTAGAAAAAGAGAAACAGGTGAAGGACAGTTCCTTGGGAGACATTTTGTGTTCAGGTGATTAAAGCAGGAAGAAGAGTCATGAAGGGAACTAAAAATATGGTTGGGGAGGAAGGAACAGAACCAAGATACCTCTGAACCAAGGAACAGAACCAAGAGAGTTTCAAGAAGGATGATGGTCACCAGTTTCACATGCCTCAGTGATATGAACAATGGAATAAAGGTTGCAAAGGGTGATGCTATTTAACAATTTGGACATATTTGCTAGCCTTTGAGATCATTGCTTTAACAAGCTGGGAAAAGTAGAAGCCAAAGTGCAGAACATTAGGGAATTCATGAGGAAGAGGAAGCAGCAGGTTTAAGCCAGGCTTTCAAAAAAGTTAACAGTGATGGAAACTAGGGAGATAAAGAGCCCTAGCTTAAGACAACAGAAGGAAGAGGGTCTTTTCAGATAATAGATGTTATGTTTGTAAAGTGCAGGAGGGAGAGCCAGTAGGGAGGGAAAGCATAACCATCATCCATTGCACCTAACCCTAGCTCAGTTTTCTTGGCAAATTAAACTAGAAAATAGAAACAGTTGCCCAGATAATTCAGACCCAAAACAAAGCAAAGCAAAACAACTATATGCTCACACACAAAGCAAATAAATAAAGCCTAAACTCCAGCAAAAAAAAATGACTGATGACACAATCATGTATTCTAGGGTATTTTGCTTAATTGCTTATGCTATCTTCTGCATTGGATACTGCTAACAGGGCTTTAGTTTCTGTACAGTAAGGTTTTGTACATATGTGGAACATGTGTCAAATTGTTCAACTGTCTTGTGTTAGCATGACTTTTATGTGTCTGAGAACATCAAATTTCCTCTGAAGACACATGGTCATTTGACTATGTGTAATTCTTTGCCGATCAGTGCTAAAAGTCCCAAGTTCTACAGGAGCTTCCTTTGCTGAGAACTGACATTTACCCTTGTTTCCATCCTCTAATGATATTGCAAACTAAATAGAACTCTATCTGGTGCTGTTCTTTCAAAGAGAAACAGGCGACCTAAGATCTTGCCAGGGTAACTTGCCCTTCCTAACCTCCCCAGTGACTTTGCCCCCCAACCCCCATCACAAAGTGGGCCATGTTCCCTGATTTAGCTGATATTTCTTCCAAACAAGCCACTCCACAGTAACAAACTTGCTCTTAGGGAGAGGCTCAGTCACCACAGATTTACCCAACAAACTGGTGGTAGGGAGATGGTGTCCAGCTGTAAGGTGAATCGTGTTTGTAAAGCAATGGGGGTTCTCCAGAGGGTGGTTACTAAACAAACAGTGTTATAAAGAATATCGAAGCTCCAGGAGGGACTTTTCTGTTCCTGCCAACATTCCACTGATAACAGAATATAGGGGCTAGGGTTTTTATCCATCCAAAAATCTCCCTTGAAGCTGGAGGTTCCCAGCATGATGCAGAGGCCAATTAGGCCAGCTGGTATGTTTGTGTGTAGCTGGCCAAGCCTTTTATCAGCTAAGACGCACAGGAAGACTCAAGGGTCACTGAGTGGGCTTGGTAACCCTTGATTTTGGTGCTTGGTCAGCCTCCTTTTTGTGACTCTGATCTGCCTGTTGGCAGGAAAGGGAACTTGGCTCAGCTTGGGTTGTTCCAGTCTCTTTTCTCACCCCTTGACCCTCTTCCCTTGGCCCCATAATGGCTTTTACACGATGCCAGGAGTTCACAGAGTGGTTTTGGTTGCACCTTGTGAATTAGGCTCTTTTTTCTTGTTTTGGCAGAGTTTGTTTTTCTCCTGTCTGAACAATGGTGTCTGGAGAAATCTGTGAGCTACCAGGCTGTAGAAATCCTGGAAAGGTAAAGCCCTGAGCATAGGCCTTTGTGAGTGGTACCTCTTAGAACAGCTAATGTACCCAAGTCTTAACAAAGAAGAAAAAAAGTACAGTCGCCTTCACCGCAAGACCTGGTTTTGCACCCTCTATTAATTGCAAATGTACATTGCTCAGCCAGGGACTGAGATTGGAGAGAATATACAGCAGTTTGCAGCACAAACTCCCTTGAGTTTGAGTGAGTGTGGATTGCTTACCCTCCCCTTCCCTTCCTTACAGGTTTATGATTAAGCAGGCAGAGAATATGTACAGGCAAGCCACGATCCAGCTGAGAGAGAAAAAAGAGCCTCAGAATTGGAAAGCTCTGAAAGAGCAGCTTTTCAACAAGTTTATCTTGCGTCTTGTGTCATGTGTTCAACTGGCAAGCAAACTTTCCTTCCACTACAAAGTAAGGAGCTGGGGTCCCTCCCGGGCACTTGAGAGTTAGCAGAAACCAGCCCGTCCAAAGGGGATTGTGGGAAACCTCCTCCTAAACTAGGTGTTACTACTCCTGTGGAAATTCCAGAGTGCAATTATGCTTCCTAAGCACACCTCCTACACACACACACACACACACACACACACACACACACAGTCATAGAAATGCAATTTTTAAATAGCCTCAAGTTCTGTTCCCAAAGTGTAATTGCTGGACAGATGCCATCATTCACACAGGTCACCTTTCCTCCCCTTGGACTCAAGGACAGTTTATGTAAGGTGCCTGAATTGCCAACAGGCCTATCAGTATTAAGGACAAACTGTTACATTTATAGAGGATAACATGTTTCCATACCCCTACCCAATGCCTGTATAGCAAAATACCATTCCTGCAACAAATATTCACTGTCTTTTATGGCCAGAAGCTGCACCATAGGTACAGCATGGGTACAACAAGGAAAAATACTGCCTGCGCTCTCAAGGAATTTATTATCCAATGGGAGAAGACACACAGGCAAATAATGTGGGAGGGTACTCAGATTAGTGTAAATACAGCTGTGAGTGTACCTCCATGGCCTTGGAAAGTCAAGGAAATGTGTTTAGAGAAAATGGCTTCTTGATGGGAGTAGGGGTGGGTAGGAAGGAGATGGATGGATGCTAAAAGAGGGAGAGGAGTGAAGGAAAGCAGGGAGAGAGGAGGGGGAGGAAAGGGAGATCCAGACACAGGAAGCAGCACGTGTACAGACTTGGAGAGCTGGATGGGCTTGGGAGCTGCAAGTAATCCACTCTGACAAGTGTGGGGCATGGGGGGCAATTACCAAGAGAGAAGATGCGGTGAAGGCATGGGCTGGATTGTGAAAAGCCTTGTATGCTCTGCCAAGATGTGTGACCTTTTAGTCTGACACCCTTTTCCCCCTCTCACTGTTTTTTCTTTGCTCAGATTATCAGCAACATTACAGTCCTGAATTTCCTCCAGTCTCTGGGGTATGTACACACTAAAGAAGAACTGCTGGAGTCAGAACTTGATGTTTTGAAGTCCCTGAACTTCCAAATCAATCTGTCTACTCCCCTGGCATATGTGGAAATGCTTCTGGAGGTTTTAGGTACCTTATTAAGTGTGTCAGGGGGTGTGGGTTGGAATCTTCCATAGAAGGCAATAGGAACAGAAGCAGGTTTGGAAGCAGGAGACAGAACCCACCAATGAGAAACAGCAGGGAGCCAGGGACAACTGAGTTATGTGTTCCCTCTGGTACTTGGCTGGGAAGGGAACTCAGGTCTCAGCACCTGGCTTCTATTTCGACTCACTGGGCATTCTCTTATTGCAGAATCAAAGAGCTGATTTTCTAGAGAGGCATGAGATAAGAGGGGAACAAACAAATATACTCTAAGTATATATACACTGCAGATGGAGATTTCTCTACCTCTCCCTTTATCCTTTAAAGTTGACCTCCATGGGATCCCTGGGTGGCTCAGCGGTTTGGCGCCTGCCTTTGGCCCAGGGCACGATCCTGGAGACCCAGGATCGAGTCCCACGTCGGGCTCCCGGTGCATGGAGCCTGCTTCTCCCTCTGCCTGTGTCTCTGCCTCTCCCTCTCTCTCTCTCTCTCTCTCTGTGACTATCATAAATAAATAAAAATTAAAAAAAAAAGCTTTAAAAAAAATAAAAAAAAATAAAGTTGACCTCCAGCTAGAGGTTTCCTACAGAACACATTAGCTCAGGAGCTTTATGTCAGACGACAACAGTGATCATGATTTGAGGACTCATTTAGCGCTCTTTGCTGTGCCCATGCTCCATCTAGGATACAATGGCTGCTTGGTCCCAGCCACACGGCTGCACGCAACCTGCCTGACTCTGCTTGACCTTGTCTATCTCCTGCGTGAACCCATATATGAGAGCCTTCTGAGGGCTTCAATTGAAAACCCCATCCCCAGTCAGCTGCAAGGGTAAGGCAACCTCTTTCCAGTAAGCCTCTTCCAGAAACAGCAAGTCAGGAGCAGACCTCAAGAACATACCATGGGAATGGAATTTACCCAATAAAGCATCCAGTCCACAGATAACCTGTGCAGGTTACCCGGTTTTAATGAACTCCCAGTATGTTGCTTGGATGCAGATGACTGAGCCCAATCAGCAAAACCCTAAAGGATTTTGCTTTTAATTTTAAATGACTGCAGGTAATTAATATACTTTCTTTCATAGTTCTTCCTTTACTGCTGCTTAGATTTGAGATTACTGGACTGCCTTTTAGTCGCTTAGGAAAAGAAGCCAGTCACAGGGTTATAACTTGGACAAAAGTGTTTGATTACTGTAAAGTCAGATTGGTAAGAAGACTCACAGTTATATTTGTTAGGGAGGCAGATGGGACAACAAAGGCCCATAAACCAGTCAGGAGGCTCATGTTTTAATACCAGGTGGGCTGGGGGAGAGGGGCCAATTAGCCATTACTTGGCCATTTCCTTTTGTATCTAAAAAAGTCCAAGATGATCAACATAACCCATAGCTGAAGTCCCATGGCTCTGGGATTTGAAAGATTAAGTTCCATTCAAGCTCTAAAATTAATATGGTTTTAATCACTCAGGGAAAAGTTTGTTTCAGTGAAGGAAGACTTCATGCTGTTGGCAGTAGGAATCATCGCAGCGAGTGCTTTCATCCAAAACCATGAGTGCTGGAGCCAGGTGTGCACCACTGAGCAGGACCAGCATGGTCAGAATTCACTTAGTAGGAAGCATTCTCCCATCGGTTAAAGGAAAAGAGAAGGCAGTTTATAAAAGATAAGTCAAGACCCAGGGGATTAGGATGAATAAGCAGGATTTGGAGAAGGAAACACTAGGGTAGGTCTGAAAAGCACTCTCTGATGTTCCCCTTATGGAACTGGAAATGCAGAACCATGTTCAGCTTGTTCGCTTCCCTTTCTGATGATAATCCGTTATGTTCAGGTCCAATACGTATATCCTCCCCAACAGAAGACAATGTCAGGGCCCAGATGTCCTCTTCATATTTCACAGACCTTATCTCTAGCAGAATGCAATGTCTAGCAGAAAGAAACTCTTAAGGGTAACGCTAGGAGGGTAAAGGTGTCCTAGTGTAATTTGGCCATTGGCAAACACTGTGAAACAGAAAAATTTACATCTGGTTTGAGAGAACAGTCCAAGCAATGTGTCTGCTTGTGCACTGAAACATGTTGAGATTATATAGTAATAAGAAATCTATCTATTTCTGAAGGTTGTGGGGCATTTGCAGAGCATCACTGGCATTGCACTGGAAAGCATTGCTGAGTTCTCTTACGCAATCCTGACTCACAGCGTGGGAGCTAACACTCCGAGGCGACAGCAGCCTGTTCTTCCCCACCTGGAGGCCAGAGCTCTGAGGGCTGCTGCCTCCTCCAACACATGAGGCACACTCAACCCACGAAGTATAAACAGCCTTCTGTCATGGCGCTCATCCCTTTTGTTTACTCTCAGACTCAGGGTACAAATGTTCCAAGTATCTTTTGAACTGTTTTGTATTCCAACTTCACGCTCCTTTTTCTGCATCTGAGAAAGTTGACAAGCATGTCTTTTTTGCCGAATCAGACTAAAAATGTCAAGGAGCTGGGAGGAGGCATTTTAGTGAAGTTGGTTCATTTTTGTTTAACAAGACATTTATAGCTTTTCCTTAACTGTTCATTTCATTGAGAGAGAACACCAGACATGGAAATTAGTATTAACCAGAGGCTTGAAAACTGGGACTGTTCGGGTGACCTTGACTGACCATCAAGGAGGCAGCCTTTATTTCCCCTTAAAGTTAGTTTAACATCTCTGTTCTGTCATTGAGATGTACACAAATAGGGCTTCCTGTACAGCTGACGATTTCCACTAGTCTTTTGTAAAACTAACATTAATCCATCTCTAAACATGTTTCGACAGAATTTCCACATACCTGCACTTGAACTCAATACTCCCAGAATATAAAGCACTCTATCTTAGTCAACAAAAAACCCAACAGTGTACCTCTGGGCAGTTATCAGACTGCAGTAAATCTTTTATTACAAATAATTAAATCTTTCCATAATGTCTCAGACAATATCAAACACCATTTCATATTTCTAACAGAGAGCAGAGTAGGCATTCAGTACTAGAACTGAGTGAGGACAAGAGTGTTAAATTTCAAGCTTCTGATCACACCACCTGGTGACCAAAGCTTATGTGTCATTTTCTCACGTTGGCCGACTGTGTCTCACACATCTCGTCATCTCAGTGGAGACAAAAGTTTCTATTTCATATTGTAAGTGCAGGAAGTTGAGAGAGATAAAACCCAGCGAAAACATATCAATCTCAACTCAATTCAGTTAACAACAACAACAACAACAACAAAGCAAATTTAAATTAGTTGTTTTGAGGGGAGAGAGGGAAATGAAGGTATGGGATTAAGAGTCAAAACTATGACAAAAGCTGGTAGCTGTACATGGCATGTTGTAGCTCTGGAAACGGTCACATGATATCCTAAAATAAAGTGGCTTTTGTAGATTTTTTTCTTTTTTGGTATTGTAAACATGTGCTGTTTAATAGTACCCGAATTTAATTTAAAACATTTTTTTCTCTTTGCAAACAAAACAATTTAAAGCCTTTAAGGCAAATGTCTCCCTAAGAAAAAAAAGTCATTTGTTATAAAACTGTGAAGACACCCAAGCAAGACCCCACTTAAGATTCGTTAGCATGAACTTGAGAGCTTTTGTCCACTGTTCCTCAGAGTTAAACTGGGTTTTGATGGAATAGGAGCCGCCACTGCCTCCTGTGTCTTCAATCTTGCCTTTCTCCACATCCATCCTGCAGATGGACAGAGCAGAGCTCATTAGTAACTGAGATCAGAGTTAAGTCAGTTCAGGCAAATGGGCAGGGACTTGATCATGGGACCATTCACGTCATTTTATCTATTAAAGAACTCTTGGCGAGGGATGGTAGTGTATTTTGGATTTGCTTGAAAGCCAAACATCAAGAAGGTTGTCACAAGAGCCTCATTGTCATTGCAGAGTACAGGGACGGGACACACCCCCAAACAAATGAAAAGCCTGGAGCAGAGGGTAAATGAGGGTTAGAGTACTCCTGACTGTTTTCCTAGGCATCCCTGAACTCATGGGGAGAGGAGGGAGGCAGAAGAAAAGAAATGCTTTGTTTTGGGGTGATAGAAGTAGCTCAGCCTTACTCTCTTGAACTATGGTCTCTATCACTGAGCTCCTATGAGATTTGACCAAAGGAAGCATTCCTGTATATTTCCAAGGGCTTAAGCAGAAAAGCTTTCTGAAATTAGAAGGCCAGTTTGAGCTCTGTGGTAAGCAAATCTCCCAAAGCACCAGAGATAATAATTCTTTCTCTTCAAGGACCAGGTGGTCAGGTTTTGTCCTGCTTGGAGCGTTGACTCAGTCTTTGCCCATCGGTGTTATGTGATTTTGCACCGTTTTCTGCTTTCCCACCATTTATACTATGTCTTGCTTCCATTCTTATTGTCCTTTCAGTCCTGTCCATTTGGTCCCACCCCAGGTTCATTTGGCATCAGGGAATACTGACCTGTAGGGCAGACAAAAACGGGTTTCGCCTTTCTCAACCTCTTCTTTGAACTGCTGCACGCAGTCCAGGAAAGCCACCATGGCATGGTCAAACTTGTTGTCCCAGAAAAACCGCAACCCCCCAGAACAATATAACGGCAGCTCCTGCTCAAGAAGAGAAAAAACTGGCTCAGGGCGTGGCACCAAGACAGGCTACCAGACATTTCTCCCAAGCCTATCAACCTCTTAAGTCATGTTTCGTCTGTATTTATTCCACTGGAAACAGCAACCTTGGGCCAATACAATGTACCTAAGAACTGTTCACCACCACTGGAAATATATTACACACCTATCTCATGGTGATTCCTTTCGTACCCTAGCATATGCCTCCTCCTCTGATCTGCTCTTGGCCCTTTACAACAGACTGTTAAAAACCTACTTTGTGTCTCTAGGCCACAAAGAGCTAATCCTGAACTAGATAAGACACCGAACAAGACATGGGATAATGAGACACTTCTGGCTAAGAAAGAATCTAAGAAATGCTAATATCCAAGGTAAACTATCTGTCAGAAAGTACAAGGATTCTGCACTCCACTGAAAATGGGACTTCCCAGATACCTTAGATTTGTCTGTCAGAGATTCCAGATACGAATGGTTTCCGTAGGGAACAAGTCGATACCTAAAATGGAGATGCATATGGAGATGGATACAGGACTCCTCCTAAAGTGATTATTGGAATGTTATAACCCAGTGATTTTCAGGCTTCATCCTACACAAGGACTACTTTTATTATTCCTACCCACCTTTTCATTTTCCCGTAGGCTCCATGTTTAAAAGATATTGTTTACTGAACAAAGTACATTTATTATATAACTGTCTGGTGACCTTTCATTGGTAAATGTAGATCTTATTTAGGCTGAAAAAAAAAAAAAAAGCTGCAAACAGCTTGAGGAACCATCAAGGTTCTGGAGACGATGGGTTGGGGATCACAACTCTGGCCAGGCAGTTCAAGGACTGCCCAATGAGTGGAAAGAGCCCTGTCCTAAGGGGAAAATCAGAAGCAAAGGCTCCACACACAGAAAACTCTCAGCGTGTTGGGAGCAAGGACTCCTGTCATAGCAGAAAAGAATACTAGGCTGGAGATACAGAATATATCAGGGACATGCCACACCCCAAGAAAAGAGTGCATTTCTTACCTCTGAAATTTCAGACCCATCTTATTGGCCAGGGCATGGAGCAGCAACACTGTCTGACCCCAAGCAGCATTAATCTCATTCCATTCCACAGGAACACTGGGCAGGCGACCCAGTCGGAAGTTATTGATTGTGCCGAACTGTCCACTGTGCCTGGAGGAAGGCAGGAGGATAGGGGGAAGTATAGGGAGAATTGAATGTTCAGCAACTTCTCAGACTTCTGCTCGCACCTAAATCCTCACATACATGGTTCTCCTCATCTCCAGATTCATATACCTAAGCTCTACTTGGCACTTTATTTACTTACTTAAGCAAATCCTATGTCCAATGTGGGGCTTGAACTCACGACTCCAGGATCAAGAGTTACCTGCTCTACCGACCAAGCCAGCCAGGCACCCCTCTACTGGGCCCTTTTAAGTACATGTCCCAGTGTGAGTTGTCATCTTTCTTCCTGTGCTCAGATGCCAAAAGCAGAAATGGGGGCATCATCCTTGAATGCTTTCTCTCTGCTCTCTCCCCTCAAACACCACCAAGCTCTCTTGATTGGACTTCCTAAATCTCTTCAATCTGTCCACTGTTTTCCACACTCAATGCCACTGCTCTATCTTTTCCCACTTGGAGTCCTATGGACAAGTCTCCTTACCACTGGCACTGCCTTCCCTGTCCCATCACTTCTCACACCACAGGTGAAACTATCATTCACAAATACAAATGTAATTAGGTCACTTCCCTGCCTAAAACGCTTCAGTGGTTTCCACTGCCCCTTGGATGAAGCCCAAATCCCTTAATAAGGCCTACGAGCTCCCTGGGGAACTGGTGACTCTCCAGTTTCATATCCTGTCACTCTCCCCTTTACATTCAATCTCCCATCACAATAAGCTCCTTTCAGTTCTCTGGACTCACCACTCCCACGTTCCTCTGTTTCTTTGCACATGATGTTCCTCTGCTAGGAACAACCCCCTCCTCTGCAGACTTCTACTTCACACATCTCAGTTTAAACATCAACCCCCCACCCCAGGATAAACTTTCCATGTGGCCTTCCCAAATTGAGCCAAATGCCTTTGTGTGGCCCCAGAGGTCCCCCAGCCCTGAGGTTCACAATTATCACGGTGCATCACAATTAACCATCACATCTTCACCCCTTTTGCGAGATTATAAGCAACTAGAAGGTAGAGTGCATGCTGTATGCTGTTGCCCTTCTGGCACTTAGCACAGTGTCTACTATGTAGAGATGCTCAACAAATACTAGTTAAATGGACAAAACGTTGAATAAATACATCAATGATCCTAGGAGGGAAGAAAGCAGCACTTGGGCAGATGACAAAGTTTATATGGAACTGGAAGGCTCAGATCTTTTCTTTTCCTTGGGGGAGTGGATGTCACCAAGCTCTAGAATTCCAACCCCTGGAAGTGCCTATCCCATCATGGGGAATGCAAGCAACCTGGATGGGGAGACGATATACAGTCCTATTTAGTGGGAGGTGGGCTTCCTGGCTCAGTGGTCTGTAGCTGAAGTGCAGGTGTAGAGTGCTTCCCAGACCCTCCTCACCCTCTAGCCCATGTTACCAGATGTGAAAGGTCGCGTTAAAGACATTGGTTTTCTTCAGCTTGTCCAGCTGCATCTGGGCATAACGCATCTGGTTTTCCACACTCTTCAGCTCATCATCCAGCTCCAGCTGCTGTCGCTTGAATTCACTATATTCCCTCTGATACCTGTGAGCAGCAAGGTGGCCACTGAAGGATGTTTGGGGCTGTTTGAAGGTTTGGGGCTGAAATTTCTCTCACCACCCCTCATGACAATCTATTCTGGTAGTTATGGTTAGACCCACTTACAGCATCCTTTTTATTTGGCACAGATCCCATTCAAAGGAACATACAAGCCCTAGTTGTTTTGCCTGCAAGGGACAGAAATGTCTCAAATTCCGGCCGCCCATATGCAAAAGGTAGGGGAAAACAGGACTCTCCCAAACCAAGGCCAAGCGGCTCTTGTATTTCTGATCTTTTACAGAAGTGAGATGAGGGGGTTATAAGTGGCCTTTTCCATGAACTGACCATAACTGAACTTCTATAACTTCACTTCTAGATACTTAACTGTCTTTTTAGTTAGTAGACACCATTTCCAAGGGAATTTGCTCACTACTTCGAAAAAAATAACTTTTCTGCCACTTCCCCAAGAATGTGTGGACACTGGGTCTCCTCCACTAGCAGAGGGTTCTCTCAGGTCAAGATTACCAGTGAAATTTTTGGGCTGGGAAAGAATGAACGTAGGTCAATATTCTCATCTTTCCAGAGGAGGATGCCAGATTGGGTGGGTGACTTACCCAAATGAGCCCAGTTCCCTAAAGGGCAAAAATGCAACCAGAACCCTGGTTTCTCTATTTAACCAACCCACTTTTTTCTCTTAATTAGGCTGACCCCCATACATATCCCTCCCAACAGACCTCAAGAAACAGGGGACAGGGCCTGCAATCAGTATGTGGAATCTGGAGCAGACATGCTGCCAAATGACAGGTGACTGCAACTTACAAACCACTCAGACAAATTCAGTTAGAAGCCACTTCTCCTGAGCCTCAAGGCCAAGAAGACAGAGGAATAGGGTGATCACTCACTGAGCTTCCTCCTGATCCAGTCTCTCAGCCTCAGCCTGGACCTTCTCGAGATTTTCTGCCACTATCTTGCGGTTCTTCTCCACCTCTTCCAGCTCCTGGATCAGCCTCTCCTCCTCTAGTGCCAGCTCCCTGAGCTCCATCTGTAGCTGTTCACTGTCATCCTCATTCATCTGCTCCAAGATCTCTAAACAGCGTCTGCCAAGGACACGGGATATACTCACTGCAGGGAACCTTGTTACGCTGTTTACGCGAGCAGAGCACAGCTCCCAGGTAAGAGCCAAATAGTCTCAGAGCAGTGACAGCTCTAAGACTCTAAGCTCTCAGATCCGGATTTCCGGGCACCGGTTATAGGGGCGCTCACTTGTAGTTCTGACACTCATTTTCAGTGACGTTGAGCTGAGTGTCCAGTTGGTCTAAGAGAGTATCTGTGCATTCCTCACACAGTGGGTGATCCACATCGGTCTGGCCTGACATGATGTCAAAAAGGTCCCCAGTGACCTAGAAGGGTGGGGTGTAGGAGAGTCAGGTAGGGCTTGCTCCATGTGGCCTGTCTGGCCACCCACTCTAGCAGCTGGGGCCCACTGCTAGACACAGCAATGCTGCAGACTTGCCTTCAGTCTTCGGCTGAGGTTCTCCATGGTACCACCGTCAGATGCCTCCCCGATCAGAGTGAAGCTGTTGGCGCTTTCTGTAGACATCATCCTGCAGACAGCCCCCCGCCCATGGGCCACGTGAGGGAGCAGAGAGGCCTCCTCCACCTACTGCAGTGGCAGTGGCAGAGACTCTCAAGCACCGGCTGAGGGGGCCTCAAGGCGCATACCCACTCCTAGCCCGACTGGCCTCCCAAGGGTACCTCTCTCCCAAGGGAAGGCCATGCTGGTCTTCCACAGGGCCACTCAGCACGAAGGATGGCCTAGATGGACTAAGGAGGGAGAGGGGGCATCAAAAACTGACATGTGTGTGTGTGTCTACAGTAGAAAAGGAGGAGAATCAGGAAAGACCATTTTTAAATATTATATCCCTTGCCAGCCGCCTTCACATACATCAGCAACTAAGAGCCCAAACATCTAAGAACATCTGCTATTTTAAAGCTTTTCAAGAGCCCATCTCTTTTATTAGGCATTCACTCCTTCAGACTTTTCTCGATTCTTCATCACAAGAGCCACTGTCCCTTCCCACTGTGTGAATGGATACAGGGAAAACCAATAATGGAAAGTGATGGGCCAGGTATGTATAAGAGGATACATCTTTTCTGGAGGAGGCAAAAAGCTAGGTGATGATTCATCTCCATCACCTTTCTCCAGGTCTCAATTCTGGGTTCCGTTAAAATTCTACTGGCCTTTGGCAAGGATTAGGGGGCTGGGGAGTAGCAGGCACCTGGCCGGGGGGATGAATCTGCGGGAGACACCATCCTGGCGAGTTTCAAGAAATGGCTCCTGGGAAGGAAATAAGAGGACATTAGAATTCTGGCAGCTTAGGGATCCCTGGGTGGCTCAGCAGTTTGGTGCCTGCCTTCGGCCCAGGGCGTGATCCTGGAGGCCTGGGATCGAGTCCCACGTCAGGCTCCCTGCATGGAGCCTGCTTCTCCCTCTCTCTCTGTGTCTCTCATGAATAAATAAATAAAATCTTAAAAAAAAAAAAAAAAAAAGAATTCTGGCAGCTTAGAGGTGGAGTCCCAAACAGCCTCAGAGCTATCTGGCTTTACCGTTTATTGAAAACTGCAGGACTTGATAAACCACAGAGGCTTAATAGGTATTACCTAGCCAATCCCTAGATATGTACACTAAGAAAGGACCTCAAGTACAGACAAACACCAAGTCCTATGTGACTTTTTGTGGGAAACAGTATCTCCTATGTTTTACTCTACTGGAGTTAAATTTGTATTTTCTCAACACTTACCAGTTACCGGTAGAAGAGAAAATGCCCTGAATCACAGCACAAGGAAAAAGCCAGATCAAACTGCAATGAAGTTTGCCATGGCATACAACAAAGTAGATAATTTGTATGTTTTTGATATTTTGATATAATTTCATGAGATCAAATTCTTATGACCTCTACCTTTGGCAAAGAAAATTATCACTGACATTATCACAGTTTAAAAATGACAAACTGAGAGTGCCTTGGTGGCTCAGTCGGTTAAGCATCTGCCTTCAGCTCAGGTCATGATCTCAGGATCCTGGGATTGGGCCCCGAGGTGGGCTCCCTGCTCAGGCAGGGTGTCTGCTTCTCCCTCTGCCTCCCCTTTGCCCCCTGCTTGTGTGCACATACTCCCTCTCTCTAATATATCAAATCCTTAAAATAAATAAGTAAAAATAAATAAAAATGACACGTCCTCTAACACTTACAATCCTTTCTGGCTAGGTTAATCACACTGTAATCCAAATCAAGATGCTTTTGAAAACAGAGAGGAGTGGATATTAATAATTAGCTAGGGACAACAGATGTAAACCAGGCATGCCTTGAGATGACCTAGACACATAGATCATCTCATCTCCCACCTATAACAGCTTGTAATTCTGCTTCAAATAAAAAGCTTCTCCCCACATTTTAAAATTATGCTTCATTCAGTAATCCTGTGACCTCAGGTGCACTTCAGTATCTCCCCAATGACCCACAGTGGCCTGATCATGAAGAATATCTCTGGGTCCGGAGATCCCCCAAATCTGGGGGATCCTTAAGCACCAAGTACCCTGTAGAAACCCAGTTTGCATTCCAGTATTTCATACCTCTCCTGAGTTAGCCTCTTCCTCTTGGGTCTCTCCTGGTTTCACCTGGGCTGTGGCAAGTAATGGAGCTAAGGACAAGGAAAATATTAGAGTTAGAAAAAAGTCTTTAAAAAGCTGGAGTGTGTATGAAAGTATGGGAAAATAAAACAAAACAAAACTCATCACCACTCCCACTTCATCTTTTTTAAAGTACCATTTGCACACAGATAAATCTTGTGTCTTCTTCCTCTTACCCCCATTAAATCAGATTAAAGAATTGCTAATTTTTTCCCATTATAATATCATGATTGTGTTTTTATTTTTTTTAATCTTTTTTTTTTAAAGATTTTATTTATTTATTCATAGAGACAGAGAGGCAGAGGGAGAAGCAGGCATCATACAGAGAGCCTGACGTGGGACTTGATCCAGGGTCTCCAGGATCACGCCCTGGGCCGCAGGCGGCACTAAACCACTGCGCCACGGGGGCTGCCCATGATTGTGTTTTTAAAAAGATACCTTATCTTTCAAAAATGCTTACTGAAGCATTTACAGTATTTTTATGTTTGAGATTTGCTCCCAAATAATTTGGGGTAGGAAGGCAATAGATGGGGCTGTAGATGAAACATGATTTAAATATGCATTGATAATTGTTGAGGCTAGCTCATGGGTACATGAAGGTTCATTATACTCTGAAGTTTTCTGTAATAAAAGGTAACACCCTTTTTCCTCCAAAATAATTAGGAAGGAACATGAGGGAACTTTCTGGGAAGATGACACCTTTTCTATATCCCAATGATCTGAGTTACATGAGTGTATCCATTTTGTCAAAAATGCACAGCTAAGATTTGTACATTTAAAGGCATGACAATTTACTTAAAAAAAAAAAAAAGAATAAAAAACAAAATAATTGGGGATCCCTGGGTGGCTCAGCAGTTTAGCGCCTGCCTTCAGCCCAGGGCGTGATCCTGGAGACCCGGGATCGAGTCCCACGTCCAGCTCCCTGCATGGGGCCTGCTTCTCCCTCTGCCTGTGTCTCTGCCTCTCTCTCTCTGTATCCCTCATGAATAAATAGATAAAATCTTAAAAAAAAAAACACAAAATAATTGAGTGGGGAGGGGAGGTATGTGAAGATATAGAAAACAAAAATAGCACAACGTAGCTAATGTTGAAGCTGGGTGATGGATACAAGGGAGTTCATTATGCTATTCCCTTGACCATATGATTGAAATTTTCTGTAATAAAAGATTAAAAATGTATTAAAAGTTTAGTCCCACTCAAAAAAGAGAAATTGGTAGCAACAATAATAGCTAGTTAACACTTGAGTACTATTTGCCCAGCATATTCCTAAGTACTTATGTTCTTTAAAATATTTGATTCTTACAAGTACCCTGAGGTCATTTTACATTTTACAGATAAAGAAACCAAGGAACCAGGGCTTCGAAGGTAAAAAGTCATTCAGCTAGTAAATGATATTTATGATTTAAATCAAGGCAAGCTGACTCTGGACTAATGAGCTTATTTAAACTATCTATTCAGCCTTTTCTTTCTTTTCTAACTTCATCTCACCTCTTGGGACTTTAAGACTCTATTCCTCCATTTACCTGCTGTTGGCCCCCGGATAAGCTTGAACTTCTCTGAGCTTCAATTCCTCATCTGTAAAATGATGACCTCCACTGGGGTTGTTGTAGGGATAAATGATGTAACGCATGTAGTGCACTTGCTATATGGTAAGCTCTCAAAAAATGCTGTTTATAATTATACATACATATTCCTTTACTTTGAAACAGCAGGAGCAGAAAAACTAAGGTTATTTCCTTAAACCAGGAAGCTCTCAGAAGCACAGTGTCAGAACTGCTTCATGTTGGAAATGAAAAAACAGGGAGCCCGAAAGATGAAATGACTTTCCTGGGTTCACAGCACGTCTATGGCAGATGACAATGACAGGCACCTTAAGAACTACATCTCCAAAGCTGCCCACTTTCCACAATTTTGACCACCCTCTTTCCAAAGGTCTCCCTGACCTGTGAGCTCCTGGATGGTGACACGATCCAGGATCTTGAAGCTCGTGTCCAGTTTCAGGGGCTGGCTGCAACGCTGGCACACGAAGCTCACCTGCATGGTGCTGCTGGAAGCTTTAGACCCCTCCATCCCTGCGGTGGTAGAGAGGAGGCCATGTTAGGGAGAATCAGCGCCCTTGAACCTTAGGTCCGGGGCTACCAGCAGCCTTGCTGGTGTAGTGACGGGGGGAAATCCTCGCCCGCGCCGTTCCCTGTAGGAGCGGTCGGATATCAGGCGCACCCGCTTCCGGGGCAGCCCTGGCAAAGGCAGTTTATCAGCCCAGAGTCAGGGGAGCGGCTTCGACAGGGGCCGTCAGGGTTCCCAGGCTCCCTTCCGAAGCCCCAGCTCAGCCCCCGAAGCTCGTCACCTTGGGGCCCGGAGCCCGCCACCCTGCTCCAGTCTACCGTGGGGGCGCCGTGGCGTCGGGTCTGCGGAGGAGCGAGGCCTCCAGGGCTGCCATCGCCCAGGCTTCCGCTACTTCCCGGTCGGCCAGCGGAGGACTTCCGCACGGACCGGACGTGACGTCAGGACCGCCTTGCTGAAGCTCCTAAGGTCGGTCCTAGGCTACTTGCTTAGGGACCCCGCCGCGCCCCCTAGAGGCTGAGCTGGGAAGCGCGGCAGGCGTCGGTGGGTGGGCAATAAATAGTAGCCAGGGGAGATGCCTGGGACGGAGTTGGGAAAGAATGAGGAGCCTCACCCAGTAGGTAATTCTGTGACTTTTCTTTAGATTCTCACTTCTGAATGGAACCCCTGAATTTTTTAAATTCTTCCTACAGTATCAGTTTTAAAAGTTTCTCCTTGGTGGGTACCTGGGAGGCTAAGTGTCAGCCTCTGGCTCAGGTCAAGATCCCAAGTCCTGGGATTGAACCCACCTCAGCTGGGAGCCTGCTTCTCCCTCTCCCTCTGCTGCTCCGTCTGCTTGTGCTCTCTGTCAAATAAATAAATAAAATCTTAAAAAATAAAATAAAAGCTTCTCCTTGGGAGAGCTGGGCTTTCTTTCAAATGCCCCTGAAAGAGTGATAGACACACTTGAAGGGGAAGATGAGGAGGTAAATTTTAGATTTTAAAATTTCAGTCATTAATTAGGGAAAATCAAGCACTTCAGATATCAGATATTTGGTTATTAAAATTATAAAACTAAAACATTTTTGTCTTGGTGCTGGGATAGACCACAATCAATGGAACATAATATAGTTCAAAAATAGACCAAGTTTACAGGGGATTTAGTATGTGGTAAAAGTTAGTATTTCAAATCAGTGGGGAAATGAGACTTAGTGATGAGTGGAGCCAAAGAGCCATGTAGATAGCAGAGAGCTAAATCTCTACCTCTTTGTTTATGCCAAAAGAAGCTCCAAGTCACAAATTTAAACATAAAAAAACACAACGATTAAATGTACTAGTTGAAAGCATTAATGGATTATTTTTTATAATTTTGGAGTGGAGAAAGTTTCTCTAAGCCTGACATGAAAATCAAAAACCAGAAAGGAAAACACAGGATTTTACTCCTTAGAAATTAAAACTTTCTGGGACAACTGGGTGGCTCAGCTGTTGAGCATCTGCCTTTGGCTCAGGGAGTGATCCTGGAGTCCCCTCTGCCTGTGTCTCTGCCTCTGTGTGTGTGTGTGTGTGTGTGTGTGTGTGTCATGAATAAGTAAAATCTTTAAAAGAAAAAAAGAAATTAAAACTTTCTGAACCATCAATGACGCTGTAAAAAACTTTACAAAAAATGTAGAAAATAGTTGCAGCTCATAAGATAGAAGGTAAATTTCCTCAAAATACAGAGGTCTATTCAATCAATAGAAACACCAAAAGACCAATAATGAAATGGGCAAAAAATATGAAAAAGTGAGCTTGCAGAACAACAAATGATTGATAAAGCAATAGATGCTTCATTTCATTTGTAATTACATCAATGGAAGTTAAATTTAAGTGGGGCAGCATTGCTGCTTTATGAGATTGGTAAAGGCTGAACCAGTTGATAACATCCAATGCTGATGAGCATTTGTGAAACTCTAGAATGCCATTGGCTGAGAGTGTAAGATTTTTTTTTTTTAAGATTTTATTTATTTACTCATGAGAGACAGAGAGTGAGAGAGGCAGAGAGAGAAGCAGGCTCCATGCAGGGAGCCCGATGTGGGACTTGATCCTGAGACTCCAGGATCATGCCCTGGGCCAAAGGCAGGCACTCAACCATTGAGCTACCCAGGCATCCTCAGGAGTGTAAATTAGTATAATGTTTTCAGTGGTCAATTTGGAAACATCTATCAAATTTTTAAGTGTTCATATTCTTTGATTTATAAAATCTCTTTCTAGGAATTTCCTAATAGATATACAAGTGCATAAATACATACATACAAGAATATTCACTGCTAAATGTCCTTCACTCATAGAGGATTGTTTAAATAAATGATGGTGTTGTTCATTCAGCAGAGTACTATGCAGCCATTAAAAAGAGTAAAGTAAACTTGCTTTATTTTTTGGTTCGCTTGGCTGCTTTGTGAATAGTCTGAAGAAGGGCAAAGTTGGAAGCAGGGAGACCAGGGAAGAGGTTTTTCTGTGAATTGAGACAAAAGGTGTCAACTGAAATAAAAATTATAGGCAGTATACATGGTATGATTTTATTTGTTCAAAAAAGTAACATGACATATAACATGACGTGTTATGTGGACAATTGGACAGAGACTTTTTCTTCTACTTAAGGCAAGTTTGTACTGCTGGATTTTTTTTTTACAATAAGCCTACGATTCATTTACAACAAAATTAAACCTTTACAGGAAGATAATATAACAAACACAGGAAGTTAGGGGAATAGTGTTATAAAGTTACCCATAATCTCACCACACTATAATTTTTATGTTTCCCATTAAGATGTGTTTTTCCTGTGTACTTTAACACAGTTGTATTTGTATTTATAATCTGTATGAAATTTTTGTATCCTCATTTTCAAATTTAATATTACATATTTTTAAATTGGCTACACAAGTTTTGTAATTGTCATTCTCATGACTGCATTACATTACATCAAATGAATGACCTTAATGTATTTCTTTTTTGCTGAAAATTTCCATTGTTTCCAGTTTTGGTGATTACAGTAATGCTGCAATGAAGGGCTGACTGCTTTCTTGTGTTAGTCTCACAGTTGGGATTACTGAATTAAAAGAGCATGGCTATTTCATGTCTACTAACTAACATTAGCAATTACTTTAGAAAGTGGTTGTATGTAATTGTATTCTGTCTTCCTTCAGTAGTGTATGAGAGAGCCTGTTCGAGATGCCTTGGCCAGTATTGGTATCATATACCTGAGAAATAACGGCCAAATTAAAAAAAAAATGGCACTTCCCTGTTATTTTCATTGGCATTGTTGGTTACTTGTATATATTAGTTTGCTGTAGTTTTTCTTTTGTGACTTCTCTCTTTGCATCCTTTGCTCATTTTTCTGCTAGATTCTTAATATTTTTCTTAACATTTTTCATCAATTTATGTGAATTCTATTTAATTAAGGTGTTTTCCAGATTTGCATGAGCTTTACATTTTTATAAACTCAAATCTGCTTTTTTCTTGGTGACTTATATTCCTTAGAAAGTTGTTTCTACAGAATAAATAAATTAATATTAAAATTTTATTTTTTTAAAGATTTTATTTATTTATTCATGAGAGACCCAGAATGAGAGAGAGACAGGCAGAGACACAGGGAGAGGGAAAAGGAGGCTCCATGCAAGGAGCCTGATGTGGGACCCAATCCTGGAACTCCAGGATCACACCCTGAGTGGAAGGCAGGTGCTAAACTGCTGAGCCAGCCAGGCATCCCCTAAATTAAAATTTTAAAATGATTTTATTTGAGAGAGAGAGAAAGAGAAAGCACAAGTGAGAAGAGGAGCAGAAGGAGAGGGGCAAGCAGACTTCCTGTTGAGCATGGAGCCTGACATGGGGCTTGATCACACAACCCTAAGATCATGACTTGAGCTGAAATCAAGAGTTGGACACTTACTGACTGAACCGCCCAGGCGCCCGTAAATTAAATTTAAAAAACGGTTGTTCTCACTTCCAGAAACAACTTTCCTATTATTTTAAATAGTACGATTTTCCTACAGTTGGTATTAGATGTAGTATGTGGAACCAGATTGGTCTTCTCCTGGTATTGCTAACTAATTAGAGATTAGACACTTCTTCCTCTTGGATCTTTCAGCATGAACCTCCCCCGCCACACACTCTGGAGGAGGTAAGCAGAATCATCCCCAAAGAATTCTCACCTTGGCCTGGTGTGGCTGGTTCATAGTCCTACATTTCTTCCTGCTTGGCTGCCACTAACACCATCTCAGAAAGGCATAAAGATGTAATGAACTTCTAAAGAGTAGAGCATATAGAGATTACAGCTGAGGGTTTAGAGGTGTAGACTGCCTGGGTTCAGAAACCTGTCTTTGTCGTTTGCCAGTTCTGACCTCGTACAAGTTATTTAGCGACCGTGTGCCTTGTTTCCTTATTTATAAAATGAGAATAATAGTATATGTCACACAGAGTAGTGTGATGATTAAATGAGCTAATAATATGAAACACAAAGAACAATGCCTGGCACATGGAAAACTGTATGCCCTGCTACTTGGAGGGTAAATGACAGGTAGCATGCATAGTGCTTGAGGAACTATGAGGATGGACAAAGTACCTAACTCATTGATTCAGGAAAGATTTATTGAGGACCTACTATGTGCTAGTCACTTTTCTATGTTGAGGATACACTGGCCAACTCTTCATATAGTTTATATTCTAGAGGAGAGAATTTGACAATAAATTTGTAAACAGATTAGATGATCAGATAATGGTAGGCATGAAGGATTGAATCGTGTCCCCTCAAAATATGTTGAAGTTTGAACCTCAGTATCTGCAAATGTGGCTTATTTGGAAATAGGGCCTTTGCTGATGATCAAGTCAATGAGATTGTTAGGATGGGCCCTAATCCAATTTGACTGATATCCTTTTATTTATTTATTTTTAAAAGGTTTTATTTATTTATTCATGAGAGACAGGCAGAAGCAAGCTCCATGCAGGGAGCCCGATGTGGGACTCAATCCTGGGACCCCCGAATCACACCCTGGGCTGAAGGCAGGCGCCAAACCACTGAGCCACCCAGGGATCCCTGGCTGATATTCTTTTAAAGAGGGGATGGATACAAAGATGCATGTGAACAGAGGGAAGATGAGTGAAGAGACACAGGGAGATGACTGGTTACAAGCCAAGGAACACCTGAGGCTACCAGGAGTGGGGAGACAGGCCTAGAATAGATTCTTCCCTAGCACCTTTCTTTGCTTTTATTTATTTTAAGGATTTTATTTATTTGAGAGAGAGACAGTGAGAGAAAGCACGAGCGAGCAGAAGGGCAAAGGGAGAAGCAGTTTCCCCGCGGAGCAGAGAGACTGTTACGAGGCTTGATCCCAGAATCCTGAGATCATGCCTGAGCCCCAAGCAGACACTTAACTGTCTGAGCCACCCAGGTGCCCTTCTTTAGCACCTTTAGAGGGAGCATAGGCCTGCTGACGCTTTGATGTCAGACTTCTAGTCCCTAGAACTGCAAGATAATTCTTTTCCCTTGTTCTAAGCCACCCAGTTTGTGGCACTTTGTTAAAGCAGCAAACCAATATAATAGGTGTGATGAGGAAAATACATACATAAGAATAAGTAGGAGCAAGGGTGGGTGGAGTTACTTCAACTGGGAGATTCAGGAGGCCCTCTGTCAGCTGGCAAACCATTGAGGGTGATAAGCACAGAATAGATATGATTGGGCTTACTATTTATTTATTTATAAAAGTTCTAATTTATTTATTTATTTTTAAAATATTTTATTTATTTATTCATGAGAGACAGAGAAAGAGGCAGAGACACAGGCAGAGGGAGAAGCAGGCTCCAATGCAGGGAGCCTGATGTGGGACTCGATCTTGGGACTCCAGGATCGCGACCTGAGCTGAAGGCGGCACTAAACCGCTGAGCCACCCAGGCTGCCCTAAAAGTTCTAATTTAAATTCCAGTTGATTCACACAGTGTAGTATTAGTTTAGGTGTACAATATAGTAATTCACCACTTCCACACATCACCTGATGTTCATCACAACAAATGCACTCCTTAATCTCCTTATGCCCGCCCCTTCCCTCTGGTAACCATTAGTTTGTTCTCTACAGTTAAGAGTCTGTTTCTTGGTTCACCTCCCTCTTTTTTTTCTTTGCTTGTTTGTTTTGTTTCTTAAATTCCACCTAAGAGTGAAATAATAGTTATCTAGTCATGTTCATGGGATGAGACAAGTCTAGGGTCCTACTCCCCTGCTGTCTTCCTCCTGTCTTGTCAATTTGTCTTACTTAAAAAAAAAAAAAAAACTATTTACTGAAGTATAAAATACATATAGAAAAGGACAAAAATCCTATGGGGCTCCTGGGTGGCTCAGTTGATTAGGCATCTGCTTTCAGCTCATATCATGATCCCAGGGTCCTACTCAGTGGGGAGCCTGCTTCTCCCTCTGCCTGCTGCTCCCCTGCTTATGCTGTCTCTCTCAAATAAATAAATAAAATATTAAAGGAAAAGGACAAAAATCTTACATGTACAACTCAATGAATTTTCACAAATGAACACACCTATGTAACCAGCACTCAACTCCCCTTCCCCATGTTCCTTTCCAACTGCTACTCACCCCAGGAGGAAACAATATCCTCTCAACTCTAACACCATTGATTAGTTTTGACTTTTTCAAACTTCATGTAAATGGAATCATACAGTATGTACTCTGGTTTCTTTTACTCAATATTATGTTTGTAGATGTGTCTGTCTTGCGTGTAATTTTAGTTCATCCAATCTAAATACTGTGCAGTATTCTATTGTGTGACTATATTAAAATTTAGTTATCTGTCCTACTGCTTTTTATTTTTTTTAATTTTTATTTATTTATGATAGTCACACAGAGAGACAGAGACATAGGCAGAGGGAGAAGCAGGCTCCATGCACCAGGAGCCCAACGTGGGATTCGATCCCGGGTCTCCAGGATCGCGCCTTGGGCCAAAGGCAGACGCTAAACCGCTGCGCCACCCAGGGATCCCCTGTCCTACTGCTTTTTAAAAAAGATTTTGTTTATTTGATAGAGAGCACAAGCAGGGGTAGCAGCAGGCTCCCCACTGAGCAGGGAGCCTGATGCAGGACTTGGTCTCAGAACCCTGGGATCATGACCTGAGCCTAAAGTAGATGCTTAACGGACTGAGCCACCTAGGCACCCTGTCCAACTATTGAGAGACATTTAGGCAGATTCCGGTTGGTGCTACTGTGAATTGCTTTGCTATGAACATTCTCGTTCATGTCTTTTGGTGAATATATTTATGCATTTCTGTTAGGTATATTCCTAGAGTTGGGATTTCAGGATCACATATATATATATATTCATGTGCATATACGTAAACATACATGCACATATGTAAATCTATGTATGTATATATGGTTATAGAATATATTTAAATATTTTAAAATGTATAAACTTACTCAGCTTTAGTAGATATTACCGTACCGTGAATGACATATTATTTTTTAAAATATTTTATTTATTCATGAGAGACAGAGAGAGAGAGAGAGAGACACGCAGAGATACAGGCAGAGGAAGAAGCAGGCTCCATGCAGGGAGCCCAATGTGGGACTCTATCCCAGGTCTCCAGGATCACGCCCTGGGCTGAAGGTGGCGCTAAACCACTGAACCTCCCGGGCTGCCCGTGAATGACATATTAAATGATAATTTGAGTGCTGAGTAGAGAATAAAATATGGAAATGGAGGGTAGCAGCAAGAAAATGGAGAGACCAGATAGGAGTCTATTGCAATAGTCTTAGTAAAGGGTGACAGTGGCTTCAACTAGGATAACAAGTGAGGAGAGGGAGAAAAGCATACTCATATAGGATGCATTCTACAGGTAAAGCTGACAGGGCCTGCTGATGGATTGGATGTGGGGAGTGAAGGAAAGAGAGGAATCAAGGTTGACAGTTTAATGTTTGGTTTGAACAACTAAATGAATAGTTATTGTCTGTTACTGAGATGGAGTAGAGCAGGAAAATAACAGGTGTATGGAAGAATCAAGAATCCTCGTTTGGCATCAAGTTTGAGATGCCTATTTACTATCCAAGCAAGAGTGTCAAACAGACAATAGGAGCTCAGTAAAGATGTCAGGACTGGAGATATAAATTTAGAGCCATCAGCATACAGATAGTATTTATAGCATGAACATGGGCAATACCTCTTAGGGAGAAAGTGTAAGTAGAGAATAATAAAGGATGTAGGACTAAGCCCTGGAGCATGCCACCATTAGGAAGTGAGCAGTGGAGGAAAAGCCAGCAAAGGAAACAAACAGGTCACCAGTAAGGCTGGAGGAATGTTGGAAGAACAGGTTGTCATATATGTTTCCTTGAATGAAAGAGGAAAAGCAGAAAATACTTGCAGGTTAGCAAATTTGGTGGTGAGAAGAAGTTCTCATTTGTTTCTGTTTTCTCAATGAATAATGAGCCAAAATCATAAATTGGTTATGGTGGGGGAAGGATAGTAGAGGATTAGGGAAATGAGAAAGTATGACAGTCATTTGGAGTCTAAGAGTAAACTTGTCAGGAACACGTAGTAGGCTCTTAGTATTGTGCACCCATTTGAGATTTGTGGACATGAGTTTAAAGTGAGAGCAGTCAGGATGCCTGAGTGGCTCAGTTAAGCATCTGCCTTCTGCGCAGGTCCTGGGATGGAGTCCCACATCAGGCTCTTTGCTTAGCGGGAAGCCTTCTTCTCCCTCTCCCTTTGTCTGCCACTCTGCCTGCTTGTGTTCTCTCTCGCTTGCTCTCCGACAAATAAATAAATCTTAAAAAAATTTTTTTAAAAATAAAGTCCAGTCATCAATGATTATGTTTGATTCACAAGCACCAAAAATGAATAGAATTTGTTAAATATAGTAGCCCTCAGCAAATGTTCACTGAATAAATACATGAATGGAGTATTATATAAAACGTTTGGATAGGGGAGGGGGAAGAGAGATAAAGAACGAATGTGTATCCGTCTTCTTATACCCTACCTGAAGACACAACACAATTATTTGATAACAAAGTCATATTTCAAAAACACCAACATGTTTTCAGCTTAAAGTTATTCTGAAAGAAATGCAGCGTAATTGCATACTTAAAATAGGATGAATTTGGGAAAGCATTCCCGAAGTTAAGTTCCAGATCAGAGTTCAAAAGTCACTAGGTTCAAGTGTTAACAGAAAGCAAGTAAAAGAGGGACGCCTGGGTGGCTCAGTAGTTGAATGGCTGTCTTTGGCTCAGGGCGTGATCCCAGGGTCCAGGATTGAGCCCCACATTAGGCTCCCTATGAGGAGCCTGCTTCTCCCTCCACCTATGTCTCTGCCTCTCTTTGTCTCTCATGAATAAATAAATAAAATCTTAAAAAAAAAAAGCAAGTAAAGGAGAGAAAGCCAGTATACATTAGTAAGCAAAGGAAAGTATGTGCTATGTTGCATATAGTCTTGAAGAAATGGAAAAGGACCCGGAGTTTGGAAGCATTTATGATTATTCATAATATAATAATATGATGTTGTCATTATATATAATTATATAGCTTAAGGAGTAATCTCTTCATGCTAAGCACTAACAGGTAGCTTATCTGACAATGGCTGCTATTCATCTGGTCCCTACCTTGTGTCTACACTGTGTTAGTTCTTTTACATATTTATGATTTCCAATATTCACAAACACTTCACAGAATTATGTGTGTAATATGATGTATTTATTATCAGAATTCCATTTCACAGATGAGGGAATTGAGATCCAACATTTCAGTCATTTCCCCAAAAGACTACAGTAAGGAGCTGAGGTGGGATTTGAACCTAGGTCTTTCTGATTCCAAAGGCCACAGGCAGTGGCACTTTATTTAACTCTGTATTCCCACTATCATCCCTGTGCTTAGCACAGAGGTCTACCCACGCATCAAGAATGACCCCAAAATGTAAATCAGATGACCTGCCTTTGTACATAATCCAAATTATTTCTTAACAACCCTCCCCACCCCACTCCCATCCCCAGATCATTAACGAGTCTTTCAATTTCTTCAATGGGGAAACTCTTTCCTTCACCAGGGCATTTGCCTGTACAGCACTAGTTACCTTTGGAGGCTCTTCCCCTCACTCTTCCCAAGTTAACCCCTTTATATCCTTTAGATCCTAGCTTGGTACTTCATCTGAGAGGCTGTCCTTGGCCATTCTATCTAAAATAGACCTCTGGTTTCTCTATACTAGACATTTGTTTCCTAACATTAATTACATTTTGCAATTATGTTGTCAGGTTATTTTCTGATGTCTTCCCCCAGTAGTATGACCCAGGAGGCCAGAGAACTTGAGTCTTGTTTACCTTTGATTTCCCTGAAATGTGGTTTTTTAAATACAGGAGTCACAGCCAAATGTGGCACCTCTGAATTGAGATGTACAGTTAAGTGTAAAATTCATACTGGATTTCGAAGACTTGGCACGAGAAGAGAATGTATAAGATCTCATTCGTAGGTTTATATTGGTTACATGTTGAAATGATGTCTGGATAAACTGGGTTAAATCTAGGATTAAAATTATTTTCACCTGTTTTACTTTTTAATGTGGCTACTAGATGATTTTTACTTCTATAAGGAACTCGTGTATTTCTCGGCTCTGGGACAACGCCATCCCAGGGCCTAGTACAGCGTCCTGCCTCCATTTCACTGAGCGAAAGAACCAATGTTAAGAGAGACCGGATGAATGAGCGAGTGAAGAGGTACGGTCTCTGCCTCCTATTAGGAAAATAGATAACGGCATTGTCCTGAAAGTCGGGAGATCTGGGTCTGGAAACTCTGTGTGGGCTTGGACAAGCAATGCCGCGCTCCGGTTGTCAATCTGCCCATCAGGCAGCTGATCTCTGAGGTCTCGAACTGTATGAGGCTAAGTGACGGAGGAAGGTGGAGAAGCCTGGGACAACAGAGCTTGACTTCTGTTTGACTCTAGCCTAACACTAGAGCTTCGGCCGACGGGAGGAGGCAGCAAGAATCACAGAGTAGAACCCCCGAGCCCAGCGCCGGGGCCGCCGGCTTCCTCGGGCCGACGTCACTGGGGCGCGACGGCGCTGTCCGTCCTGTCCTCGAGGCGGCAGCGGTTCAGAAGGTCCCTGTGATGAGGGCGAGCGCCGAGCTAACAGAATGTCCAACAGTCCTGGAGTCTCTCTAATGCTCAGTTTTAAGCAAACCACCCTCGGCTGCTCTCCCTCCTACTTCGCCCTTACCCGGCATTGGATGCCGGCTGCTAGGAGTCCGGTCTCGGACGTCCAGGGCTGGACCCCAGCGCGGCTGCGCAGGGCACGTGCGCCTCTCCGGAGTCCCGGCGATTGGCTGTGATGTAACTTCCGGCGTGAGCGGCGAAAGCCGGGAGGGCGAGCGAGAGAGTGAGCAGGCAGCAGGCAGCAGGCGGGCGGGCGGACGGCTCGGAGGGAGGGAGCGAGCGAGCAGTGAGTGAGCCAGCGAGGGCGGTCGCGTCCCTAGAACAGCCGAGATTCTTCCCGTCCCTCTGACCCCCTCCCCGGAGCCCACAGCGCCTCTGGTCTCCAGTGGAGCGGACACGGCCCGGCCCGGCCATGGCCTCGTTGCTGAAGGTGGATCAGGAAGTGAAGCTCAAGGTAGCGGCACCGGTCTGGGCCTCCTTACCCCCCGCTTCGATTCCCGAGCAGTCTGACCGGCTCCCCACTCCCCATGGCGTCTTTGTCTCCCTGGGGACACCAGCTCTGAGCTTCCGCTCAGCTCAGCCCAGCCCCCCACTCCCGGAGACGGCATCAGGGGAGAGGATAATATGGGGTGGCCTTGTGAACCGCATCTGGTGGTGGAGATCCCCGAGGAGACCTCCGCGGACACGTGGTGGACTCAACACTTTAGGCCAGTGACAGCTGGAAGTCCCCAGTCCAGCAACGTCCCCGCCTCCGGATGCTACCGCTGTTCTACCCCTACCCTTGGCGTCAGGCCTCCCTGGTATCAAAGGCTAGGTCTGGATGGGGGCTTGGCACGTTTGTGAGCTCACATGCCCCCTCTCTACCTGACTTTCGTTTGCTCTCAAATCCAGACAGCTTCAGACACAGGGAGGGAGGGTGGGAGGGAAAGCAGGCGGGTGCTACCCTCAAACCCCACTTCCCTCTCCTGAGATGGAGAAATGGATCCTCAAAAAAATAAAGTATTTACAGTCTGGGGGCCTCTCAGCTTCTCATTACAATTACAAGGTGAGGGGAGTACGGCTGGATTTGGGTTTTCCCGTCCTGCCCTTAACCTCTGTTGCCAGGTACTGACTTGCTGTTACTGAATTGCTCTCTTTGTTAATTTTAGGTTGATTCTTTCAGGGAGCGGATCACAAGTGAGGTGAGTGCAATAAAAAAAATAAAATAAAATAAAATAAATAAGCGTTGGTTGATAGTTGGGAATTTCCCAAAGAAGAGATCTGTAGAGAGAGACCTTCCCACAATTATTAATTGAGCTGTATTTTCCTTCATTTTTAGGCAGAAGACTTGGTGGCAAATTTCTTCCCAAAGAAGTTGTTAGAACTTGATAGCTTTTTGAAGGTGAGAGACTCTTTTCTTCAAATTCCCGTTTTTTTGGCTCTGGTCTTTCTGTCAAATGGGAGAAATCATGTGTTGATTCTATTTTGTTTTGTACAGTAAAATGCTCTCATTTCTTGCCCTTCAAATAAAATACTTCTTTGTTCATTTTGAAAAGACTGATGTTGTTTTGGGGGTGGGCGTCTCTCTTTCAGGAACCAATCCTAAACATCCATGACCTAACTCAGATCCACTCAGACATGAATCTCCCAGTCCCTGATCCTATTCTTCTCACCAATAGCCACGATGGACTGGACGGTGTGAGTGTCCTGTATTTTTCTTTGTATTCTGAAGCAATAGTTCTCTAGTCTCTGTTCTTTACTTCCTAGTCAATTTAAACACATACGGAGGAGACAGTGGATTAGGATCTAGGAACAAGGGCTCTTATAGACCTGATGATTCCAGTATACCACTTTGAGACCCTGGTTTTCATTTATAGCATGAAGTGTGTAATGTAATGTTACTTTGTCCTACAGTGAGTTCCTAATAGGACTAGTAGCTACAGGTTTCCTTAAGTTATCTGGTCTGTCCCTGTGGCTCTAAACAAGATATTTCTTACCTTTTTCAATGTCTTGAGTATTGTTAGAGGATGAGTAGTGCTTGCTATATAACTGTAGTCTCTGTCTATGTGACATATATTTAGAACCCCGTGCTTGCCAGTTACATGTCCACATTTCATAATAACAGTATTAACACTGTATTGTCTGAATTACTGTGTCCTTGATAGAGCTTGCAATTCTGGAAAACAGAAACTATTAATCATCTTTGTATCCCTAGCACCTAGCACTGTACTTGGTACATAGTAGGTGCTAAGTACATGTTTGTTGATTGAATATTGTACTTCTTTGTGGAAGTTGAAGATTTGTACATATTCCCTTTAGTATACTCACTGTGCTTTGAATGGTTCATTTTTCCTGTTGCTTATAGTATCCACCCCTCTCCCCCAGTTGCTTAATGTGTCATTTGAAGGCTGGTCTTCCCAACTAGATTGTAACTTGCTTTGTGGCAAGAATCTTTTTTAAAGTCTTATATGTGCTTAGTAAATTGTGCATAAATGAAAACAGCCTATGGGGCCAAAGAGATTAGACTTGCTTGAAGGGTAACTTGTGATGGGAATATGGGTGTCAAGAGCAGACTAATTCCTATCTCTGTATCCTTAGCCCACTTACAAGAAGCGAAGGTTGGATGAATGTGAAGAGGCCTTCCAAGGTAAGAGCCAGTCTCCCCCGCCCACCTACTCCCTGGCTTGCAACCCTGAGCAGGAGGATTGATCTGGCAGTCTCTGATCAGAAAACAAGACCAAATTTTATTTTCCAGCGTTAACATTCCAAAGTTCTACAAACATGGTTATTATTTAGCACCCCAAACCTAATTTCCCAATAAATAGGGAGCGGTTGACTTAGTGTGGACTGTCAAGGGGGAGAGGTTTGAGGTGGCTACACATCTTAGATTTTCCACAGAAGTTCTAGTTATTTTCTCTTTTTCAGTAATAGTTGGTGCATTAAATCTTTAGAGCATATTTTAATTTCCTATTCTTTCCTTATTCAGATTTTGGCACTTTTTTTTTTTTTTAAGGATTTTATTTATTCATGAGAGAGAGAGAGGCAGAGAGGCAGAGACATAGACAGAGGGAGAAGCAGGCTCCGTGCAGGGAGCCCGATGCAGGACTCAATCCCGGGACCCTAGGATCATACCCTGGGCCAAAGGCAGGCGCTAAACCGCTGAGCCACCCAAGGATCCCTTGACTTCGGCACTTTAGACACTCATTTTAGATAAAAAGCAGAGATCATAGCATCTCATGGGTCTGGGAAACAAGGAAGGTGGGGGTATTATGTCCTGTCCCCCAATCCCTCAATCATTTGACCTTCTTCATGTCCCTGCCAGGAACCAAGGTGTTCGTGATGCCCAATGGGATGCTAAAAAGCAACCAGCAGCTAGTGGACATTATTGAGAAAGTGAAACCTGAGATCCGGCTGCTGATTGAGAAATGCAACACGGTGAGGCAGGGGCTAGTGACTTTAAGGGCTGACCCCAAAAAGCCTGGCTTGAATTATGAAAAATATTGGTTGTGGGGCAGGAGGCATGGAGGTGATAGAGGAGTTGGCACATTAAGTATCTTGGCTACCATGTTCCTGGCATCTGATCCCAGCAGCAAGGATTGTATATTTCATGGCTTCAGCAGAAAAAGCGAGGGTCTTCATATATGTGTGTGTGTGTGTGTGTGTGTGTGTGTTTCTATATATATATATATATGTCTATATATATCCATATATATGTATATATATTGGTCCTCTCACCCTTCAGGTCAAAATGTGGGTACAGCTTCTGATTCCCAGGATAGAAGATGGGAACAACTTCGGGGTGTCCATTCAGGTAACTTGCTTGTATTACAAACTGGAGAGGAAGGTTCAAAAGGTTTACTCTCCTTTTCCCTGCTTTCTCTTTGGCTCTTTGAGTGACATGGAAGTGACTTGACCTCGACCCTTGGGTTTTTTTTAGGAGGAGACAGTTGCAGAACTAAGAACTGTTGAGAGTGAAGCTGCATCTTATCTGGACCAGATTTCTAGGTAGGGCTTCTTGGCGTGGCCCAGGAATTGGGGGCTGGTGACATACCAAGCACTATCCAGGGTCTTCTGCAGCTTCTTCCTCTTTCTCCTTACAGATATTATATTACAAGAGCCAAATTGGTTTCTAAAATAGCTAAATATCCCCATGTGGTAAGTAAGGGTGTGGGGGTCTGAGGGTGGAAGTGGAAGGAGAGGGAGGAGTGGCTGTTACTCTGCAAGAGCTGCCACCTGTGGACAGCCCGGCCTCAGCAACTAGCCTTTCCTCCACCCTCCTTTCAGGAGGACTATCGCCGTACCGTGACAGAAATTGATGAGAAAGAATATATCAGCCTTCGGCTCATCATATCAGAGCTAAGGAATCAATATGTGAGTAACCTTGGTCCCTGCCCATAGTCACCCTGCCTGTTAGTCCTAGGGGTCATGTTCTTTGTCATTTTCTGGGGTTTGAGGTGGGGGATGGAGTAGGATAAAATGAGTAGGATAAATTCTCATTAACTGAGTTGAGAGCTGAGATCATTGAGGGTGCATAGCTGGGGATCTCCCTTTCTGTTTAGATAGCAGGGAGTGTAGTGCAGTATAGGTGTGAAAATGTGAGCATTAGAGTCACAAGGTTTAGGTTCAGAACAAATTCTTCCTGTAATCTGTGGCCTTAGGCAAGATGTTGAACCTCAAATGTCAGTTTCTTCATCTCTAAGATAGAACTTAGAGTATCTATGGCACAAATATGGGGGTTTTTTGTTTTGTTTTTTTACAAAGATGGTTTTTAAAAATGAGTGAAATAGGGGCACCTGGTGGCTCAGTTGGTTAAGCATCCAACTCGTGATTTTGGCTTAGGGCATGATCTCCTGCATAGTGGGATTGAGATTAGTAGGACTGCCCTGTGTTGAGCTCCACGCTCAGCAGGGAGTCTGCTTGAGATTCTCTTTCTCTGCCCCCTGCCCTCACTCACCACTTGCTCTTTTTCCCTCAAATAAATTAATTTTTTTTCCAAAAATGAGTGAAATAACATGTTAAAAGACCCAGTACCATCGTTGATTGTTATTCGACACTTGGGGCCTGGGAAGTATCCAGGAATCCCCAATGTGTGGGTATGTGAGAGACAGCCGCCCTGAATTCAGGTTCCAGTGAGTGGGATTGGGATTTTGCATGTGATTGGTTGGGGACTTGTGGGGGTATCTAGTTTCTTTGGGAGGTCAGATGGAACAAATGTGTGATTCCTTGACCTCTTCTCCCAGGTCACTCTACATGACATGATCCTGAAAAATATCGAGAAGATCAAACGGCCCCGGAGCAGCAATGCAGAGACACTGTACTGAGGCCAGGGCCAGGGCCAGGGGACTCTGTGAGTCTGGCTCAAGACCGACATTGCCTTGGTTTGTTACATGACTATCGTGATGGGGAAACTGGCTGGAAATAGTAATCACACCTCTCTCTGTTTTTAGTTAGAGTCTAATGAAACTCTCATGTAGTTCTGTGACGTGTTTACCTCTTTTTTCAGGCCTCAGGAACTCTTCTATTTCTTTCCCTAATACCCCACACCTGACCTGTCCTAATTTCTGGAGAATTCCAGGTTTGTGTGTGCAGGATATTGGCACAGGAATACTTGTGTTTTCTCTCCTTGCCCTCTCCCTCCTGTGTCTTGAGCTTTGTGTTTTCTTCCTTCTGTTGATTAGTTCATTAGAAGCTGAGGGAACTGGAAGGAAAGTGCTAGGTGTTTTTTAGGAACTGGGGTGGGAGGGGTCCAGCTCCTCTCCTCTGATGTAAGGTTAGTGTCTCTTGCCACTGTGTGGGACATTGGATCCTCTCTCCCACAGTTTTCCTGGTGATAACTTAGGGTTTCCCATCCACATACATCCCACCTTGAACCTGATCATGACAAGAAACACCTTAGGCCTTCTGCCAAGTCCCTAGCTCCTTGAGATGTTTTTATAACCAGGATTTTCACATACACATAGGTGTGTGGTATACACATACGTACAGACATGCACGCACATGCCTTCCTACTCTTAACCTGATTTCCCCATCGCATAGTCTGTGTTGTTGTCCTTTGTCCCCCCAACCCCCTCCCCAAGAACTCTGTCACACACACACATCATTCAGAAGCTGATAGTTGTCTTAGTCCTTACACACTGGGGCCCCTCGTTCTGCTCTTATATACAGGCTCTTGATGCCCAGAGGCTGGTGAGTTGGAGGAGAGCCAAGAGATGAGAAGCAGAGGATCTGGGGAAGGCCCCTTCCTCTGTGACTCCGGTCTTTTGGGGCATCACTGCAAAGGCTGGTCCTCTGGCTCCTGGTTGCCTCTTCTAGGCCAGTTGTAAATTGGCATGGGGCTCCCTGCAGCTCTGAGGGCCAGATGCTGCTGCTTCTGCTGGGCTTTCCTAGGGGAAAAATATTTCTCTTATTTATAGTATTGTGCTTCCAAGGAAAGCAGCACCTGTGTGTCTGTGTGTGTGTATGCACACACGCGTGTACGCTTTGTGTGTATGTGAAAATCTGCCAGGCAAGTCAAAACCGTAGAAGAGTTGCCTCCTATCTCTTGAATCTTCCAGAGAGATCACTTGTTACAGCTTTTCTGTTAACCCTCATCAAACCCCTACTTTTTTATTCTGCCGCTACTGGAGAGTTAGTATTGCAGTCAGCCTGCCAGCGACTCTCTCCATGTCTGTTTCTGACTCTTATTCTTCCCCTTGCCTTCATCCCCAATCATATTTCCACCCAGATGCATCATTTTTACTCCCAGTATGCTGTAAAGGAGTCAGAATGCTGTCTTCCCATGAATAGTACTCAGTAACAAACCAATTGCATTTTAGTTGGGCAGTGCCCCTACCCACCCTCCAGATCCCTTCCAGCTAAAACCCTACCCTTTTCCCACTATGTGTTTCTCAGTTTCCCTTTTTGTTTTTTGGATTATTCTGCTGCCCCTCCTCCTTACTCTACCACCCTTGGATCGTAATGTAAAATTCTTTTACCATGTCAAGAAATTATTAAAAACGCAGGTACTTTGACCTCTTTCTAAAGCTGCAGACCCTGGTGCGATGCTCTGGTGGCTAGGGACATGCCCACACTCAAGTGCGTGTGCACGGGGACACCCACCTCCACATACACTTCCAGCCACCCTATTGGGCTGCCTCTTTTCTCTAAAATAATGGAAAGACTGAGGCTTCTGCCTACCAAGAGGCAGGGGTGGTTCCTTTACTTGTGTTCAGTCTGAATTATGTGAAAGTTAGCCCTTACAAACCTAAGCTGCTTCTGTCTAACCTCCCAAGATACCCAGTTCCTTGCTGTCTCCCTGGTGATACCCATGAACTGCCAGTAGAGGCTGCTCTAGTTCCGCGTGTGGGAGATCACCTGGTTCAAGGCAACAGCCTACCCGGTCATTTTCTTGACCTTATACTAATTCTCCCTGCTGATTAGTGTCTTAAATTTCTTGAGGAGATACCAGGGTTTCCTGCTTTTGGTTTTCCAATGACTTGGAGGGCTGTCTAGGATTCTAGCTCTCTCTGAAATAAAGTTTCCTCAACTTCCACCTTGCAAAGTAGCATTCTAATATCCAGTGATCCCCTCATTGTCTCTGCAGAAAGAGATTTAAGGTCTTGAACGGTGAGGAACATCCGCTGTATTCTGTTCCAGAGATTGGCTCCAGAAGCTAACAATTTTTGAATGCCTTCCCTGTGTTGGGTTCTGTTAAGTACTTTATGTGCATGACCATGTTCAATTTTCATGAATCTAGAATAGTTTACCCCTCCTTTATAGGTGAGGACACTGAAACTCATGATTAAGTGACTCCTCTGAGGTCATATAGCATAGGGACGTGGGGTTGGTATACAAATCAGACTGCTGAGCCCAGGCACTCATCCTTTCCCAATGGATAGATGGAAGAGACCTGAAACTACAAAGCAGGGGCTTGGCCTTTGGCAGCTGGCCAAGTACTTGTTACTAAACTGGGCCGTGGGTCCTGGGAATGCTGGGGGGAGTGCCTGCTAGGAGGTAGGATAGTTGGGTGCCTATGTGTATCCAAATGGATAGTTTGGGTGCCTATGTGTAGCACACAGCACTTAACTGGGCATCTGAGGTTTGCATTCATCCTCAGATCCATTCTAAGTGAAAGGTAGAGTTTAGAGTTAATCCAAATGCCATCTAGTCTGGTCTAAGTGATGGCAATCAGAACTCCTACCGTCCTGCCACCAGGAGTTCAGGGGCAGGGGAGAGGCTATGCACGTGGAAGTAGTGCCTTGAGCCAAACCACGGAACAGAAAATTGGAACAGAATTATATAAATTAAGGTCAGAAATTTCCTGTCCAACCCACAGGGTGGAGTTTTCTCCATTCCTATCCATCCTACTGAATATAAACCCCGATTTGATGTCAGTAACTGGAAGGAGCAGCTGGTAGGACTCCCCTTTCAGCTTTCAGCATTCATCATGAATCTCAAGGTAGTCCTCGTGTTCCTGGCACTGTCCCTCATTACCATCTTTGCCCTGGCCTATGTCTTGCTGACCAGCCACGGTGGCACCAGCCAGCCTCCCCGTTGCCCCGCTGTGTCCCCCAGCGCCCAGCCCTGGACACACCCCGGCCAGAGCCAGCTGTTTGCAGACCTGAGCCGAGAGGAGCTGACAGCTGTGATGAGCTTCCTGACCCAGCAGCTAGGGCCAGGCCTGGTGGATGCAGCCCAGGCCCGCCCCTCGGACAACTGCGTCTTCTCGGTGGAGCTGCACTTGCCCCCCAAGGCTGCAGCCCTGGCCCACCTGGATAGGGGGAGCCCCCCGCCTGCCCGGGAGGCACTGGCCATCGTCTTCTTTGGTGGACAACCCCAGCCCAATGTGAGTGAGCTGGTGGTGGGGCCGCTGCCTCACCCCACCCACCTGCGGGATGTGACAGTGGAGCGTCACGGGGGCCCCCTGCCCTATCACCGACGCCCCATGCTGGGAGCGGAGTATGCCCAGATGTGGAAGCATTTGAAGGAGGTGGAGCTACCCAAGGCACCAGTCTTTCTGGCTTCTGTCTTCAACTACAATGGCTCCACTTTGGCACCTCTGCATGCCACACCCAGTGGCTTGCGCTCAGGGGACCGTGCTACCTGGATAGCCCTCTACCATAACATCTCAGGTGTTGGCATTTTCCTTCACCCAGTGGGGCTGGAACTACTGCTGGACCACAGGGCCCTGGACCCTGCCCACTGGGCTGTCCAACGGGTCTTTTACCTTGGGCGCTACTATGCAGACTTGGGCCAGTTGGAATGGGAGTTTAAGGCTGGCCGGCTGGAAGTGGTTAGGGTTCCTCTACCCCTGCCAAATGGGGCTTCATCCTTGAAGTCCCGGGCCTCCCCAGGTCCTCTCCCCCCTCTTCACTTCTCACCTCAGGGCTCCCAATATAGCGTGCAAGGGAACCTGGTGGCATCCTCTCTCTGGACATTTACCTTTGGTCACGGGGTGTTTAGTGGCATGAGGATTTTTGATATTCGGTTCAAGGGCGAGCGAGTGGCCTATGAAGTCAGTGTCCAGGAGTGTGTATCTGTCTATGGTGCCGATTCACCCAAGACAATGATGACCAGATACTTGGATAGCAGCTATGGACTTGGCCGTCACAGCCGGGGCTTGGTTCGGGGAGTGGACTGCCCCTATCAATCTACAATGGTGGACATCCACATATTGGTGGGCACAGGGGCAGTCCAGCTGCTCCCGGGGGCTGTATGTGTATTCGAGGAGGCCCAAGGACTGCCCCTTCGGAGGCACCACAATCACCTTGAGAGTCATTTCTATGGTGGTTTGGCTGGCTCGGCCCTTGTAGTCAGGTCTGTGTCCTCTGTAGGCAACTATGACTACATTTGGGACTTTGTACTGCACCCAAATGGGGCGCTGGAAGGGCGGGTCCATGCCACGGGCTATATCAACACGGCTTTCCTGAGTGGGGGTGAGGAGAGCCTCCTCTTTGGGAACCGTGTTGGGGAGCGAGTGCTGGGGGCAGTGCACACACATGCCTTCCACTTCAAGCTGGACCTGGATGTGGCAGGTGAGTGCTCTGGTGAGGGCTGAGACTTGGGGTGGAGCAGAGGGAAGGGAGACCCCCAAAGCAAGCTAGAGGCAGCAGAGGGTAGAGTCCTGGCACCATGATCTATTGTGGCAACAGAGCAGGGGCTGATTGGAGTATATTCGACTGCAGTCAGCCTGAAATACTGGGTGTACTGGGTATCTGGCCAAAAGTAGGAGTGCCCCTACCCGGCCCTGGTCACCCAGTCCCCCTGCCTTGCTGTGATTGTGAAACTGGCTTAAATGCAATGGCTGTGCCTGGCTGCCTTTGTCTCAAGTGCCTGTGGCTAGTGAATTTACCCCAGCAGTTGGGGCTCTTGAGTTTTTTGTCCTGATTCTGAGGGTCAGTGGAGGTTGGAGAAAGCAGAGGCCTGAGCAGAGGATAGGAAGCAGCCTAATGAGGTTTTCAGAGTAGAGGTGGTCCTGGGACACAGGAGGGGGGTGTGAATGGGAGGTTGCTTCACAGGATTTCATAAACAGGACATAGGATTGTGGCCCTACCACCCTCTTGGGGAGGGTCATCCCATCCCTGCCAGCACATGTCATCACAACCAGCTTTCCAGTGACCCGACAGGCATGCAATAGGCTTGCTGCAAGTGTAGAAAGGGATTTCTCAAGTGGGGCTCAAAGCACAGAGAGGACTTGCTACTCCTGAGAGATTTTTGTCATGAACAAAATAAACTTATCAAATCATAGACTAGTAGACCCAGAAAGAAAAATAGAAGTCTACCAGACCTTCGCCAAACTAAGGAGGATGGGGGGAAATGGGACAAGTAGACTGCTTTGGTATAATGCTTGGCACACAACTTTCTGTGAAACATTTTCTTATCCTCTTGAATATAAAGACATGGTTTGGGGTGGGAGGAGAACTAAGAAAATAGCATGACTGAAATGAGTATTATCTGGATTATTCTTTGACATATTTGGAATTGGACTTTCCTAATCTGAAGTCTCTCTTCAGCATTTTTGGCATTAAAGAGCCTTGTATTGGGAAGTAAGAGTGAGTAACATTTGGATCCCTATAGGGTGGAGCGTGTAGGACAAGCAGCAGGAGTACCAGCTTCAGTACAGCGCTCTCTGTACTGTGCCAGGTGCCTTCACGATAGGTTCTGTTGAAAGGATGTGAGCCTGAACCTGCAAAAAGAGTCTAATCTTAAGTGCCAAGTGGGAAAGATGAGTGCACATTACAAGTGCAATTGAGTTCTGGGGGGCTTTCAGACAGTTTAAGAGCTAAATCGACTCACTTCGGAAGAAAACAATGGTCCCCACCTTGTGGAGAAAGAAAAGTTTCAGAGCTGGGAGGAATATGCAGGGCACCCTGTAAGGGGATTGGGTTTTTCCGGCCAGCTTCTCTCAGACAAATCTCTCTTTCATAGTTACAAGAATGTAACTAGCCACCTGGGTGTGCTTTTCCACTTACAGAGCTCAGCCACAGAACAGCTTTTATTATGCCCACTATAGAAATTCAGAAAGAATCAGAGAAGCAAAGAAATGGTCCAAGGTCTACTGGGTAAGCCAGTGCTAGCAGAACTCTAGGCAGTGATGGATATTCTCCATCTGTGCTGATATGTCATTAGCCACTAGTCACATGGCAATTGAGCACTTAAAATGTGGCTAGTATAACTGAAGAACTGCATTTTTAGTGTAAATGGAACTAGCCACTCGTGACCAGTCATAGCCATATTGAACAGGGCAGGTTCAAAGAAGATGGGCTGGCACTCGAATCCGACCTGGCTCCCAGCACAGACTGCTCTCTGACGAGCTCTGCTGCCCTTTGTGAGGCCAGTGCAGTGGGCATCTTGTGGAAGACAAGGGACCGTCTCACCTGGTGTGGAACTCCTCTCCCCCCTCCCCCTGGCAGGGCTGAAAAACTGGGTGGTAGCTGAAGACGTGGTGTTTAAACCTGTGGCAGCCCCTTG